>NC_141536.1:89289998-89597498 GCF_021556685.1 Rattus norvegicus
CCGGCGACTCCTGCCGCTCGCTCAGCCTTTCGTCTTCCAAGTCCAACTCGCAGGCGCTCAACTCTTCGGCGCCGCAGCACCGCGGGGCGGCCTGGTGGTGCTACTCCGGCTCCATGAACAGCCGCCACAACAGCTGGGACACGGTGAACACAGTGCTGCCCGAGGATCCCGAAGTGGCCGACCTCTTCTCGCGCTGCCCGCGGCTCCCGGAGCTAGAGGAGTTCCCTTGGACCGAGGGAGACGTGGCTCGGGTGCTCCGCAAAAGCGTCGGCGGCCGGAGGCTGCCCTCATTCTCCGCCGAGGCTGTGAGGCGCTTGGCCGGACTCCTCCGCCGGGCGCTCATCCGCGTGGCCCGGGAGGCGCAGCGCCTAAGCGTGCTGCACGCCAAGTGTACCCGCTTCGAGGTGCAGAGTGCGGTGCGCCTGGTGCACAGCTGGGCGCTGGCCGAGAGCTGCGCGCTGGCAGCGGTCAAGGCGTTGTCCCTCTATAGCATGAGCGCTGGCGATGGGCTGCGCCGCGGCAAGTCGGCACGCTGCGGCCTCACTTTCTCCGTGGGCCGTTTCTTCCGTTGGATGGTGGACACTCGCATCTCCGTGCGCATCCATGAGTATGCGGCCATCTCGCTTACGGCTTGCATGGAGAACTTGGTGGAGGAGATCCGGGCTAGGGTCCTGGCGAGTCAGAGCCCTGATGGCGGAGGGGCAGGAGGCGGAGAGGTATCCGCTGAGGCCTTGGAGATGGTCATCAACAACGATGCCGAGCTCTGGGGAGTCCTGCAACCCTATGAGCATCTCATCTGCGGCAAGAACGCCAATGGTAAGCACGAGGGGGTGTGGGTGAGGAAAACAGGCTGGGTGGGCCACCCCAGGAATGGGATTTCTTAGGCGCAAGCTGTGAAGTGTACCACGTCTCTGAGAGAAATGGAATTCTGGGAGAATTCTTAAGTGGAAATCTTGTCAAAGGTTGTTTTTAGGTTTCTTAACTTTTGGAGGATAAAGTTGTGATTAATGTTCTGTTGGCTGTGCGCTAATTGGGTGAGAATGGGTGTCTGGACCAAACTACTCCTGAACCACTCTCTAAAGTGAGGCTTGCAGCCCTGCTATGGTTTGCCCTGTTTAGTTGGATCTCTAGGAGTCTATTTTCACCCTCACTGTGGTTCTTCAGCACAGTGGCAGCAAGGATCTGTACTCTCAAAACCTGAGCCTTGGATAAATGGGCTGAGTAGAGGAGAGTGGAAAGCCCAGGTTTTGGTGCTGTACCTAGGACTTAATGATGTTCAGAGTTAGGGCTCTTGACAGGAGGTGGAGGGGGAGCTCCCAGCTCTTTATATACTATATGCCAGGGGTGAGGGAAACCAGGGATTCTTGAATCTCCCTCCCAGAAAGACAGCCACATGCTGGCTTCTGGGGCTGAATTTTCCAGCTGTCATTAGCCAAGTAAGCATTTGATTAAAACCTCATGTCGAATTAAATGCACAACCTTTTAGGCTTTCCTGAAAGGAAAGATGACAGGCTCAGTAAACCACATTATGGGAATGGAGTTTGGGGGATGGGCAGCTGCATGGCGTGGAGTCTGGAAAATTAAGCCCTGGGTGGCTGCATCCCAACGGAAGGCATGCAAGGTTTCATTGCCAACGGTGAAAACAAAGCACTTGCCATTCGTTCACTGTGGGAGTTTGGGCATGACATGCATTCAGCAGCAAATTGCTTACCTGACACCAGTTCCAGGGGTTAAGGTGGCCCAACTTTATGGTCCGATTGGAAGGGTCACTTTGTGTGCAGCTTTCAGTGTCAGACAAGCAGTGGAGGAGACCAGGTGGATTCTGGAAAGGGATAAAAGTCAGAATTAGATGTGACTTAACATACTCGTGATAGCTAAAAGATAGAATGCTAAAACTTAGAACAACAGTAATAGCCACTGTACTTAGCACTTTGTATACGATGACCGCTTTTATACATTAGCCGATCTGTATTGGCAGTGTGGGACAGTGACCTGTGTGTTCAGGATTTTTGTTCCCATTCTCTGCATACAACTCTTAAAATTACTGGAATCTCCAAAATGAAAATATATTCTTGTATGGTAATGACTAAGAGTTTGCCACCTGTAGGTAGTTTCAGGGTGGGAATTAGTCACCAGAAAGAATAAAGCAGTCTTTAAAGGGTTAGTACCTTCCGACTTCTGTCCCACCCTCCCAGAAGAGGAGAGAGGCAAGGCAGAAGGTTAAAGTGATGATCAATCAATGGCCAAGATTTTAATCAATCGTGCATGTATAATAAAGTCTTCATAAAAAAAAAACCCTCAAGAGGAGAAGCTTCCTGGTGCATCTGATAGCTTAACACTAGAAGGGCAAGGGGCTCACCTTCCTCCATATGTTTTCCTATAGGGGCTTCACCTATAGCCTTGTTGCCTTTATAAACTAAGTGCCTCCCTGAATTCGGTGAGCCACTCTAGCATACTAACCAGAAGAGAGTATTGTGGAAACATGGCTGTTCAGCCTGTTGGTGGGAAGCCTGGGTAAAAATTCCTGGAACTTGTGGCTAGACTGACCTTCGATGAGGAGGAGACCTGAGGTTATCTCCTCACAGTGTCAGGGTTTAATTGAGTTGAACTAGAGGACACCCAGGTGTATGTGCTTTCCACTTGTTTGCTTGTCAGTGGAGGAGTCCCCGCACTTTGTTAGGTAGAAAAGTACACATTCTGTGTTGATTGTGGTGTGAGAACAGGTAAATGCTTTGTTTTTTTTTTCAAGATATAAAGTGCCTATAGTGTTACCCCATTGGGCAAAGGGGCTCAGCATTTCAGTCCCTTGCTTAGATGGCACAGATACTAAATAATAAAACTGGACTTTGAACCTGGCATGCTTCATCAGTCTTCAGTGAGAGCAACTGACCTGGTAGGCTCAGTTCAGAAGACACAGTATTTAC
Organism: Rattus norvegicus; assembly: GCF_021556685.1. NCBI lineage: Eukaryota > Metazoa > Chordata > Mammalia > Rodentia > Muridae > Rattus > Rattus norvegicus. The sequence goes on from NC_141536.1 coordinate 89,292,923, forward strand.
TCAGTGGAGCTTCTTTTGATATTCCTTGCTTTGGGTTTCATTTCTGGCACTTCCACAGAACATTCTTGGAATCAGAGTTCTTAGGTCAACATTCTCAGGTCAGAGTTGAGGTCAATCCAAGAGTTGATGATGTCACCACTGATAATCATGCTTCATACTTTAAGTTTGTGGCTTCAGCACTGGGAACACCAGTTCCAGGAGAGGAAGTGGAGGGCAAGGGGATTTCCATCCAGTTGTCATAGCCCAGGGGAAAGAGTTCTGTACTGAGGGAAGCCCTCAGTACAGCGGGGCCTGGACCAAACCTGGAGGGAAGGCACGTAAACCCTAACCGCATAAGCCGAATTAGACTAACGGTGGGTACAAAACAAAGCCTGTGCTTGTCCTCATGCCCAGCCAGAGCCCAGCATGCTGAAGGTCTTTTTCTGTCTGCAAACCAAGGCTTAGAAGAGCAGCTGCCTGTTGAAGTGCCTGCAAGTGCAAAGTGGCCAGAGATCGTTTCATCTAAGGGCACACAGGCAAAGAGCATTGCTTGTGAAACCCCTTGGGGCTTCTTTACTGCATGACAGGGTTTTTGTCCCCACGATGTGACCTTCCCCTCACACCTTCAACAGTCAGGAACACTTGCTTTACCTAGGATGCTCAGCGCCAAAGTGTCTCCCTCTGAGTTCGATGATCTCTAAGGCACTCTTCCCGGAGAGGCAACTGATGCCTTCCCCTTTGTAACTTTGATGCCCATTTCTCGTACATAAAAACTAGGGGGTGGTCTCACTAACCAGTGACTAGGCTGATTTATTAAATCCCCTTAGACAGTGAAATGAGTGTTTGTTAGACAAACAATGAATTGCATATGTTGGAAAGCTGTCTTCAGAGAGAAGCCTAAACCACTTAGGAAAGAAAGGAAGAGCTCTAAACATTTTTTCTATTAAAGTGGCCCCAAAGCCAGCAAGGCCACAGTTTATACAGCTGAAGACCAAGTGGGAGCCTACATATGGGAAGGGAGAGTGCTGGTTGGTATTCTTGTCCTGCTGGGTCTTCCCTTTAAATTATATATGTTTTGTTGTTGTACTTGCTAATTACACAGCATGGACACATGCATTTGACTCAGCTATATAGAGCTCTTAAACTTTTAATGTCTTCCAACAAGGAATTTAAGAGCTCTAATCCATCTATTCTTGTCCATTACTCAGAATGCCAGACAAATATGGTTTTGTTCAGCCTGAGATGGATGATAAAAGTTCTGTAGTGTTTATAAAATAGGATCCCAGCTCCATAGACCAGCAGGAGTTATACATTGTTGATCATTTGGTATTGATGTCTTGGATCCTAGGGCAGTGTCATTAAACCCTGAGATCTTCATGACTTCCTTATGAGAAGCAGAGAAACCTCTTTAATAGAGCGGTGTCTATAAACAGGGGGCTGGCAGAAAACAGAAACATCTCTCTTCCATTCCCCTCCCTGAGTTCTCTCCTCTCTTTCTCAAGGAACTCTGGGTGCAGGTTTGATTCAGAACAGCCTTTCTAGGTTCCTTCCTGGCCATTTCCCTTACTAAGATTTCATGAGTGGTCATGGCCATCGAGAGAATTCAGCTTCCTTTTTTCAGTTAAATGGTGGGATAGTGGCGGGAACGTTTTCATCCCAGCACTGTATGTGAAGTGTATACATGCTTGTCACAGTGGCAAATGTGAGAGCTTGAAGCCTACCTCTATGATGGATGTGGGGGCAAAATTCTTAATAGTTCAAGGCCTCTGTTTTGTAATCTGTAAAATGGAGGATAATAATACCTAACTCATAAGATTGGCATGAGGATAGAAATCATAAACATCTTAGCAGGTAGTGAAGGCTCAATAAATAGCAGTAATGCAATCAACAAATACTTACTCACCACTGACTGCACCCCACAGTTAAAACTGCAGTGGATTGAGTGGTGATGTGCTGGTCCTTCTCTCAAAGGGTATATATAATCCAGTGGGGGAGGGGCAAGAAAAAGTAAAGATTTACTCTTAATAATGGTGGTGGTATTGTTCAGGTCTAAATTTTTTCAATTGTATTTATTTATTGTGTTGGGGACATTCGGGTACTATGGTGCATGTAGATGTCCAAGGGCAGCTTGGAGTGAATGTTTTCCACTGTGGGCTCTTGGGATTGACCTTGGCTTGTTAGACTTGGTGGTGTATGCCTTTACCTACTGAGCCATTTGTGTGTGTGTGTGTGTGTGTGTGTGTGTGTGTGTGTGTGTATTGGTCTTTTTTCACACACCATCTTATTATAAAACCCAGGCTGGCCTCTAACCCATGGACTTAATGTCCCCTCCTACCAAGTGACATTCTTTCTTTCTTTCTTTCTTTCTTTCTTTCTTTCTTTCTTTCTTTCTTTCTGTCTTTCTATCTTTTTTCTTTTTTCTTTTTTTGTTTGCTTACTTGTTTGTTTAGGATCAGATAATAGGATAGGTGGGGACAATTAGAGTGGCGATCAAGGAAGGCCTCTCTGATATTTCATTAGTAGTAATTGATAATATGAACACTACTGCTTAAGGAGTGTTTTGGCTGCAAACAGTGACTAAGGAGTTTTCTGAATTATTCACTTATTTACCATCCAAGACAAGTATCAACATCTCATTTGCAGCCAAGAAATAAAGAGGCTGTGTCTAAAGCAGGGATGGAAATTCTGGCTGTAGCCTTCATTTGTCAAAGAGATTGTAGGATGGATTTTCCACTGGGATAATTAGCCAAAGGAGCAAGGGTTAATTGAGCTGTGAGTTGCTGTTTAATCAGTTTTAACACCTGGGTAGACTGAGCGAGGAGGGCACCTCCCTTCTTTCTGACTGTTGTATTATAGCCAAGAGAGCTTGCAGAACTGAAACAAAGCAAGCTTTGGAAATGAAAACTAATTTATCCTCCCCACATCCCCCGGTTGCCCAGAAATGCAGCCCCTGCCTTAGGTAGCATGAGTAACAAGCTGAAATTGTTAGGCTTCCTCTAGAAAGCATTACCTGACTTCCCCACTCACAGCCGGAAGAGCCAAGTGTCCTTGAAGTTTCTACAGCACCCAGGGTATGTTCTCGAATCATTTTCTGCTCCTACTCTCCATCAGATTGTGACCTTAGAGGCTTCACTTTCTCCCCTGAGCCTGCACAATATCTAACTTTTAGATATTCTTGGAGTGTCGGGCTGCCTGTAGGTTTTTACCACACAGTGTGTTTCACTCTTAAGATTTGCATTTGAGTTCTTTTTACATGTTAGAAGAACCCTTCTCCTTAAGAGTAGAGAAGTACAAGCTCTTGGTGAACAGAGCATTGTTTGAGGGTGGGCATACCACAGGGAGGACATCATTCAGTTGGTGGCTATCCTAATCCTAGCTGCTTCCCAAGTCCTGAGATAAGACAAGTGGGATGTGAGTTGAAGGGCTTCCGGTTAGAGAGATGCCTTTAATGTGGGATACCTAGCGTGGTGGTGGTTCATAGCAGATATCCAGTAGGCAGCAGAGCAGCCAAGGGGAGGATGGAGTTGAAAGTTTTCTGATCAATAGTCTTGTGAGTTCCCATCAACTTGCTGTGCATAGGATTCTTTTCACAGAGAGAGCCTCAGCACCTCATGTTTCACAGCTCAGTGATGGTGGCTGGGCAAATGCTCAAACCCCAAGTCTGCACTTTTCCTATAAAGAACCATAGAATCAGAAGTAACAGGTCAGTATTTGATTCTCTTCAAATGTCAGATTGGGTCAAAAAACAACACTGTTGCTTCTTATAGATGTTATTCGTGAATGGCCTACTATGTCTAAGCATTTTAAACTCCTCAGACCAGCCAATGCTTTTCAGGCCCAGAGAGTGTACACTGGTGATGATGACATTGATTTGAAGGCACCATTATTCCTACTCTTGAAGGGGCAGGGAGGTTGGCTGCCCCAGAGGGGAGTGCTTTACCAAGTTGCAGCTGCTAATGATCAATACATTCAGCTATATGGAAAAACTGAAGGGTTGCCAAAGTGATATTCCTTGATTAAAAGGGATGAATGAACTTGGGGTGCATGGACATGCAAGGGAGAGAACAATGCAAGGGAGGGGGAACCCGAAAAGCTACTTTTTTTTTCTTTTCTTTTTTTCGGAGCTGGGGACCGAACAGAAAAGCTACTTTAATAGGCCAATGGTACTCAAGGAGTTGGGGGAGCAGTGCAGAAGAATCAACCAATCCCATCTCCTTTCTCTCTGGGAATGCATATGTTTATGTGTATATGTGGGTGGGTATGCATGTGGAATCCAGAAGTCTTGAACCTTTGCTGTTATTCTTCAGGTGCTGTCCACCTTGCCTGTTTTGAGACAGTCTCTCTGTGGCCTGACTAAAACTTGCTGAGTAGGCTAGACTGGCTTTAGTGAGCCAGCCGGAGTGAGCCACCTTCCAGGCCCAGAAGAGCCTTTCCGAAGGGTGCATTGATTTCCTTAAAGTACACCACTGTGTCCAGGCCACCGTATTTGGTATTAGGGGTATAGAACAAAAACTAATCAGCACAGCACTGTGCCAAGGTGATCTGGCTTTTAGAGCACAGGTTTAGCTGCCCAAACTGTTTTGACTGTTAGTGAACTTACGTCCCCAAGCAAAGCACCCCAAGTCTCTTTCTTCTGCTACCCGAAGAGGGGTCCATTCTGCTCAGGGTGGTTGTACCTGATGAATATTCAATGTCCCAGGGATGTTATGGATTCAGAGGGTTTAGAGAGAGCACAGCCTGGGGTGAAGCTGCTGAGCGTGATTTCTGCTAGCGTCATCTGTGAACTGTGGGATGTAGGACAAATTCTTTAACTTCTGTGCCTTCGCTTCTTTCTCTAGAACAGAGTTGGCACCATGGGCATTTGGTACTGAATGATGTTTTGTCATGAGGCTGCCCTATGCATCGTACGATGCTTCATAACACGCTCCTGCTACCTCAGTCGTTGTGACAACCCAAACTATCTCCCAACATCTGCAGATGTTCCATAGGGAACAAATTCACCCTTGACTGGAAAACACTGCTCTGTAAGGTAGGACTGTAATAGCCAACTCATGGGATGACTGTGAATATTTAATAAGCATCTCTATAAGAGACTTTTTTAAAAATACAAACTCTAATAGAATGCATTAATTTTTCCCCCTTTGCTAAAGACTCGTGCTACTTGAGTTTCTCATGTAGGGTGGAGCATGACCCAGATCCCAGGTTGCAAGTGTTAGTCACAAGGCTCTCCTTGATGACTAATACTTGGCTTCCGGAGGTAGGAAGAAGTTGTGGAGTCTGGAAAAGCACCTTGGCGCTCTGCTCAGGATAGCCTGTCCCTAGGACAGTGCAGTCTGGCAGTGAGGTTAGCGTTCTCCCACTGAGTGTGTGTCCACCTCTGTCACGATAACAAGAGCAGTGCATGTTTAACCATGCTCCCGACTCTGGGGCAGTTTTCTTGTAGATATTGGATTTGGCTTATTGAATCCAATCCCTGAGCCATGCAGATGGCAGGTGATTCCTGTTTTGCTCATCTGTGATGTGGATACCTGGATTGATTGTTTTTGTTTGTTTTAAGGCAGAGTCCTAGTAAACTGGACATGCCTAGAACCTACTGAGTAGCTGGGGATGATCACTTCAAGGTCCTGGCCCTCTTTTTTTTTTTTTTTAAACTTCCCTGACTGCTGGGCTTAAAGGCCTGTAGCACCATGCCTGGCTTTGCCTGTTTTTAAAAAGACCTAAATCCAGTTTCAACTTTGTCTATTTGGAGCTGTGTGTTGAGTAGGAAGGGGATGATGGAGAAACAGCTCAAGTTAGCCTGAAAAGTGCCCCAGCACCCTCCGTGATCTACTTTGCTGAGTAGTGGCTATGTGCAAGGCAAGCAAGAAGGATTGGAGGACAAGCAGCACTGCTTCGAGGAGTTTATGATCCAAGAGGGACAGCATAGCATGCATGTGGATAGCTGCAAAGAACTTTGGCATCTTGTTTAGAACAATATGGAAGCGGTGCTGATAGCCCCCATTTATCACACGATGTCACCCATCTTTGGACTTCTCGTGAACTAATTTCATTCAGCCACCCAGCCTCTCTGCAGAGGAGAGAGTTTCCAGTCCATAGAGGGAGGTCTTGAAGCTTTACAAAGGGGGTAGGGTGGGCACCCTAGTGGTTGGAAGGGAGTTGGGGCTTCTTGTAGGAAATGTAGCCTGTGAGCCAATGCAGACGTGGACATCAGAGCTTCAACCAAGAAAGGGAAAGAAGAGATAGTGTGGGAAAGACCTACAAGCCAGTGCATGCATTTTGAACGACAGCGAGTGACCTTGCTTGGCTGGAACGCTCAACTACGTAACAAGGAAGAGTAGAGGAGATAACACAGGAAAAAGCTAAAAGAAAAAAAAGAAAAAGAAAAAGAAAAAAAAAACCACATCTTTTATCCAGATGTGAAGAAGGCTGCCAGAATGTTGGACAAGAGTTTTCCAAAACTTATTTTTATAATTCAGAAATGGAGTGTGTCTGCTCTGCTGCTCATCCTAACCACAACCCAGACCTCCTGTTACCCCTCTTGTTGATTGAAAGTTTGACCTCAAAAATGCACCCATCCGCTGTTGTCGCTGTGAAAGTAATACAAGGCTTTTAAGTGAGCAGACTTGAACTGAAGGACAGCCTCGCTTCTCTTGTTGAACTTGGCTTCCAACTTGATTAGTTCTTAGGGCTAAAGTGAGCCCTGGACATAATAAAGATTGGGAGTGGTAGATTTGTTAAAGCAGACTACTGAGTTATGCTTGCAGAATTCCCCACTGTGGAAGTAGGGAGCAGCCTAAAACAAGGTGAGCTAAATGGGTCTTACACCCCCTCACTGACTTTAAGTCTAACTTGGTGCGCTCAATCTCCAGTCGAGGGCTTAGCAGCTGGCAGCTTGTTTTTGATGTGGGCTTCTTTCCTAGCTCTTGTTGATGTGCATCTAGAATACTGATAAAGATTTTCGTGTTGTGTGCTTGAGATGATAGAAGCATTTTATAATTCATCTTCATCTGGGTTGGACTCCCTAGAGTTCAGTGGAGCCCCAAACTGCAGAGATCATACTGGTTCAGCTAACACCTTAGGTGTGCGTGTGTCCTTTTCCTGACCCCAGTGTGTTGAAGAAGTTTTCTTGTCACTTGAAAATGATAAATTCCGTGAGGGTGTTGCAAACATATAGACTCATATGTGGTTAATGATTTGAAGGTCTTCCTTTCTAAACGTTAGCTAAGAAGAGTTTCATGAGGACAAAATTTAAATAGGGAAGCTACGCTTGGAAGTCCTGGCAAGAGAAACCTGAGTCCAGGGAGAGATGAAATTGAATCTCTCAGAGTGTGAGGCAGGAAAACCCACCCCAACAAAAGCTTTCGTTGAAAGCTTGTTTTTCAAGTGCTGGGTCCAGCCCAGGGCCTTGTGCTCTTCCACCAAGCTACACCCTAGTCCTTTTTGTGGAAAACTTTTTGGTTTATGCCTTCTAAAGTATGAGATCAGTATTTTCTATGAGGAAAGTAATAAGTCGATGCTTACATACTAAGTGGACTGTATACACAGTGTCTAGAACAATCCGGCACAGAGAACTCTAGACTTGGATCAAACAAGTTCTGGACAGGAGCTTGCCCTCTCTGTGACTGGAGTGAATCACTCCAGTTTTTTGGATCTCTGTGGTTTGAGAAGGTTGGACTAGATCCTCTAGGGGCCCTTCTGTCTCTGGAAATTTTCTGGACCCCACAAGAACTCTGTGAAATCATTTCCCTGGGGTCCATCCCCATAATTAGTATCCCGAGGAAAGAAAAGGCCCAGACTGAAGCAGGCTGTCCTCTGAGACCCAGCTGGCTAGTGAGGCTAAACACCACCTTTTTAACATTAGCATTTGCTGCGATTGTTATACTTGGGTTTTGCTTTGCCTTCTCTCAGAAGGATGAGTTCTATGTACTTCTGGCTGACATAAACTGCTTGACAGCTGTGTCTAGCTCCTGGCAGGCCAGCGCTGTGGTGAGGTCCAGCCCCAAGGTGACTTCATACAGCTGGTGTTTGAAGCCTGCCTACCCAGACTAGGGTATTTATAGTAGGGGAGAAGCTAGAGAAAAAAAATAAATACCCTACACCCTTCTCTCTCCTACTTGGGACACAGATAGGCATTGTGAGGAATGTAGAAAGCAAGGCAATGTGAGCCAGCGTGGTATTTTTAAATGCTATTTGTTGGGGTTGGCAGGCCTGATTTTTCAAAAGGGAGGGGAAATGAGAGTCACTGAGGATGACAGGAGGCCAGGCATTCTAAAAGCCAAGATGCAGAGCTTGTTGTCCTGAGGTGTGCAGGCTTTACCTTCTCCCCTCAGTCTCAGAGTTTGAGTAGGACTTGGGAAGGTTAGGGTGAGAGGTGAGATTAAATGAGATGGCTCATGTCCTTCTCCTCCCTGCCACCTCTCAAATCCCAAGGAAAATCAGCGAAGTGTTCCAGGTAAGGAGGGTGCCTTTGTAAGAACTGGGGACCTGGTGGCTTCTTCTTCAGCTCAGAGCTGGGAAGATCAAGTTATACATGGAGATAAAATTGGAAAGCAAATTGCTCACAGCTGTTCTTTTGGACTTAATCCTCCCAGGGCAGGCAGGACAAGCCAGAACTGCGCTGGGATTCAATACAGGAGTGTCGTACAAGGCCCTGGGGTAAAGCTGGCCTGAGACTCATCAGAATAGCCCCCTGTCCTGGGACCTTTGCAAAGTCTCCCAGATGATATTGTCTACTTAGCTAGTCTCTGAGGAGAAAGTGGTTACAGTGCACTGGGTTAGGAGCTGGGAGGAAAGTTCAGTTTGGGGTGCATCATTTGTTCAGCAAATATTTACTGGAGACTTTGTGTGGACTGGGCAGTGTTCCAGGGAGCGTGGCAGAACAAATGAATAAAGTCCTGAAAGGGAGGTGCTGGCCCTGCTGAAAGTGAGGACAGGAGGCAAAATGGAGAAGCCACAGTGAGGGCCCTCATGACTGCAGAAAGCAGCTCCCAGTAGAGAGAATAGTAAGTGTTCTGGTTGCTGTGGAGAGCACTGAGATGAGCGTGAACAGAAGGAGGGAGAAGAGGAAACAACACAATGTTTGGTACAGCAGTGCCCTGTCTTTAAGGCTGACTGCTGTGCTGAACGAGCTGGTTGGCACAATCGATTCGCAGTTTAAGGATATTCTCTCTGCCCTGTTGGGAATGGACTTTAGTATCAGGTGTAGAAATAAGGTGATCGGGTAAGAGGGTTTTGCAATCACTGAGGTAAAAGAGGGGGGAACTTAGACAAGGTAATGGTGAACTTGGCCAGGGTGGTCATGGATGTGTTTATAGTCAGGGCCAATGGTATTTACCTGCAGTCTCATATGTGAGGAAAAACTGAGTGACAGTAAAGCTTACGGGCCAGGCTTCACTGAAGCATTGAAAGGGCAACACTAAGCCAGAGACGCAAGTATAGATTTGGCTGTTTGTCCCCAATTTAACCTACAGAGATAGTAAGTAGGAAGCTGGGTAGGAGGTGAGGCCACCTTACGCTTTTGCAGTTGTGTAATAAATTGAATAGCTGTGCTAATTTGCCCTTCCAGGGACAGAGCCAGCCAACAGCCTCCATGAAGGCAATGAGCTCTGCTGTCTCCCATTATTAACATGCGGTCTGTTTAGTTAGGTCCACCTGCTCTTTGGACTACTTGTTACTTTACATACATGTTCTTCACTTTTGGAAAAACTAGACCCCATATTCAGGCAGCTTTGGATTCAGACAAGTGAGTCAGGATTGATACAGAAAGAGTGTTCATAAGATACTGTGTGTATCCAAGGGCCTGCTCCTCAGAAGGTGGGGCCATAGGGTAGATATGGATGGAATCTTATGGTTGCCACTGACCGACCACCTGGCGTCTCAGTTTTCCTCTACTATTAAATGGGGATATCACAGTTCCCATCAAGTAGCTTTTTCATTAATTCCCACCCATAGATTCATGGTATCATCACCTGGAAAGCTTAAGAATAAATGCGTGTGTGACTAATGTAAGGCCTTTCCTTCAGAAACTCTGAGGGAAATGGTGTGGAAAAGGGCTCCGATTGCGTGGGTAGAGTGCTTGGGAACGTCTGGTGTACGGCTAACACTCAGACATTAGCTATTATTAGTGGGCAGAGCATCACTGTTCTGGAGTGCTTGCTTCTGCCCCACCCAGGCTGATGGCTTTCCTTCACCCCTTAGCTATGATGCTTGGATCTCTCTTCAACTGCAGAGTTCCCGAGAGAGCTCCAAGAGAAGCCTGGAGTACTGGGCTTACCTGGGAAGGGCAAAGTTAGATCTGAAGCGGCAGTGCCGCCGTGAGGTCATGATGTTTAATCTACTGGTAAAGCTTCTGTTAATTACATCTTTAGGATGCAGAAACTGTGTAAAGAGGTTAAGTAACCGGCTCAGGTCTCACAAGTCACATAATGAAACCCAGGCAGCCTTCCTCCAGATTCTTGGTTCCCAACCACACATGTATCCTCCTCTATCAGAGGAGCCAGCAGACTATAGTGTCAACTCCCACGTCCAGCACGTAAACTATGCAGTGCTGAGCTTTACAGGGTACCTGGGCCGTGTGTTTCACATGTCTTGGGTCATGTGGTTCTGCTATTGTATGTATTCTCTTCACTCATTGCATGTAGTCTTGCTGAAGAGACTTGACGCTCAGAGAACCCCCTGGATATTATTGATAAAAACAAGATGGCCTAGCTTGAGTCCTTCTTCACTCTGCTGCCTCCCTGCTTCCCTCAGGAGTGCCTGGGTGGAGAGAAGCACAGGGCGATTTTATTAGCAAAGAAATGATGGGGTTGGTAAAGGCCCAAGCACCCCTTATGCTTAGAACAGGGAGCCATTTAGGTGCCTTAAAATAGCCTGCCTTGGTGGGGTGCTGGCCTGCCACACGGGCTGTGCTAGAGGTGCTCCTCTGCCTATTTAAAGCTGGAACCTTCTGTCCATGAAGTGAATGAAATAACCTCCGAGAAACTGAGTGGTTGCCTAAAATAGTTCAAGGGGAAGAATGTTTGGAGGCCTCTGGCTCCTTGAGTCCATTTTCCTCTGGATTTATGTCACCTCAGAGAATGCCTGGCCTCTTCTTGTTTACTCTTTGGGCTCTTCCCTTTCTACTGTCCTTGAGTCCTGTGTCATCCTAAGCCAGAAGCATCTGTCCTCTCAGAAAGTAGCAGCCTTTCCTGAGTGACTAAGTTGGGGCCTTTTCTGCATTTAATTTTTCTCTTATGGGGGAGGGAGTAGTGAGAGGCCATTTGTTTAGGACTTGGCTGTTTCTCTCCTCTGGCTGCAGAGTTTCCAAGCCTTGCTCTGAAGTGAGTTTTATTTTTCTTTATTCACTCACACAAGGGCTGCCCCAGGGAAGCCAGGGGTTTCTCACAGCCTTCTTCTTGTGGTGCCTAGGACCATGTATGGAAAGCTTTAAAGTCACTCCTCAATAATGTGGCTGTAGCCACATGTGGGTCATTAAGTTTTAAACATAATAAAATCCGATACGGTTAAACAGCTCACACACAAGCCTCCTTTCCAGTATGCCATCAGCGCGCATGCCCAGTGCTGCTGGACAAGTCAGATATAGAGCACGTCCATCATCACAGACAGTTCTATGAGACAACATGCCATTAGACAGTAGGTCACCAGCTGGTCACTTGGGCCAGCTTTCTGGGTTTTCATGGGTCTAAACATTTTAACTACTCCCCAGCTTCTCAGAAAGCGCTCTGTTTGCAGAAGCAGGAAGATTCATGGAAGGAGAGATTAAGGTCATTGATTTTTGTGGCTCTAACCTTTGGACTCTCACACAAGGTTATGTTTTATGGTTTCTAAGTTGTGTGGCCTAGGGCAAGTCACTTAGCTTCTCTGAAAAAGTTCCCTTGTCAGTGAAATGGTTTTGGAAATACCTCATGGGGTTTCCACCAGGGTTAAACAAAATGGTGAAATGTGCATAGAACAATGCCTGTTGCAGAGCTGACTAACCCTTAGACACTCTAAAGGGATGGAGTTGATACTATTGCTGCTCCTGTCACTGGGACTTGTGTCCTCTGGTTTAGGGTCTCCTTTCAGACTCTGGATCTCCTCTCTGGTTTATTGAATGGCCCCCTGGTCACATCAGACAGTGTTTGTTCTTTAGAGTTCACTTTCCCTGAGGAACTGCCTGTTCCTTCCATGCTCTGGGTGTGTTTTTTTCAAGGGCCTCTTGCCCAGAGCCAGCCTGTCAGCACTACCTGGGATGCTACCACCAAAACCTTGGGTGACTGTAGGAAACTCTTGAAAGTATCCCAGGGTTCCAGGTTTTGAGTGTCTCGTGTGCCCTGTGTACCTTCTATCCCCTGTGCTGTGAGAATTGAGACAAACAGAGCCCTTGTTGGGCTCTTGGCTAAGGGGAAATTTGGAAGGAATATCTTTGGAATCAAGAGAGGCCTCTTGAGCTATAGAGAGAACAGAGTATCTGTTCACACTTGGGGCCTGGGTTCAACCCATGACCATTCACTCATTTCCCTAGATAACACAGCTAATAATTTAACCTTTCTGTACTTCAGTTCTCCCATCTGTAAAAAGGGAATCCAGAGAGCCTACCTGGTGGTGTGCTTGTAAGGACTCGGTGAGATGGGACACAATAGTCTCACACCTCAGTCTCACATCCTCTGATGGGACTGACACAGTACTCGCAGGCGTGAGCTGCAGTTTCCACCTTCCTTCTCTGGGTTTCCCAGGGATGACACTGGGGATTCTTTCTCTGCCTTGGCTGTTTGTACTTTCTATTGCTGATCTATTGTTCATTTAAATCATAGAAGTGATCTGGAGGGGAGCTAGCACGTAAAGCCATGTGTAAATCACATGTGTATGGCATGGGCTCCATGTGGTCTTTTTTTCTTTTCTTCCTTTTCTCCCTGGATGGTAGAGTTAAAAAGCACACCACAGTTGTCATCCCAGAAGCTCGCAAGTGACTACCAGCCTGCTCTCCTCTTTCTGTGTTAGGCCGTGTAAGCAGCTCTGCCCAGTCATGCAGTGTAATCAGAACTTGGTTCTTTCTACAGGATTCACTTATGAATTCACGTATGAAGTAGCCATGTGTTTATGCAGTTGTCACTCATTTGTCCACAGTTAGATGTGCCAAACCTGACACTTGGGGTGAACTCCAAATAACTCGGAGCTATGTGCAGGCTATAGAGACATCTTAGTCAAAGTTATTACTAGGCATCTCTCTAGATGGGAGGGGTCCAGCTGCCACTCCTCTCCTCTCCTCTCTCTCTGTGTGCCTGGATCTAGAGGGAGGAACCATTCATAAAGAGAACCTCTAAGAAACGGAAGGACACAAGGGCAGGACATTGCATCACAGTGTTGTTACCGTTTGGGAAACATGACCAATGCTGACCAAGCTGTTATCCTATGTGGCTTCCCTAGCCCAACAAATCACTCCTGGTTAAAGGGTAACTCGGACTCTTCTTGTCAGTTGTTTTGACTGTTATACCTGTGTTGAGGTCTACTGTCAGCACAGCCTCCATTCCTCGCAGGACCCAGTGAGAGATGGGGGGAGGGGGAGGAGGAGGAGGGGGAAGGAGAGGAGGAAGAGGAGGAGAGAGAGACAGAGAGAGAGAGAGACAGACAGACAGAGAGACAGAGAGACAGAGACAGAGACAGAGAGAGAGAGAGAGAGAGCGAGCACATAGTGTTGATTTGAGCCCATATATATCTTCCTCTTTCCAAAAATACAAGAGACCTCTAACTTGACCATTTATATGACTGGCTGATTGCTAGAACATCATTGAGGCACTTAAAAATGTTATTTAACTGGCTGTATTAATTTTAAACCTCTAAAATTGGATCTAGATTATCTGGGTGATAACTTTTACCTTCAAAACTAACTTTTTTATAATGTCTGGTAGTGACTGTATTTCCTGTTCACATTTTCTGTGTGTATTTCAATAAAGCCTTGCGTTTTGTCATGGAATTTTCACATGTTTGCAGTGTACTTGCCATGTATAACCATGTTCACCCCTTTATCATCTCTTGTCCCCCTCTCTGCCCATTGGGTACCTCCAACACCCCCTCTTCTATTTTCATACACTTTAGAAAGCCTAGACAGTATTCTTCAGATGGTTGCAATGAATAGGCAAATGGGAGACTGTCTGGATTTTCTGGTTTTCATGGTTCTGTGCCAGGAGCCTCTGAGTGTGTATCAGTCTGGGAAAGTCCAGGCCAAGAGACACTGATTAGAGGTAGTATCTGAGGCTAGCCTGTGTCTTCTCTTCTGAGTAATGGATGGTCAGAGATACTCAAGGAAGAGCTTGGAGTGCCTTGGAAAAAAGAATAGTAGTTAGCAGTCTTGTCCAGTTCTCTCAGCCACACCCAATGAGTGGATAGACATATTTGTCTAGTGCCTTCTGGGAAATGAGGAAGATTCCAGAGACATTTGTTGATTGTCTCATGGAATTTTCACTATGGAAAATGAGCTGAAGAGCCTGTTCCTACTCTTGTTTCCCAGATGAAAACAGGAGTAGAGACAGTTAAAGGGAATGGTCCACAGTCACTCACTCATAAGCAGGTGAGAGAGCCATTCGAGTTTTATTTCCACCAGACCTGAAGCTCTACTTGCCATGCTGAAGGCTTGAATCAAAGTCAGTAGGCAGGGGTGGCTGAGGTGGCTCAGCACGTGAAGACACCTGCTGCCCAACCTGATGGTCTCAACTCAGTCCCTGAGACCTGCATGGTAAAAGGAGAGAACCAACCCTTGTAGGTTATTCCCTGACTTGCACACATGTGCCTTGACACAGATGCATGCATACATATACACACACATGCTAAGTAAATGCTAATGCCAAAAAAAACCCACCATTAAAAAAAATCTAGCAGGCGACTTAGGGTAGGTCAATAATTCCTGTCCTGTAAGAAGTGTCAGAGTTTTCCACAAAGGATGTTTTGTGCTCTCTCTCCTCAAGGCACTGCTAGTTCCCTTCTAGTCTCCTATTTTGGAGCCTTTCATTTCCCTCCAGACCCAGCTGAGACTGGTTTGCTCTTTTCCAGCGAGCTGTCCGTGTTTTGATCTGCTGCCCTTCCTTCTCACCCCCACTCCCTCTTCTGCTCACCCCTACACACAGATAGACTTGTTAGATGGACCTAGTGTATGGGTTCCGTCATCATCATCAAGGGCCCGTTTCAGTTGGTATGTGTCTCAGTCTGATACCTGACTTACTCAGAGGAGCATTCTCTAAAATCCTGAAGGGTGGGACTGTGTAAACTGACTGCCTGCATTCAGAATTCTGGGTCTACTTGCTTAATGAATAACTGCTTAACTGGGTCCCAGTCTACACTGTAAGACGGGGTCACTACCACTGACTTCCCAGGATAGCTACCAGAGTTGAATAGTACTTTCAAAAGTATTTGCTGTAGTCCTGGCTACCCAGGATATTAGCCATTATGGTGGTAGAGTAAGCCTAGTGTTGATCTATGTCCATATACGTCTCATATATGAAGGGGAGAGAACTGAGGTTTGCTAGTTCAGTTCAGCTTCTTTTCTTTGTAGTTTTGGGCAGGTTTCTCTGTTTTGTTTACTGGGCCAGAATCAGGGTCTTATGTATGACTGACAAACACTTTACTACTGAACTATGATACCCTAGTCCCGCTTGTATTTTAATTTGTAATATTAGACCAAATGTTGTACCTTCCATATGTTTTGTAAAGATAGAGTTTGGGGCTGGAGATGCAGTTCAGTAGACCCCCCCCTTGCCTAGCAAATGACGGGTCCATGATTCAACCTCAAAAGGGTAAAATTAAAAACAATGGCTTTATGAAATATGTGAGTTCACTTGGCAGTGAATGGCTAGGTGAAAAATTAGGAATGGGATGGACCTTAGCAAAATTAAAGTGAGAAATGTAAGCTCAGTTTTTTTTTCTTTTTTTCTTTTTTTTTTTCAGAGCTGGGGACCGAACCCAGGGCCTTGCAGTTGCTAGGCAAGTGCTCTACCACTGAGCCAAATCCCCAACCCGTAAGCTCAGTTTTTATTTTTTTTTTATTTTTTTTAAGCTCAGTTTTTATAAAGTTAAAAGAAAACTTTTATTTTGGGGGGTATATTTGAGGTATAAAATATTTTGAGGAATATATTACAGGTCAGATCAATATACCAGAAAAGGGAGATGAGGGCCAAACACAGATAATGACCATCTGTGTCTTATGGGGAGGGGAGGGAGACTCATGTGGGTTGAATGTCTGTGCTTGCCACGGCTCTAGCTTTGTCTTGGGAGGTGATTTCACGTTATTATAACTCATTAAAACTGGTCGCAGATGAAGGACTATGGTAAATCACATTAATGCACCTGAGGTTAAAAATTAGTGGGTTCCCAATTGGCGGTGGCTACTTATTATTAGCCATGCTGTGGACCACCTGGGTTATGCTATGAGCGTCCACTGATGCTCTCTGTGATTGCCTGTGATTTTGGGTAAAATACCTGAGAACCAAGGCTTTCCTCTTCCAGCCACAGTGGCCTCTTTTTTCAACAGAAAGCCCAGAACAGTCAGGATATTCAGGTCGCCTTGCTTCTCAGGTTTGGGGCAACACGTAGGCATAAGTGCCTGTGTAGTCTAAACTCCTTGAACAAAGACAGGGTTGTTTTGTCCTTGCTGTGCCAGATGGAAGGCTTTCATTAGTCACTTTGGGAGCATTCATATTAGCGGGGAGATTTTCTTTCCCAGGGTTGGAGCTGACGGTGTTTGCCTTGGGATGGTCTTCGTCCTCTCTGCTTTCATTGCCACTGCCAAGTATCACAACCCCTGCCTACTGCTCTCTACCCATGGTCCTTTCCCTTAACACGAGGAAGCATAGAGGATATTTGAGATGGCCCAGTCACATGCTCCCAGGTCAGTATCATCTGGGTACAAGTCATTCTCAGGCCTAGCTCCTCTTCTCTGACTGTGACAAAGGGACAGAGACAAGAGCCCAGGTTTTGGAGTTAGGAAGACCTGAATTCCATTTCAGACTCAGCTGTGTGATCTGAGGTAGCAGTATTGTTCTTTTCCTGTATGGTGAGCTGGGACCAGTGAATTGTCACTTAGGTACGTGTGTGTGCAACTTACCTAGGTCATGATTAAACTTCGAAGAGGGGCTTGGGATGGTAGAGCGCCTACCTCGGCAAATCCTTGGCATAAATCCCTAGTATGCATAAATGCCCAGCACTACCCAAACTAGTTGCTGTGAAACACAGCACTGGGAGCTACAAGTAGGAGGACAAGCGATCAAGCCCATCCTACATTATATCCATGTTTGTAGTCAGCCTGAGATACAGGAGACCTCAAAACGAAAACAACAAAAGGATCTTAGGTGCCCCAATGGCCCTTCCGGTCAGCACCTCCCCCACACATACAACTCAAGTACCCCCAGAGGTCTGGTTATTGTTGACATCAATTATTCCGAATTTTTAGGGCTGAGACACTTTAAAACCCTTCTGAGCTTCAGCTTCTTTGTGTGGAAAGTGAAAGTGTAGGGCTGTGTTACAGCATTGATTCAGGAAAATCTATAGGACAGGGCACATGAAGTCCTCAGTGAGAGATTTACCCAACAGGTACCACCAGGTTAGGCAGAGCTGTGTTGGCTCCAGAGACCCAGGCTCCTGCTGACTTAATAGCATTTGTTCCTGTGCCCTCTATGTTTGACTACTGTCTTGAACACACGTTTCAGGTTGTTCACACGGTGGCTTGCAGGACTTCTGCTAGAAACCAATTCTTCATGTTTAAGTTGACAGAAGAATGAGCAGTAGAGCAAGCATTCTGCAGCCTTCCTCCCCAAACCTGTGTTTTCTGAGTGAGTCTGTTTGCTGTGTTAGCAACATCAATAGCTGTATTGTAAAGCAGAGGCTCGGGCTGGACCTGTTTCTCTAAACTGAGAGTTGGTGGTTGGTGTGCCCGAGGTGTCATGTTTGTGGAAGTACAAGGATGCTAAAGTTTTTGTTTTAAAACTAAACAAAACCCACCTCAAATGATGGCCCCAACTTCTACAACGATAAGTATTTCCTTAAGTCAAAGGGAGGGAAAAACAGGATACCCAAGCTGAGGGTTGTTTTTTGGGGTGTGGGTAAGGGTTTGTGATGCATATGCATTAGGCCTTAATCTGAGTGCTGTCTATGCCCTTTCCTGACTATAGGCCTTCATGAAGAAGGCAGGCCTGCAGGCGACAAGGCATCCAAAGAACTCATAAAGGCAAATTCCCGAGTCCGTGATGGAGTCTGAAGCTAGGGTCTATCCACAGAACTTCCTCTCTACCCTCACAGGACACTGACAATATGTCGTACAGTGTAAAGTGTGACTCTGAGTACAGAACCTCCTCTCTGCCCTCACAGGACACTGACAATATGTCGTACAGTGTATAGCGTGACTCTGAGTACAGAACCTCCTCTCTGCCCTCACAGGACACTGACAATATGTCGTACAGTGTAAAGCGTGACTCTGAGCAGCTCTGAGCCAGAGGCATGTATTCAACAGGTCGCCGCAGTGTAGATTAGGTCGTCCATTTGGAAGACCACGGCTAGTAAGCCGGGTTGGGGCCAGGGGTTGGAGTGGTCCTAGAGGCTGTTTCATTTGGGCCGAGATCTGAAAAAACAAGTATAAATCTCAGACACCTAAAGTGTGACTCATGTCAGAGTATCCCTGAGACCCCTCATTTAAGAAGACATTTCCCGGGATAATGTCTGCCCACCCCTAAGTGAAATTGTGCTTTTGCTAAACCACTGGACGTGTCTGCTAGCTGGCGTGCCCTTGATGTGTTTCTGATGGCCTTGCGGCACCCCTGCTCCATGCTGCGAAGTTTTAAAGACAAGGGCCTTCTTACCCTGAAAAAGGGTTTCGCTTTCTTCCCAGGTAAGTAAGAGAGGCTAGGCTGCAGAGCTGTATGGAAAATGAGCACTTTATTAGTAAGAGTTTGTGAAAAGGAACACCACTCTAGTGCTGAGCTGGAAGAGAAACATGTTTGCTGAGAAGGAGATGCCCGCTTGGCATCCCCTGTGTGGCCAGCCATTGCGTAGAGAGCCAGCACGCCAAACTTCTCCAGTTACCATGGGACCCAGACTTTGACAGGAAATCATGGTAGGGTGGGAAGGAATCCAAAATACACATGGCTGGCACATAGGCTGCAGTTAGGAAAGAGAAGAGAACAGTCCATCTATTTTCCTGAGCCGAGTTCTTTAGCTTCAAACGGGGCTGTTCTCTAAGCCTCCCTCTGAAGTAGGTCCATTTTATGGACCTGATTTTCAAGCATGAACTTTTTCCATATTAAGCAATACTTCTGTGATTTAAAGTGGCCCCTTTATATGTTTGTGGAGGGTATTTCTTAGCTGTGTGTATGTGTTTTAAGTCTATAAACTAAAAAGGAAAAAAAATTCTCTTCAGTCAGGGAGACACTTTTCTGGTCTTTTGGATTTTCCCTGAACTATCTCTCTGCTGTAAGCAGCCTCATGGAAACCCAGCACACTCCATTTGTTGAGGTGTGCCAGTAGCAACAGGAGGGCTTCCGTGACTGAATTTCCCAGAAATTTCAGCCACCGCATTAAGAAGGTGAAATGTCTTGTCCACAAAGAAGCACGTTCACATCTTGTCAGTGAATTCTGTTAAATTGGAAAGAGCTAGGAAGGGGATCTTGCTTGGGCTTTTTGCAAATGGAACTCTGGAAAAGTTCAGCAGGGCCTGACTGTGCACAGCCTGGGACCAGTTCCAGGCCTCCAGATATTTAACAGGTTGCTATTGATAGCATTTTCCATGAGCCACCCAGTCCAGCAGCGTCTTTGAAACCCTCCCATATTTCTTGGGAAATATCCTCAACTATTGATGGAAATGACAATTCTACCACAGGGTTTTCATCACTGTGCCTCCTTGATACTTCTCCTCCTTCTTTCCTCTTCCTCTTTCTCTCATTTCTCCCCCTCCCTTTCTTCTCCTTCTCTCCACCCCTTTCCTTCCAGACTGGGAGTAATTTACCAGGTACCTTAATGTCACCAAGCTTCTTGCTTTTATCCCTCATGATGACCCTACTATAGTTGGTTTAGGAGAGGTGACTAGACCAGCCCCAATGACAGTAGAGTACATTACGATTGGTACAGACATCTTTGATATTCTTTCTCCTTTGATATCACACCACTGTAACTCACCGTTTAACAGTAACTTTATGTAAAGTCCCTTGCTACACATTGTGTGGGCTACCTCAAAACCCACCCTGTGCGGTGCCGCTATGATCTATTTCCAGTTTTCAGATCAGCTATGGCTGAGAAGAGTCAGCGATAGTTGAGGTTATATAGACTGGAGATGTGCAGCTCCACGTGGCTCCGAGACCTATTCCTGACCACCATGCAGTACTGTCTTCTCCATACTCTGTGTGCCTCTCAAGAAAACAAAGCCAGAGTATTCCATTGCAGTCTCATGGCCAAGGAGTAACCATCCAGGACCAAAAGAACCTTGAGGAACCAGAGGGTTTTTTTCTTACCCAGAGCCTACTTACCTTTGCAGTGGTCCCCACGGGAGGTCCCTGGCATCCAAGCCAGCAGTCGGTAGGTCAGAAACAGTCAGTATTGGGCTCCTATTCAAGGAGGGACAGGTAGGTGTTCTGGGAGTCCAGGTAATTTGCCTGAAGCTGAGGAGCTGTAAAGTTGCCGCTTTTTAAGTGCACTTCTGTTTAAAGTTTATGTATCAGAACTCTGCTGGTTGTAGATGCAGGTCAAACCAATTTAAGCCAAGTGAATTTACTGCCTTAAGGCTCTGAGTGGGGCTGGCTTCTGATGTGCCCTGATTCAGAAGTTCAGAGACCCTCCCTATCTCCTCTAAATTTTGTCCTAGATGTGCTTATAAACTGCAACAACCTTGCCTTTGAAGAAGGAAAAGGGCCAAGCTGGCTTCCCTGATAACTCAAACAAAAACTTTGTCCTTCAGGCTGCTTATCTGTGATGAGCCCAGTCAGAGTCATGTGTCCATCACCGAATTACTTAGTCCAGGGCCACATGCTTTATCATGTGAGGCAGAGAGAGGGCAAGGGACCCTGTGGGTCTGAGAATGGTAAGTGGGCTATGGAAAGAAGATGGAGAGATGGAGATGCCAGTTGAAAAAGATAGAAAAGTAGAAGAGAAAAAAATAACCATAGGGAAATGTGTCACCCACATTAGGCCAGACAAAAGTAATTTCTAGATTTGAAGGGTTTCAACCTACCATTAATAAGTGTACCTTCTTGTTGCCGTTTGGGCATTTATTTTGTGTGCATATGTACGGAGCCTGTGTTCATATGGGCGTACATGCATGTGGATGTGCTTGTATGTGGAAGCCAGAGGACAGCTTCAAATAGTCGTGGTCTTTGACCAGGATCCAGGGCTCCTTGGTTAAGCTAGGCTGGATGGCTCTCATGTTCCAGAGATCACCCTTTTCTGCCTCCCTGGCTCTGGGATTATTGTGTGTGCCACCGTGCCCAGCTGTTTATTACTGACTGCAGATTGAACTCAGGCCTTCATGCTTGGGCAGCAGGCACTTTACTGAGCTGTCTCCTCATCCCCAGGTCAAAAGGCAAGGATTCATTCATTCATTCACTCTTTCACTCTTTCTTTTTTCTTCCTCTCTGGCGTCAGTGTATATTTGTTCTAATGGAACTTTTCCCTCTGGAAGAAAAGCCCTTCTTTAGATGAGTGCCACTTAAATATTCAGATTGCAGGTTTCAGTGAGAGCCATTTAGATTGTCAATAGCTCAGGCTGGTTTTATTTCTGACTTAATGGCATCTTAAATTGCGCCAGATGAATTAAAATGCCACTTCTTTCTTCCAATCTACCCCATCCAAGTCATTGCTATCTTGATATTCTTGAACCTTGAGTGAGGCCACTGCCCACTGTTGCAGAAAAGCCCGTCTCACCGATCCTCATGTTTAATCAGTTGCAGATGCACGTGGAAGGTGCGACCGTGTTAGGGGCCGGGCCATGTGTTTTCAGGATCCTGATGGCTGTGTGGCTAATGTGCTTTCCACTGCAGAACTGAACCAGCCAAAGAAAGGGTGTTATTAAATGTTCCTTTTGAAGTACCTACAGTTAAGTAGATCCAGATAGAATGACTGTTGAGCCAACCAGGCTACCATGTGAGTGGTGCCCCATGGCCAGCAGCATGGAGGACAAAAATCAGCAGTTTTGCTGGGGGCGTGAATGGTCCCTATCTACTTGAGATATCCAAGGAAATGTCTGTGCAGCAGTTACTGCGTACACTGTGCTGCTACAGGCCCTGTGTGTAGTCTCTTGTGATCCTCGCACCAACACAGGAGGCAGCTCCTTATTTGCAGAGGGAATAGCAGAGGCTTAAAGAGGAGACACAATCTCCAGTCACCAGGGATGAGCAGGGGCTGTAAAGCCCCTGTTGGTTGCTCAGTCCCTCACCACAGTGTTGAGGACGGGGACTGTCATTGCAGGATTTCTCACAGGCACAAAGCACATTCTCCCCTGATAACAGATTTCATCACTCTTGAAACTGGAAGCCTGGGAAGAAAGAAGATTGCTGACTGCTGGAGCCTGCCTTTCCAGAAGGAGGCTGGTTGCAGGGAGAGGAGGGACTGCCAGCCTCTTTGACTCATGTGATCTTACCATCTGTGTAGCTTCTGACTCTCAGTACCGATTCAGTCTCTCTGCAGCCCAGACAGCAAGACTAGGCCAAGGACAAACTAAATTTGACCCTGGAATTAGGTAGTTGTAAAGTTGCTTAAGGCTGCTGAGGCGACCTTAATCTCAGTATCCCATACACTGTGCTTGCTGACACACTTGAGAAGGCAGGCAGATGGAGCTGGAAGTGTGAACCAGGCCGTGAGGAGTCAGGTCTGCGTCTACATGGCGAGACAGTAGACAGTACATGCTAACCACGTATGTGCCACTGCCCATGTATGTGCACCAGACCCAGCCACAAAGGGAAAAGCAAAAAAACCTAATTCAGGACTTTGTCCTGGGCATGACTATTGTATTTCAGAAAGAGGTTTTATTTTTTCACCACATAATTTCTCTGGGAAGAAATCTATATGGGTAAGGGGCAGAGTAACTGTGTGGGCATTTCTTTTCATAGCTTTAGAAGTAAGAGAGGAGACTCCCTAGGATCCCACAGGCAATCTAGACTGGGACACACAGCAGCAGACAACAGACCCCTATCTCAGACAAGATCGGCAGCCTTGGCTGTCCTCTGCCCCCTACTTGTGTACTGTGACATATGAGTGCCTACACATGAAAACACTCACACACACAATAATACACACAGAAAGATTTTTAATGTAAGTGTAGTGTACAACATGATCCTAAGAATTGAGAATGTATACATACATGCTCAGTGCTGGACTGACAGCTTTCCAGCAAGATCCTGACTCCTGTCACTTTTAGAGTTACCTCCTTTATAAGCTAATTAAAATTGGAAAAGAAAGTGGGTTGGGGGAAGATAGCTGAATGCCAAAGAGCTGGGAATGCACTCCAGGCCCTGTCTTGCCTGCCCCTGTCTGTCCTGACCCCCTAAGCAGCAGGGAACAGACTCCTGGGGTAGGGTGGAGGGCAGGTGCTCTCCCTGCACCACTCTATCCATCCCACTGGAAACAGCACCTTAGAGGGTGCGATGCATGACAGTTGGCGATGTGATATCCTCTTTCCTCCTTGTAATTTTCTCTGCTCTGAAGTGTACTTTACCTAAGTATAGCCACTCCAGCTTTCTTATGCTTGCATAATGTATTTTTCCTACATTTAATGTTAACTACTTCACATTGTATTTTGAGTGAGTTGCTTATATATAGCGTTTATCTGCATTTCGTTTGTCTGATTTCACTCCGTGATCTAGCTGTTGGAGAATGCCTGGGTTTAGCTTTCTCCCTGATTTGCTTGAAGCCAAGTTCTAACAGTTTTGTAGTATTGTTTGTTCTCTTTTTCTCTTCTCTTCTCTTTCCTTTTCTTTCCTCTAGGTTACTTGAATATTTTAAAATTAATATTTATTTTTATTTTGTCTGCCTATCTAATGTGTGAGTGTTTTGCCTGCACCTATGTCTATGCACCAGGTGCATGCTTGGTGACCTTGGAGGCCAGAAAAGGACATTAGATCCCCTGCAACTGGAGTTATAGATAGTTGTAAACCACCACATGGCTGCTGGGACTCAACCCATGTCCTTTGAAAGAGCAACAAGTACTTAATCACTGACACATCCATTCAGTCCTTATTTGAATATTTTAAATATTCCACTTAATTTTATCCATTGTGTTTGTGTCATATCTTTGGAAATTTCTTTCAAATGTGTTCTCTAAGGATTAAACATGTACATGTGTAATACTTACACACATGCATATTTCCTCAGCAAACTTAGATTTGCTATGTTCCTACTGGGAGTAGAATGTATGAGTCATAGCACCTCTTATCCTCTGTATAAAATCTAACTTTGAAGGATGCTAGGCGAGCCTACCAATCAAGATATATAAAGAGGAGATAGATGTATTAGGAATGAGTAGTTCACTTAGTAAGCCTTAACGTTTTACAGCTTTTACCTGGTAATGGAATCCCCCCCATCCTGAGTTGTAGGCTCTGTAGACCAATGACACTAATGGCTGTCACTGAGCATTCAACTGTATGCATGCTCTCTTCTTAGTTCTGTGAGGCAGTGTCCCTAACCCGGTAACTATTCACATTCAGTAAGTAAAGAAATGCAGGCACAGCGAGCTTAACTTACCAAGAGGTCAGAAGTTAACCTAGTTAGAAAGCAGCAGAATTTGGGGTCTGTTGCTCACATCTCTGCATTGTCACAAGGTTAGTGCTGTGAGGAGAAGCCCAGAACCTGGGGTAGCTCCTAACTGTGTCATGGGGTGCTTGCACACTCCACAGAATCCAGTCCACCATCCCTAGAGCCCACCATTGTCCATTTAGGAGGCTCTTTTTCTATGTCTGATTCTCTTCCCTGACTTCTGTAAACATTTGTAGGAGATCTTGTCTATGCCTGAAATTACACACATAGCACCAAAGCTCTGAGCGCAGACCTTGAACCTGAGGTCAGAACAGGAAGGCTCTGGGTGAGCTGTCAGAGAGCATTTTTCATAGGGAAACTGAGGTGGGTAGGAGGGAAAGCAGCCTGTCCAGGGGTACACAGTAGGGGATAGGCCTGGACTGTGTCGAGGCCCCTGTTTCCTGCTTTGTGTCTGTGCGTCTTAAGCTACACGAGCAAAAGGGTGCAGGCAGCTGAAGAGTAGCAGAGCTGGAAATTCTGATCTGTGTTGAACAGAGATACTCTGAGGGCCCCTCAAGGGAGTCCCCCCACTCTTTTATGCCAAACCTCAGAAGATGCTGGCAACAGGCAGTGGTATTTAAATAAACTTCAGGAGGCTCAATAGCTCCAGTGGTCTGGCAAGACTGTTTACCATAGCTGAGGCTTATTTGTACCATTAGGTTTTGCATTTCCTTAAGAGGCAGAAGTAAGCCCTGAGAAGTATTGGCGGTCAACAGTTAAAACTGATACCTGACTTGAAGTAAGAATGTCAACTAGCCATCACAGACAGACCAAATCTAATTGAGTGATAGTTGTCTGGGGCACTGTGTTGAATACAGACTCAGGAGGAAAAATTCAGGGATCCATTGGTTATGCCTGCCACGGGTCTAGGACTAGTGACTAGAACTGTGTCTGTGGGTTTATTTACCATTAGCAAAAGGTTACAGTAAACCTTAGATTTTAATTACAGTGCAGTAATAATACCTGTTGTCATAAGATTGTTGTAAGGATTAAATAAGAATGTAGTTACCTGTTCATTATGTGCTAGTCATTCTGCTTAGTGCTGGTAAGAGATTTTAAAAAGAAAAAACTCCAGCGCCTGATGCTGATTTTGGCACTGGAGAGATAAACTGATACACTGTGGAGGTTGTTTTAAATGGAGGGAAATAGGCAGTCACTAGTAATACAGTGACATAACTTCAGTTGTGAGAGGACTGGGCATAAACCAAAGCAGATGAATGAGAGGAAGAGTCAGGGATAGGACAGCCCCTTCGAGAGGGCCAGGTTGGAGCAGAGGCAGGATATAAGCATCTGGGAGAACGCTGAAGAAGAGGGAGTGAAAAGGCTCCAGGGCCTTGGGAGGAGCAGCGGTGTGGCACCATTAGCTTTTGAAGGCACAGTAAAAGATACCATGCTTTACTTCATAAACACTTTTGGAAACTATAGTGTAAAATTTTGAAACATTAAAAAATCAATAGCCCAGTAATACATCACCGCATGTGCGAGGCCCGGGATTTGGTCCCCAGAGCTATCTCTCCCCCCTAAAAGCCATCCTGATTGTACTTGGTGTGCTTTTTTCCTAACTGGTGTTGCTTCTGCTTTTCCCGTGCTCCTGCTGCACATGGCGCACTGCGATAATTCATCTAGAAACATCTGGGGAGGCTTGGCTTCTGGGGAATGGGAAAAGGGAAGTTGTTCCTTCCCTTCTTGCAAGGCCTCAGCCCAGGGTGAGACACCTCCAAACAGTGGCACTCTGCTAAGCCACGCCCACCTTGGTGCCTGTGGCTGGAAGAAACGTGCAGGCGGTGCTGGGGAGGGTGGGGAGCTCGCATTAGAGACTATCAAGCAGGGATGCTGTATTCCCAGGGTTGGGGGGAGCAAAAAAAGAGAAGGTCTGGAATATTTTGGAGAATTCTGCATCCCCCTTGTGTGGACCCACGTTATCTGTCTGCATCCCTGAGGAGTTAGCATTCAGTGGTGTCTGAGTGAGAGAATAGGAGAGGCATGCTTTCAGTCTACCCTACAGTCCCTTGAGCTTTGGATCCTTCTTTTCTTTTCTTTGGAGGAAAAGAAATCTGCTATAACGAGGCATACCCATTAAAGTGACTTTTTGTAATTCTCTGTACATCTGTAGATCTGGGGTTGAAATAGCCTATGATATTTCAAACTGTGGATGATCCAGGGACATGTGCTCACCACCAGTGGAACTTCCCCCATCTAACATCCTTAAAGAAATATGCTCCTTGTCAAATACCGCACAACTTCACAGAGCCAGAGGGAATTCCTATTTGGATCACCCGTGCATATGGTGAGAGAGACAGACATAGAAACACGTCCAGCTCCATTCATAGGGAGCTTGGGAGTGAGCGCTGTTGGTAGGAATGAATATAAATAAGATAACATGTATTGGGGTTTAGCGCGCTCCTGGTACCAGGCTGTTTTATGTCTATCAGCTTGTTTCAGTATCTCAGAAATGATGCCATCTAGCTTCCCGATGGAACTGAGGCTTGATTTGTAGCTGTTCTGAACCTAGGCCTCCTCTCCCCGGCCACCTGGATTCCAGCCAGCCCAAGCCGGTCCCATGCTTCCATGACAAAGTCAGAGAAAAGCCATAATGACTGCTGAGGGCTCCGAGACCTCCAGCTGGTCTCGTGACACACAAAGTGAATGAAAGTATGGGAAAGGAGGTGGGAGCAAGGCTGCCTGGTGGTTCGCTGCCTTGTCCCTGGCTCTTCTGAAGTTTAGGGCAGTCTCCAATCTGGTGTTGCTGTTGTTACTTGGTGGGGGCTGATAAGATGTCCCTTAACTGCAGGACCCTTTGCTGTGAGCCACGCTAAGATAAGGCTGGCTCTGGCACCAGCATTCCAGGCTAGGGAGAAGCGCCTTCGGCAATGCTGCTGGCTGAAGCTGCAGAGTGAGCAACTCCTTAGAAGAGGTGTGAGCCGTCTTCCTTAGCTGTGGGGTGGCACTTGATATTTCTCCATCAAAACATCGTGTTGGCTGCCAGTTCAGCTGCCCAGTGAAGATCCGAGAGCAACAAGCTGTTTCTTATCATGTCACGGGTCACAGCTAGCTCTGAACCCGACATTCTGATTCTCCAGCTGGAACTGAACAGAAAATAATCCCCTGGGGTCTTGGACTCTGTACTTAATGAGTGATTCACAACATAGCAAAATCGCCTTCTTTCAGACAGACCAGAAATCTGTACTGAAATCTTGATGACTACAGCATTGTGTACTTAGTACCTAAAACTTACAGTCATTTCCTGGCTCTGCCACAAGCTCGCAGCGACTTCATGCTAGTCCCTTGGCTCCTGGCCCCCAGTTCTCCTTGAGAAGACACCGAGACATGTTTTTCTAGAATTACCTTTCAAAGGAGTGATCCTAGTCAAGCTGACCATCAGTATCTTCTTTTTTTTTCTTTTAACCTCTGTGACCCTAAGGACCAGGTAATTTATAAAGCATAGAGATTTATTTAGTTTTTCGTAGGCAAAAAAAAAAAAAAAAAAAGAAGCCCATGGCAAGGCAGAGTAAGCAAGCCAGAGAGCTGGATGGGAGTCTGAAGACAGGGCGGTGGTATCAGAGGGCAGGGGACCTAAGCCAGGCTTTATCAAGCAAGCGTGGAGTATAAACTGGTGGCCCGATGACAGATTGAACCCTGAAGGAAAGGGCTGTATATTTATTAACCATGTGGAGGTAGATGCTGGAAAGTACTGTATGAGTTTCTGACAGATATTGAGCTGGCCTTGTGCTCTGTAGCTGCGTGCTGGTAGGGAGAGCCAAACAACCTTCTAACTTGAATCTCTCATACATAGGAGCTTGGAATTTGGGACCAGAGGGGCCCAAGCGTTTGCCAACCTTTTCATTCTTTCCTGTGTATGGTCTAGGTTTCCCCAAGAACTGTACCCCAAATGCATCCTCAGTGCGCTAATGCCTTGTGTACACAGGTCCTTTGTAGTCCCTAGATAGTTAACTGGTGTGCAGACCAGGTGATCTCTGCTTATTCTTAGGAGGTATTTTATCTACAGCTTTATCATATTTGGGTTGAATGAAGATTTTAAAAATATATATTTTTTGCACTCACAGATTATCTGTAAAATTTGGGCTCCAGTAAGACCAACGGAAACAGTATCTTGGCATTGCTATTTTCACAGCTCAGCCTGAGACTTAGTGATGAAATATTTGAGGCAAACATGTTTGTACTACACTTAGGGGTGGGTTGGGGTGTGGGGGCGGGAGAACAGAGAGAGAAGCACCATCACAACACTATTTTCTGCTCCCACGTAGATCAGAAGACTCAAAGTGGATTCTAAAATGAAACTATTGATAGAAAGTGAGAGCCTCTTTCTGTGAGGAGTTCTTGCTTATACCAAAAGGCCACAGTTTGCTGATGATTTGAGACAAAAGGTTAAAAAGGGAACAGTTTGTAACTTTTCAAATACCTATGCCATACATGCTAATATAGTGGCCCAGAGTGTGGTGTAGTGGCCCATGCTGCCCAGGGTTGGGTGCCCTCAGCTGAGAGCTGTCTTCCTGCTGCCTGACCTGTGGCCTCTCCCCTACCGTCCCCCTTATCCAAGGAGCAACTGGAAGCTGGAGGTCAGGTCCCACAGTGCCACCTGGTTGAAGCAGGGCTTGAGTCTTTTGCCCTGGTCTGACTAGTCTGATCACTTGGTTCCAGAGTTGATTCTTGTCATGTCAGGTGTCAGGTCAAAGGGTAACCTTTTTTCTTACGTCTAAATTTTAATTACAGACATGTAATAAGCAGCTTGATGCTGGTCATTTGAAATTGCTGTGTAAGTTTGCTGAGATAACTTATTCTAACACTGTGGTATTTCTCCACAGAGGGAAGGCTCTTGCTAGCTTGATGGCCCTAGAGGCTATACAGTTTTGTCAGTTTGTCAGAACCACTAGGAAGTGCTAGGAAAGACCCCGGAAAGCACAGAGGATGGCAGCTTCGGTCGTTCCTGGTAGGGAAAAGGAAGTCAGGTTGGAGGGGACCTATGCACATACATATAAGAGGCATTGCAGAAAAAAACCCTTAGGGCCGTGCCAGCCAGACTGTATCCTTTTCTCCCTCCTGGTGTTGAGGGAAAGTTGTGAGTGCAAGAGAGGAGGAGTGAAAAGTGGGAACCCAGAACTTCTCCAGAGCCCTTCTAATTGTTTCCATTCCTCCTCCAAAGGCCTGTATTCCCCAAAGTTTCCTGGACTCCCAATCATGGCTTTGTATTGTCTCAGGGAGCTCCCAAAGATGACTTCTAAACCCACAGAGAGCCAGACACTAGTGCCCAGCCTCTCAGAGCTCAGGCCAGGAGGCCCCTGGACACAGGTGATTTCAGAGACTCATCTCTCCTCATTGGCAGCAACTAGTCAGCCTGAACTGGGCACGTAGCCAGTGAAACCCAGGAAGCTCAACATGCTGGTTTTAATCAGGAGGCTTGCTCTGTGGTAATTGGGGCTCCTCGAGCACAGATCTGGTCTCACTTAGGTTTCCAAATGCCAGGCGTGCTTGTTTCCACAGATAGAGTGTCTGTAGTTCACGTGGCTGCATGCAAATGCAGACTATCCAGAAGGCAGCCCCACTCACTCCCTCGTGTGCAGGCTTCTCTTTAATGTGGAATTTTGAGCTCTTCTGGAAGGGATTTTTCCAGTCTTTGTATTTTGCAAGGAGCGTAAGATAATACGTGGCAGTCTTTCTGGAGAAGTCGTTTAGAGATGGACTGAACTTGCAAAATGAAACTGTCGGGACCATCATGTGGCTGATTCCACACCCTATAAGCTGGGTGTCTCCCTTGGCTTCTCAGAGCAGGCTAGGCTTTGTGGTCAGGCAACCTGTGCAGTCTCCTACAGCCTCAGAATAAATGAGCTGCAGTCACAGCCTTGATATTCTCTAGTTTCTGATCCCCATTAATCCCATGTTCGTTTTGCACAGGTGTTGCCAGTTCTACTAATAAATAAATGACACTAATGGTGGATATCAGGGGTAGCAATTAGACTCCACAACTTATCAGCCATATATACTCTAGAGTTGAAAGGGGGACTCAAAGGAGACCTATCAAACCCAAAGCAGTGGTGTGGGGAAAAGATCAGGCCCCTCTGAAGTACTGACTGCAATGTATGCCAGACAGCAGGCCCTTAAACCACACCTCCGAGTGGCCTTGTCGTCACTTCTCTTTCATGCAACAAATACTACTGAATGCCCACCACTACCAGCAGCCTTCTACATTTCCCTGAGGGTTTAGGGGCACTGGATATTAAAGAATGTGCCAGGTAGTATTTCTCTTTGCTATCTTGCATAAGACCTTCCCCTTTGCTTCTGTAAATTGGACCTTGAACTCTCAGCCTCCAGAGCATGTTTACTTGTTCACTCTACCTCAGGCAGTACCCCCACCCTAGTGCCAGGCACTAACCAGGTCATGCCCTGGTGACCTGTCCCTAAGATCTGGGTACTGTTTTGAGTATTATCATGTGCTGACTCATTCCTCCATAAAGATTCCAAGGCCAGTTGTTGCTCTGTTTAGCAGATGAGGAAACTGAGGTAGATGAACCCTTCCAATGGCATCTCTCTTGCTCATATGACTTGACTGATATCATCTTTGTAAAGTGTGTATATGGTAACAAGTCATCACATCTCCTGGGATGTTTTGAGTTGGCGTTCCCAAATGACCAGGAGGCAGACACAGTTCGTGCTATAAACTGCTGTTCCTTTGAGATTAGCTTCCCTTCTGAGCCAGGTGGCCTGTAAGAAGCTACCAGACACTAAAAAATGTGGTCAGACCACAGCTTACCCAGGAAAGTACTGAGGTGCACAGGAGCTGGCCAAAGGGCCCATCTGCAAGTCAGCCCTGGAGCCAGCACCTCCAGTTTGAGGGTCGCTGGTCATCCTATTACTGTCTTCCCACTGCCAGCTGCTGGCCTCAATCTAGAGAAGGTTCCAGAAGCCCTTAAGCAAGAAAGTGTACACAAGCTCCTGTATTAATTGTTCCACCAACAATAAGTTATCATTGATCCTTTCAGCCTCTACGTCATTCCCAAATCAAGAATCATGTCCCCATTTTAGTGTACATAGTTTTACTCATCGAGAAATGACCTTAAGAAGTGTGGGTTTGGCAATGCTTACATCTGTGTTAGCTCTGTTAGCTTTAGAAACTTCCATATATTTCTCTGAGGCGGTTTCCCTGTTAAGTAAGAATGGTAGAACCTATTATCCCTAGTTCATGGGAAGACTAAGTATTAGGTTGCATGAAAATAGTTCATGGTGTGTTGTAAGTGCTCAATAGGTTCTTTTTGCTGCTAGACATCCTCAGATACCAGGGTAGCCTTTGGGAAGGGGATTGTTTTCAAATGGGAATTGTGAGGACAGCAAACTCATCCCATGCTAGACTATTTGATTATTTTAGACACATTGTTGCCAGACTGGCCTTAAGTGCTGGTATCACAGGTGTCTGCCACTGCTCTAAGCTAGAGTGCGGTCTAACACAGAAATGATAAAGTACCAAACTCCCTCCCCGGGGGAGAAAAGCAGCTCTTTGTGAACTCTTTTGATGTGTTCATAGAGTTCCTCTCAGTCCTCCAGCAAACCCTGAAGCTAATTATCACCCGGATGGCCACACAGAGAAGATCTAGTTTTGCCAGTTCTAGCCCAGATCTTCTACTACAAGCCTAGTGTCCCTTACGTTCTGAAGACCTTCTAAAAGTGAGCAGACAATAGGGTTTTCTCAGGGATTACAGTGTAAAGGAATCAAACAGGGAGCAGTGGCTCATGGACATTTGCATCCAATGTGAGATTACAGCCGAGCCACATGCCATTCACAGAATTCGTATGAGCCCCTTTTCTGAATGGAGGGACTTAAAGATCCCATCCCAACACAGTAGCTGTTTGGTTGCTTTTTTGCCGTGCTTGCTCTCCACTTTATAGAAATGTACCCTAATGTAGAATGTGAGACCTGGGGCTGCACTTAAATAATTGCCTCCTATTGAAGGCAGACACCTTGTTCACATATCACACGTACAACATACTTTTGTTTTTGTTTGTTTTGTAGAACGCTGTCAGATGCTGTTCCTGCTGTGTGTTCCTCCTCAATTACCTAGAGGGTGGCAGCTCCAGCCTTCTACACCTGGCTTTGGGGAGGCTAAGGGTTGGTTGAAGCATCATTTGAATTCCAGGTTGAGCTTTTCTTTTAGAGGAAATATGTTTGGATCAGTTTGGAGAGTCCTCTGAGGGTAACTAGGACAGCTGAGGCCTTGTCCTGGCCACTGTGCTGTCCTAGGGAATAAACCCCACCTTCAGAACTTTTAGACCTCTTGGCAGCAGATACGTTAGAAGCACTTGCAATGTGCCTTTCTTGGTTTGTAGCATGGAAGTGTAATGTTCCTGTCAGCTTTCCCTCGTGGCTCAGGTCTCTGCAGTCTTTCCGGTGCTTGACAAGCTTCGGTGTATGTGAGACCTGCCAGGGTCTCCTAGGATAAGAGCCAGGGGAAGCAAGAAGCCCAGTGAGGTGAAGAGGCTCAGGAGCGAGAACTAGCCCTTGGAGAGGGAGAAATGACCACTGCTCTGTTTTCCCCAAGCTATCATTGTAAGACCAACTGGACCTTGGGACCTTGGCTACAGCCAATTGCCTCTCTTCTAGAAATACTATGCCGGGGGTACTGCTTGTTCCAACACTGTTTCTGAGATAGAAAGAGACCTGTGTGGAGGCCAATGAGTAGTCTCAAGTGAGGCAAGACAAGCCTAGGGAGGTCCCCAGTACTGGAGAGAAACAACATGACAGATTTGGAAGTTGTCTTGAGATTAGAAGAGTCAGCTTAGTTCTCATGCCTGTCCTCAGAAGGAAAGAGGTCAGGGTGGGGGCAGGTTTGGAAGGAGAAACTGAGCGTGGGATATCCAGTGAACCGATAAGTTAAAGGTTGGATGGTGGATCTAAAGGGGAGAAGTCACCAGTCCACATACCCACCAGCAGTACCCAGAGGTGCTACATCTCCAGCCCTTCCTGGCTGCCAGCCCCCTCCTGCCTTATCTCAGGGTCAAGCACAGGCAATACCCTGTGTTTAGCCCCCTTATGAACAAGATACAGTCCCCATGGGTGCTTGTACCTGATAGGGTACTGCAGGAAGGCACCTCCCCCATCCTCTGTCTCAGTCTCAAGAGCAGCGGTCAGCTCACAGGATAGATACCACAATTAGGGGGGAAGTCTAGGTTTGTTAATTTCTGCCTCCATTCAAGAATAATCTAAAACTATGAATGCAAATTGAACAAAAGTGATTTTCTTTCTTTTCTTTTTTTTTCACTGTTTTTTTTTTAAGATTTATTTTATTTTATGTATGAGTACAGTGTTGTTGTCTCAGACACACCAGAAGAGGACATCAGATCCCATTACAGATGGTTGTGAGCCACCATGTGGTTGCTGGGAATTGAACTCAGGACCTCTGGAAGAGCAGTCAGTGCTCTTAACCACTAAGCCATCTCTCCAGCCCCAGTGAATTTCTAAGTAAAGAGAAATCCCACCAAACACTTATAAAAGCCAACACAGGTCAGACTCCAGACAGATCATTAACACACACAGCACACTTTAACAATACTTTCCCCTACATTTATTGACCCTGATGGCATCGTCACATTCCATTGGGCCCCACTCCCATTCCTGTGTATATGCACATGAGTGTGCAGAGACCATGACCCATGTATGGGCATGAAGAGGCTAGACATTGAGTAGCCTCTTTTACCACTCTGCATTATTGCCCTACACACAGCCTCACCTAACTGAAAGCTCATGGCACTGGGCTGGCTGCTCAGCAGGTCCCTGAGATCTGTCTGTCTCTGTACCTTCCATGCTTGGCTGTTTATGTGGGTCCCAAGGATTTGAATGCAGATCCTCATGATTGAACAGGACACACCCACCCACTTAGCCATCTCTTTAGCCCGTTTGGTGCTGCTTTTTAAAGGAGTAATTTAACCTTCCTTTTATAAGAGGTAACCAAGAGGTTTTCTCTTTTGTCACTGATTGTTTAAAAAAAAAACCTATATTTTACCTTCGTAACTCATTATGGCTGATTTGTCTAAAAAAGAATTGTCAATTTTTGGGAAACCCTATCACCTTTTCATTGATAAGCTATCCAATTTGGTTCTACAGATTAGCTTCTGACTCTATGCACTCGTTTCTCCTCCACTCCTCGTCTGTTTCCTAAGTTTTGCCTGAAGTATATGTTATGATTTGAGCTCTGGCCCCATACCCATGCATCATGATTGGCTGTCGTGCCCACCTCGGCCAGCAAGGAAGACGCAACACGGTCGGATTCTTCTCAACAGCCTTTATTGCAGGACCACCTTCATTGCTGATACGGGGACGTTGGGCAGCAAAAGCGCTCGCCTTATATACACAACAGGCTGAGACTATGCTAATTGTCCTTCAGGGATTGGCGGAGCATGTATCACCCCACCATCACCCCTGCTACTTGTCCTCCAAGGATTGGCGGAGCACGAATTGCCTCATTAGCATGGTACCGCCATGGCCAGTCTGGTGCCAGGTGCAAAACCCGCACATGCGCAGTACTGCTGTGTCACAGGAGGGCACTGGATCACCTCATTATCCTACAGCTGCCCTGGCAAGGGGACAAGCTTGCGCATTCGCAATAAGTTGTTTACACAGGTGGGACTGGATGTCGAGCCATCTTTGCTCCACCGCGCCGCTCCCCACAATTGGCAACTGGGGTCATTGATACACCCAGGTGTTGTGGGTGAGGGTTGGTGACATTAACTCTATTTGGAAGGGACCTTCTGCAAGCCAACCCAGCATGACTGTGTCCTCAGTTCAATTTCCCTTCACTCTCGGTCTCAGAACTGCTTACCTGGTTCATGGGTTCAAGTAGTTGAAAGGGACAGCAGTCTTCCCAGACTATAGTTCGTATTCCCTGTATCCAGTGTGAGCACACAGCTTGGTGTCTTCTCATGGCTTGGAAGGACCCTGTATAAGACAGAGTTGCCTGAAGTTCAAGCTTCCTTAACTTTGCAGTAAATGTGCCCCTGCTAGAATCTAACCCATCAGACCACAGGGGCAGTTTCCAGAGTTCTGTAAGTGCTCAAACCTTCCTTACAACAAAACTTTAACTCTTCAGGGCAGCAGCTTTTGAAGTGTAATGCACTCTTTCCTGTTTCCATGTAAATGTGTCGTTGATGACTCAAGGTCATAGTGTGAGTATTCCTATAGTGCTGTGTGGTCAGGGAGTAAGTCACCAGATGTTGACCCGGATGCTTAATGGTCCACATTATAGTCTTAAGTCTTAATGCCTATTTTCTATTTTTGTAAAGTTTTAATCTCAAATGCTGGCAGCTCTCATTTCTTGCTGTTTAGAACAAGCTGTGGTCAAGAAACAAAACCAGACAACTTTCTTCCTGCTACTAGCACACTCTTTTGAGTAGTCCGCAAGTCTACAATGAGGGTTCAGGAGATGTACAAATAGTTATAATTCTTTCTGTACATCAGGAGCTGTAAGCTCATCACATGTGTCCACTCTTGACTCTGGCAGTGACCTGTGAGGTAGGCACTGATGTTATTATTCCCATTGTGCAGGCAAGAAGGCTGAGGAAGAGACGTTAAGTAACTTTGTCTGAGGTCAAGAGATGACAGGCAAGGATTCTGTTGTAGACTGGCTCCGAAGCCGTACTCTTACAATGCCCTTGGTTTTTTTCAACGTCTAATCTCCCATTTCGCAATATCTTTGGAGGAAGTGCGAACAGAACTGCATTTAATAATGAGGAAGTGAAGGCTCAGAGAAATGCCCTGCCTGAGACCTGGTTCCAAAGCACCAATCCTTAATTCCACCATATTGAGTATTAGATACTCATCCTACTGTGGGACCAGGTTGGACTCCTAAACTCCAATGAGAAGGGAGCCAGGCCAACAGAGCACAGTCTCTGTCCCCAAGGAAACAATCATCTTGAAAGTGTGAAGAAATTGTGTGCAAAGAGGGAACTGTGGTATGAGCTGAGTCCCCCCAGCCCCAGAGGGTTGTGATTAGTGTCATGGCGTTCCTGTGGACTGATCTCTTTCTTCATTTCCTGGTGAGTTCTGGACAGTGGAGATTACTCAAGAGCTGGGTACTGGGATGTGACATTGCATTCTTCACAATGTTAGTCGTAACCCAGGCTATGCACATAAGGAGATGGGGGAAGGACTGGATAAATACAGATCTAATTGAGAAACTCATCATTTCTCAGCTCTGATCATATGAGTTTTTGTTTTAAAAAATGACATAGTTCTTGGTGACTTTGGTTTCTGACCCAGTGATATGTTGCCCATGAACAGAGTCATACTGAATGACTCCCAGTGTCAGAGGGAGGGCTGACAATAGAACAGTATACCCATGAGACTCCATACATCTTTCTGACTGTTTCTTAGGACATCAAATTCTGAGGACTCCATTCAGTGATTCATGTAGGGAGGTCTGTTCCACACAATCCACACAGGCTCTTCTTGAAAATTCCTATGTCTTCCTCTTTCCTTTTCTCTTTTGGAAGCCCCTCCTATATTTCTGGCTATTGATTGTTTGCTGTGTGGCTGGTAAATAAAGTAACCATTGGCTAATTCAATTTATAAACACTTTAACTACTGACTATATAGTGAACTCATCAGAACTCTCACTATAATATTTTCTTGAAAAATGTGTTTGAAAATTACAGAGAGCAATAAAATAAAGAAATGACTAAAGAAAATGGTGCAGCCTTCAGTCTTCCTTTTCCTAAAGCAGAAATACCTTTATATGGAAAACAAAACAAAACAAGCCCATAGCATCTTGACTCCTCAAAGACAGCCTGTCAGATCACAGTGGGCGCCACATGCTTTGAGCCTCAGTGGTCCTCGAGTCAGCAGCGTTGTACACCCAGGGCATCAGTTTAAAGTCAAAGTTCAGACTACTTCTTTGTTGTATGAAACGTGAGTTTCCTTTGGTGTACAGTCCTGTGCAGTATTGTTTTTATTGTAACTTGGTTGAGTCATCTCTTTTCATTGAGATTTGGCTGACTCTGATATTAGGGAACATATAATAGTGTGAGTTGGTATTGGATAACTGTGCTGTCAGTCACTCTGTCATTGCTTGTGAGACCTGGACATGCTGTAAGGCAAGGCTGCCTTGTGTCTTAGGTGAGGCCACATGCCTACAGCTTTCATATAGCACAGCAAACAGAAAGGAGAGGACACATGTGGCAACAGTGGATTTCTTGTTTTGTGTTGCTTGGTTTTCGAGGCAGGGCCTCATGTTGCCCAAGGCTGACCTCAGACTCCCTCTCAGCCCTTTGATTATAGGTGTCAGCCATCACACCTGGCTCAGTCTGAATATTTTCAAAAGCAAAGGTGTAAGGGGAAGGAGTAAACCTCTGCGCCTCTCTCCTCTGGCTCTGAAGATGGAAATCATTTAGAATACAAAGCATGAATCCATTGTCTTCTGCTTTCTATTCTCAGTTCACGTGTTTCTAGTCAAGGCCTGAGGCACCAGCGAATGATTTTTACCAAGTAAAAGATTATTTTCTGCCAGAAAGGCAAGACTTCAATAACTGCTCCATAGACTGGATTTCTGGAAAGAGGTCCTTATGGAGTTTCTGCCACCCTGCTGGTGCTTCCGTGAACATGGACTGTTTCCAATTGCAAGAGCTTCCTGTTGGGAGGAAGAGATGTAGTATGATTGTGTGTGCGTGTAGAAGCATGCCTGTCTGGTAAAGACTTCACCACATGCACTCGGGAAGGCATTGCCAGTTACCATGTGGTCCACTCACTGCAGTCTCTTGGGCCTGAGCATGCATATGCAGCATAGAGACCCAACTTAGTGCTTTGATTTCCTGCCAGAGGATCTAAGGGCCTCTTCATCTCAAGTGAACCTACGGGCTACTCTTCCCCATCCTGAGCTGTGCACCCTGAGATGGAAGGCTATTGTCTAAACCATACACTCTGCTAAATGGACACTGTTCCAAGATGCCTCTCCAAGGAGGCCCAGTGTCAGCATATGTGACAGAAATTGTACCTGGCCAGAATGCCCCCTGACATCCTCTTAAAGGCCCTGAGAACTGAGGCTGGCAGAGGAAAGCAGATTCCATTCCCTCCCTACCCTTCAGGGCCTTCTACCTTTGAGGGGCATGGTGGCTGAAATCTATGCACTGTGGCTTGCAGACTGTGTGGTATTTAAGAGCCCTTTGCAGCCAGATTGCCTGAGCTCAACTCCTGATCCATCACTTCCACCTCTGTCCACAGACAGGTGCCTTGACCTCTTAGTGTCTGTTTGTTCATGCGTGGAAAGAGAATGACACATTGTAAGTTACCAGTGTGCCCTCTGTAGTGCTTGTACCTAGTTTCACATTAGTGTTAGCCCTGCTTTATTCACCTAGGTTAAATGCAGCCAAACTGCTCCACTATAGTGAAGTATAGCGTACTCATTAGAGCTCACAGTTAAACACAAATACATTTGATCCTCCTCTGGGCAGGAAGCTTCCACATAGCCATTCGTGTGTTCTTTGCGATTGATTAAGATTGTTTGGATATGGGGAAGCTGTTTCTGACATTAATTCTGGAGTATAAAGTAGAATATGCTTGACTGGTTAAGAAAAGCAGGGTGGAGTTAGAAAACATTGTGAGCTCTGTGATGGGGTTGCCTAGAGCAGCAGTTGGTGGCTGGCTGGCCAGTCGGGGGGCTGCTGCTGGAAGACTGAGCGTTTCTGGACCTTCCTGTGGCTCCCTGTCCTGACCAATGAGGTGAGATCACCATGGCCATCTGCCTTAGTTCTATAAATAGCACTGAGGAGAGAAGAAATGCTAATGGTTCCAACCTAAGAAAGTGCCCTTTGGTTCCTGCTGGAGTTGACAGGAATGTAGAGAATGAAACACACCAGGAATAAATCTACCAAGGCCAGGAAGTTGATTTGAGATGTCTTATCAGGGGCTGATTTTAACTCTGCCCAGAGAGGCTCAAACAAGTGAGATACAGATATGGCTGCTATTTGGGACCAGAACCTGAGTAGCCTATACCATAAAACAGGAATTTCCCAGCTGTCTTTCTGACTGAAACTTTGGGCATGTCACTAAAGTTTAATTCCTCACAAGGGTAAGGAGGTTGTGGCTCTGAGGATGTAGGCTCCAAGCATCAGCTGGTCACAGGACATTATGCTTTGCCTGCTGTTCTGATATATTTCCCTAAGCTCAGAATCACTTGAGGGCCCCAGGCTCAACAGCCAACTCAAATTGCCAAGAGAAACAGCAGGCCCAGGCCAACTCTTGGCTGCCTTTCTGCTTGTGATCTGAACCCTTCTGGCTTCTTAGCCTTGGGATGAGTGGGCCTCCCATGCCAGAGTCCTTCACAGCAGGAACGTCTGCTCTCAGGTTTCCTACAGAAAGTATTCCTCGATGGAGCTGCACCTGCTAATTCTGGGTTTCAGATAGTCAGGCAAGAGTTTACTTTTAGTAAAGATGCCCAGGAGAGAAAAAAATCCCGTCTCCATGTTATCTGAGGAGGATTAAATAAATCATAAACCCTATTCTTATCTATATCTTTGAAGGGGATAAAATGGCATAGAAAATGAATATATATGCATACACACACACACACACACACACACACACACACACACGTTGTACCCACACGTACATGTACCTACACACACATGTGTATGTAGTTCGGTTCTATAAAAACGTAGGCTCATAAATGCAACTGTACCAGTTTGTTTAGCCCCATTGTTTATGTGCCTTTGTTGAGAAAGGAATTTACACATTCACTGATTAGCTGTTTTTATTGTTTGCTTTTTGATGTTGATATAGTCAAGTGACTACTTGGAAAATCCAGTTCCGATTCCCAAGCCTTTGTCTATAATTACAGTTTTTGAAAACACAGTTTGTCCCTGCTCCCAATCTGGGTTGAGGGCGTGCCCCTTGAGCAGCAGAGTGCCTGGAAGAAGAGATCTGTGGAGGGGCTCACAGGCTGCTCTCTGACCCTGGGAAGCACAATCATGTCAGAGTCTTTCAGGGATCAAGTCTGTTTTCAGGACCAGCCTTGGAAAGGTTTGAGAACACAAAGCAGCACACAGGCATCTCCAGTCTCCTCCCTGTATCCCTTTACTGGCAAGGGCACAAGGGCTAAGTAAAGTCTCCCACACCATGTCCCAGTAAATCGCATGAATGGATATCTCAAGTTAACCCAACAGGAAAGGAGTTTCTTATTCACACCCCTTGAAACAGTCATACAAGAGACAGAACAAAGGAAGGAAGATACAGAAAAGGTGGAGGCAGTTACTGCACTTAACAGGTTGCTCCAGCTTAGAACCTCTTACATTTTTTTTCCCTTTTCCTTTTTTTATGGTATTGGGGATCAAACCCAGGGCCTTGCTCCTGTCAGGCAAGCACTTTGATGCAGCACTACACCTCCCCAGCCTATCTACCCTCCTCTCACTGGTTGTCTTTATTGAGTATCAAGACTCTTAGCTCCTCCCCACCCCCACTTTTCTTTCCATAAGCATAGAAGACGGAAAAAGCTACAAGGAGATGTATGAGTTCTTATTATGCCCAATTGCACTTGGCAAGCCCAGGACAGAAATTAATGAGACCAGATCATTCTTCTGTATGAGATGCTGTCTTGGCCAGCCTATTTTAGCTCTTGCTATGCAGTAGATCGTCAAACAAATTAATAGCACAGTAATGGGTGCCTTTCAGGCTTCTCGTTTATATTAATGAATCCTACTTC
Source organism: Rattus norvegicus (assembly GCF_021556685.1). NCBI lineage: Eukaryota > Metazoa > Chordata > Mammalia > Rodentia > Muridae > Rattus > Rattus norvegicus. The sequence goes on from NC_141536.1 coordinate 89,334,325, forward strand.
ATCCGATAACCAGTGATTTATAGCACTGGAACTCATGGCTTGGCTGTAAAAATTATCGTTTGTCACTCTTTCTGGGGTGGAGCAGCCAGCCTAACAAGCTAAATGGTAGGGTTTCATAATTGAATTCTAAAATGTGAAGCGCCTGGTGTGAGAACATTCATTCTGATCATGGCTTTGGAAATTGAAAGGCCTTCAGTATGTCTCCCACTATCCAAGGCTGAATGCAGTCTGATTTGGGTTTTCACGACTCTCGAAGAAGAGTGTGACATGATTCTGAATGGAGGGTATTCATGCTGAGCTGGCATGGCAGTTAGATACAGCAGACTGTGAAATAACTCCGCAAAAAGAAAACAACGTTATTTTAAGAACCATACGAGATGCGTTCCTCACCTTGAGATATTCCTGCCCTTCACCCTGATTCTGTCCTGTGCAGGGGGCAGAGAGCTCTGATCACGTGTCAGCAGCCATGCCACCCGCCTCATTTTATTCTTCCTGGTGGCTCTACGAGGTAGGTAGCTAACACCCTTCCCATTACACAGGTATAAAACTGGGGCACAAAGAGGGTGCATATCTGATGGCCATTCTCAAAGTCAGGATGAACCCCATTCACCTCACGTTGTCTCCCAGGGCATCTACCTCTCCAGGGTTTATAGCTTTCTTATTTCAAGTGCAAGGGCAATGCAGAATGGGAGCCCCAGGTGAACAAGCTTCAAATGTCCTTCGATATGAGGGCTCTAAGTATAAATCAGTTTGAAACTAGAAAAAGAAAAGCTAGTCTACACATACACACACACACACACACACACACACACACACACACACACACACACACACACACACACACACACACACACGACAGGTCTGCTTCCTTAGGAGGCAGCGACGGGAATTCCTTTGCTGGGTTTAAGTGCTCACTGGGAGTGGTAAGGTGGCCTCTGATGTAGCAAGATGGTGTGAACCGGCTTCCTTTGGCTTTCCTAACAGCCCCTTCATTGCTGTTTTCCATGAGGAGTAAGCATACTGCAGGAGTCCTGAAGCAGTCCCTCCAAACAAGGCAATCTGATACCCTTGGAGATCTTGGCTTGAACATCAGAGAAGTGTCTTGTTTAAATGTTTTTTTTTTTATTTTTTTTTTTATTTTTACATCAGTTTAGGTTCATTTTCTCTGGTCCATGACTACCATGCATAGCTGTATCCCAGAAACCATCCAAAAACAGCTTATTTTTCATAAGCAACAGTCTGGAAATTTAATTGTTATGCCATTCCAACCTCCAGTCTAACCCCCTGCCCAATCCATCCTTAAAAAAAAAAAGTACTTTGACTTTGGTTCTTTTAGTTCTTCCTATTTTACAGTCAACAGCCATTCCAGAAAAACATCTGTTAGAAAGATCCATCCCCTGTAGTGGGAATTAAGTACATATTTTAACTTCAGACACTCTTGCTTAATGTTTTCTACATTGCATAAAGCAGAGGATTAATGCAGAAGTCCCCAAAAAGCTCCTATGAAACCTTAAGCTGTCTCTTCAATCACTCAAACATTCAAGAACCAGAATTTGAAAGAGGCTAAGGAAGTACCAAGGACAAAATTAAAACAGGGATCTCTATTAATTTAAGCATTCATGCAGTTATACATAGGAAGGACTAACTTTATTTGCTTTGCTTTTTTTCAAGCCGGACAGTGCCCCTTTTTATCTTCCCCCAAATGAGAAGAAGGGAAAACAAATGACTTTCAAAAATAATTGGTTTAGAAAAACAGAAAAGAAATGATCCCCCAACACACATACACACACAAAACACACACCCAATTTCCTTTCAGTAATTCCTTATGCTAATTTAAAGGTAGACATTCAGGAGTGAGTTTTCACGCTGAGTGTTCTATATGTGACTGAGTTTGGGTGGTGCTTTGTAATGCCTTGTGGGCATACATTTTGTGGTATGTTCTAGAGAGGTTGGAGTCAATGGCCCTGGGTTCTGGTCCTGTTTTATGCACACCATGTGTAATGTTAAGCAATGAGTATAATGGCTGTCTTAGTCGGTTGGTGCTGCTGTAATAGAATACTGGAAATTGGATAATTTATGATAAACATTTATTTTCATAGTTGGAGGCTAAGACATTCAAAATTTAAGGTGCCACAGATTCAGTTGTCTTCATAGGCCAGACGGCGTAAAGGCCTCTTAAATGGGTACCTTAATCACCCTGTGCTAGTCACCTCAAGACCACCCTCTCCTAAATACTGCTATGCCTGCAATACCTGATGGGTAAAACAGTGTAGAACACAGCATGAGTGCGAGGGATGCCGCGAGAGGAGATGTATTGTCCACTCATCCCCACCGTGAGGACCGCCTCACACCGCATGCTTTCACTCTGGGATACTCTGCTTTCAAGCACTTCAGAGCATGTTAGCTGGAATTTGGTTGACATGCCTCAAGCTCTAACCACTCAAAGACACATAATTGAAGATAATGGAAAGAACGAGCCCCAGTTACAAAGGCTAAAGCGGGGCCAGAGACCTGTGAGGAAAAGAATTAATCCATAAACCCATGGAACAACTGCCATGTTCCAGGCAGGAGCCAGGAAGTGGGGACACAGATTGAACGTGTGCATGAAGGACCAAGGTCCAATCCACTTTCCTTAGGGGGTGTGTTTTGAAGATGGTTTAGGGGCTGTGGATGTGGATATCTGTGCATATGTGTTAGTGGATGTGTGGTAGTGTACGTGCCTCCTATGCATAAGGCCCTGTGCTCATTCCTAGTATGTGAGGGAGTCAGGTAAAAACTGGTGGCTAGTGATGCTTAGTTCTTTAGTCTTTGATTGGCCCTTTATTTTTACTTACTCTATTTTGCCATACCTGAAACCTAGCCATTTCTCTGTAGGGTATTGGTGGTGTATGGAATTCTCAAGCGCTATTTCTCCCGGCACAGGTATTTCCTCATCGTTCCCCCTATTTTACTATTTTTGGATACAAGCATTTCCTTTGAAGCAGACAGTGCTTCAGATTGTGCCACTGCTGTCCTTCCTTGTTCCAGTCACGCACAGATTTTAGTTTCCAACCCCAGCATCTTTTCATGAAGATACTGGTTCTCCCTCCTTTCCTGTCCCACCATCACAACTCCTCCCTTGTTATCCAACATCATAACAAGGCACCTTGGCCTGTGTCTGACCTGGTTACCCACTTAGGTGCCTTCTCTGGGCTGTGTCAAGACTGCGTGTGGAATAACCTAAAGCTCCCTCCTTCTAACCGCTACCCCCCCCCCAGCTCTCCAGCTCACTTCCTTTGGTCCTGAGACTCTTAAGGATTTTGCCATTCAAGAGTAACATCCACTAGCCAAGAACCCCTCCTCATTTCCTTCTTTCCTCACTTAAGAGATCTCAGTCCATCATTTGCCCTCACTTTCTACTACATTCCTTTCTTGAAAATCCTAAACTGAGTTTGTTCCAGTCCTATGGTCTTATGCTGTCACTTAAACACCTCTGCATGGCTGGAGAGGAGCATACACCTCAGCATGCACACAATCTGATTGGATCACTTAGCATGACTGTCATAGATGGGATGTTTGTGGCCTCTTAAGAGTCATAGGTTTGAATCTTGCTTTCATTCCAGTGTGAAGGTATTGAGAAATGGGACTTTTGGCCAGAATTTGGTCATAAATATGGAGTCCTTAGGGCCTTGATGCCTTATAAAAGGGTCTCCCTGGGAGCTCTCCTACACTCATTTCTGAAGTGTAGGAGGGTCCTCACCAGACCCCAATCAATCGGCATTGTAATTCAAACCTCTAGCCTCCAGAACTGCTTCATTCTTTATTATATGGTGAGCCTTTTGATATAGCCTGGGATCACACATTGCCACACACCAACAATTCTGCTCATTCCATAGCTAGTTGTCTTGTTTCCTTCCTCCTCTCTCTGAAGTTAACCACCTATCATGCCCTTTTGTTTTCAACTTCTGACCTGTTTTATACATTACAGAGAAAAGTCATCAGGAGGAAATCTCCTTGGGTTTCCTTTAGTGAATTGAAAGACCTTGCACTGCTTCCTTGTGTTCTGCCATCCCTCCAGAGGACCACCTGTTCCAACAGCTCTCTGCCATCAGCCTCACTGATAGGACTCCACCTCTAGCCTATGGGAGGTCACTGTTCCTCTTTTCCTCCCTTCTCCAACTGTTCTGCTGTCTGACTTAAGTAGCACCTGAAATTCTTCCTGATCAACCTCATGTCCACCCTGCCCTCACATCTCGGTGTGCCGGCTCACAGGGAAGCCCAGGGAAAGCATTGTGAGCAATTAGTGGCATTGTTATCTCATTTCCCTTCATGGCTAAATCTAATCATTGAGATCCTGCCGTCACTGACGTCACCCTTGTGGAGGTGCAGGCTGAGAATGTTTCTTGTCTAAGATGCTTGGGATCAGAAGTATGCAGGTTCCTTGCAAATGTTGGCATATGTTGTTATATTCATTAGGATATATCTTAAAGGGGGAATCTGTGACAGTTTGGAAGAAAATAGATCCCATAGGTTTACAGGGAATGACACTAATAGGAGGTGGCCTTGCTGGAGTAGGTGTGGCTTTGTTGGAGAAAGTGTGTCACATTCTCCTCTTACTACCTATGGATAAAGATGTGGAATTCTCATCTTCTCCAGCACCGTGTGTGCTACCATGTTTTCTACTATGATGATAGTGAACTAAACCGTAAGCCAGCCCTAATTAAATGCTTTCCTTTATAAGAATTGCCATGGTCATGGTGTCACCTTACAGCAATAGAAGCCCTAAGTTAGGCTCAAAGCCTAAATGTAAAATCCATTTATGTCTCTCATACTCGTAGCCTGAAGGCATGTCTTTACACATGTCTCAGGCCTGCATTTTAACTGCGATCCATCCCATGGCATCACATGTGGGATTTTACACAGGTTGACACTCAAACTGGGATTTTGGAGCATCTCAGGTTTCTGTTTTCGGATTTAGAATGTTCAGCTTATGTCAGCAAATTCTGTGCTATCCAATTCTGGTCTTTTCTCAGTTTGTTTTACTTGACCCCCTCCAAACAAACAAACAAACAAACAAACAAACAAGCAAACAGTATTTCTTTTTCTTTTAACATTTAGTTTTATATAATTTTAGATGTAGAAAAAGTTGCAAAAATAGAAAAAGGACAAGGAATTTCTATGTGTCCTTCCTACAGATCCCCAACCAGTAACCTTACCCTGGCCCTCCCTCTGCATGTGGGTCCATGCCTGCACATTCTTTTCTGAACTTTGTAAGGTGTCTCCCCATCTTCAGTCCTCTTGGTAAGTTCTTCTTTCTCTCCTAAGGGCTAGTAGACCCCTCCAGGCAGGTTGACTCCCTGAGGGGCCTCTTCTTTGTCTACATCCATCCCAGGGTGATCTTCTCAGTTCTGGGACTCCAGCGTCACAGGCCCAAAGCTCACATGCTGGGATTGCTTCCCTGCTCCTCTCTCATGTTCCCCATGTCCTCATGTCTGTAAACAGCACATTTAACCTGTCCTGCCACACACCTAGCCTTTACCCTTACCTCTCTCCTCTACCCACACCTGATCAAAGCCAGCCAGGAGACCCTGTCCTCAGAAGCTCCCTGTCTTTCCTGATGCTTTCTAGTCTAGGCCACTTACTGTCCTGTCTCCTCTGCTGCTTCCTAACCTGCATTCCTGCCCCAGCTCCCCCAGTTCGCTGGGAACTGGAACCAGGTGCTTTTTGTTTTGTTTTGGGCTGCAAGTTTTACTATCCTCCCCTAGCCAAAGAGCTCTTGTCTCACTTAGCATAAAATTTAAACTCTTTGTGATCTGACTTCTGCTTTCCTAGGAATGCCCTCTTGCTCTAACTCTACCCATCAGACATGGAAGCCACCTCTTTTCAGTACAGGACCATCTTTACTGCCACCTCCATGCTCCAGACCTCATCTCTTGTTTTTCTACCTTTCTCATTTTCCCCTTACTAACAACTACTTTGTGGGGCACAGGGGTACGTGAGTCTCTCTCTCTGTCTCTCTCTGTCTCTCTGTCTCTCTCTCTCTCTCTGTCTCTCTGTCTCTCTCTCTGTCTCTCTCTCTCTCTCTCTCTCTGTCTCTCTGTCTCTCTGTCTCTCTCTGTGTTTCTACTTGCTTACAGTAAGACTCATTTAGGGAGGATTTTTGTTTTGAATCACATGTTCTGGCATATAAGAAGTACTCTTTAAGGACTTGTTGAATAGACAGGTCAGTGAGCAAAGGCAAAATGACTGATTTCTGCCCAGAGTTAGAAACCTGTCCTGGGTGTGGGGAGATTGGGTAACATCATCATAGACTCTAACTCAAAGTTTCCAAGGACTGTTTGGATGTTTAACCAATTAGTAGAGGAAAAAGATTATCTTTGTGTCACAAAACGTATAGCTCTAAAGTTCTAGTTTCCGAGTGAGTCCATGCTAAATGATTCTTTTTTTTTCTTTTTTCTTTCTTTTTTTTTTTTTTTTTCCTTTCCGGAGCTGGGGACCGAACCCAGGGCTTTGAGCTTGCTAGGCAAGTGCTCTACCACTGAGCTAAATCCCCAACCCCCCATGCTAAATGATTCTTAATCCCACCAATAGCACTGTGGCCTCTTTTCCTTCCTTTGTTAATGAGCAGGGAGGAGTTAAGAAGGAGAGGAAGGAATGTAGCCTTGGATGCAGCAGACTTAGGCCAGGGTCATGAGCAGAATGAAGTATGTATCTTTTTAGGTTTGATCAATAGATCCAGAAAATATATTGAGTCAGCCTAGCGCTGGGCCAAATTAGTATGTGGGTGTACATTTTAGACATGCAAATCAATTGAGTCCTGATTCCTTGTATACTCATTTAAACGGCACTTTTGTATCACTAGCATAGGTTACTGTATAAGCATTGAACAAGCAGAACCATTAGCCACAAACACAGACTTTGCTTTAGGACTGCTTCACTCAACCAGAAGCAGCCCATTTGTGTTAATAGTAAAAGCACTTAGAAAACAAACAAAAAAATAAACCACACAAGTGAGTTCAATTCCCAGAAGAACCAAGCCATGCATAGCCCAGTCTTTGCCCAACTCTGTGATACTCCAGATGCGAGCTGTCCTGGCTGACCATGTAGGATGCTCTACTGACAAAAGGCCTCCAACTGCCTCCTTTCAGGCTGGGAACATGTTTACCCCAGTATGAAGCCGGCCAGGATGCAGACTTGGTCCACATGGGATGAAGATATCAAAGCTGATTCTGAACCAATTAGAAGAAGATACTATTGTCCTCTAATTCCCTAAGTTCTTAGGACGTTGCAGACACTTAGCCTGTTTCCTTGGGGATGGCTGTGGCATTGCCTCAGATCTAAGGCTCATTGATATGCACACATAATGACTAGACTCCAGTCTCTCATAACACTTAGAGCCAGGGAACCACGGGAGCCACTAACTGCATTTCTACTCAGCAAAAGAACTTTTTCAGGTTTTGCACAGTGGCTGTAAATGCTATTTTTTCCCCTCAGTTGGTCTTAAATGACTGTTAGTCTCTTGTGTCTTAGAAAAAAGAATGTGAACACTTTATTGGGAAAAAAATTTATAACTGTTTCCATTTATAGTACTTCAGAGAGTGAACATGGGAAATAGTTTAAGATGGTAATTTTAGCTATTAGTCCTGGCTGAGGAATTCCCAGAGATACTTATCTGTCTGTGTGCAAGTCACTTTACTCTGCCCTTCCCGGCACATACTTCTTTTGTTCCATAGTAGTTCTTCATCGGAAGTTGTTCCTGAAGGCCACCTGTCCTTGATATATGAAGACAATTGTCATATTTGCCATATGCAGCTAGTGAGTTTTTTTATACTCTCTCCCAGGTTTTTCTTCTGTCCCCTATTTGAGAGAAGAATCCCATTTTTAAATTTTAAAAAGTCTTTTTCTGAAGTGAATTGGCATAGTCTGCAAGGAATTAGATGTCATTTTGGCAGCAGACATATGTTCCTTCACTGCTCTGTGGCAAGGTAAACGATAGCTCCATCTGCCATCTTGAAAATGCAAATTATTCATGGAATGGTGAGAGGAGGGATAACCAGTCTAGAAGGACACATGTTCTCACTCATTGTCTTCTGCTCCTCAAGCACTTGCTGACTTGAGTTTAAGTATAACTATGTTTTTCTTAACATAGTTATCTTACTTCTCTCTTCAATGGTTTTTAAACTCCATCCTTGTTGTCAGTAATATCATCCCTAAAGTTATGAGCTTGTGGACCTGTTATATCTTTATTACTATTCAAAACACGCAGATGTTAATCTAAGTGCTTCTAAGTTTCCAGCACTGTACCGAGTCATATTTCTTTAGTAATTTAATGTAAGTGCTTTTACACAAACAATAAATTTAAAATAACATTGAAAGAATAAGGTCTTCATTTAGTATAATCACAGACTGTAAGCCCCATTCGATTCTAGAAGTGCAGGAATATGAAGGGGTCTCTCGGGATAACAGCACACTTAGGAGCACTTTTGAAGGTAGGACTAAATAAAGACCAGAATGGAGTCGTTAGAATACTTCTCCCGAGGCTGGGGAGGCGGCTCAGTAACTAAGAGCACTAGCTGCTCTTCCACAGGATCAGAGTCTATTTCTAGTGCTCACAGTCTGTAACTCTAGTCCCAGGGAATCAGACATTATCTTCTGGCCTCCATGGTCACTACATGTATGTGGTTTACATACATACGTGCAGACAAAACACCCACATACATAAAATAAAATAGACTTAAAAAAGAACATTCATACTACTCACGATGTTTGGATGAGATGGAAGGTTTGTGTGCTGGTGGTGCAGGGGATGGATCCCAGCGCTGTCTGCACGCTGGACAAACACTGCTGCTGAGCTGGAGACTTGTCCATTCAGTGATCTGTCCTCCACTCCCACTGTTCTCCCAAGTGTGCTTGGTTCTCTCTTGTTCTCACTCTTTTCAAAATGCAAGTAAAATTAGTGGCCAACACTTTAGCCCAGATATCTTTGATATGGTACCTTTTATAACCCACTACCACAAGCGAGGACTAGCATCTCGTCTTGACAATTGGTGTAAATGTATGATCTTATCTTTAGGGCTATATTAAACATGGCTTCCTTATTTGTCAAACGTCTCTACTGACTTTTTGTGATATTCTCACAATAAAACATTAAAACAGGGGTTGGGGATTTAGCTCAGTGGTAGAGCGCTTGCCTAGCAAGCGCAAGGCCCTGGGTTCGGTCCTCAGCTCTGAAAAAAAAAAAAAACATTAAAACAACAATGGGAGAGAAAATATGAGCTTACTACCATAGTGGCACCCAAATTTTAGCAATATTTGACCTTTCTACTGTTAAAATAATTTTTTAAAGATTATAATAATTTTTAAAAAAGCAGGACTCAAAAATTTAGCAGCATGATCAGTCCAGAAAGGACCTCAGTAGTGTTCAACATACCCACACTGTAGTAAAGCAGCTATCCAGAGCTCCACCTTACTGATCCGAACCTCTGACCGTTAATGGATAACTCCCCCTTACCTTGTTCTGACAGCCATGGTTCTATTCTTTGAGCCTTTGTGTTTTGCTACTTTGGACACCTAACAGAAGTGGAATCGTGTAGAACTTGTCTTTTGTGCCTGGCTGATGTTACTCTGCATAATGTCCTCAAGGTTCACGTTATGTTGTCGCATGTGACAAGTGTTCCTTGCACTGAATGTGCAGACTGCTTTCCTGTGCTTGCATTGATGACCATTTGGAGTGCTTCTACCTCTTGGCCATGGCAAGTAATCCTATTCATGTGTACCCAATACCCATGTGTTCAGGTCTTTGCATAAGTACCCGGAAGTGGGGTGGCTGAATCCCATGGTGTTTATATTTGGAATGTTTTAAGGATTTGCCATCCTATTTCTCAGGTAGTTACATCATTTTCCAGTCCCAGTAAGTCACCAGTTTTCCCACGTCCCTTTCAACATTTTAGTTTCTCTTTCGTTTGTTTATAGTAGCTATCCTAATGGTTTCCTGTGACAGCTCATTGAATATTCTATATAACCTTATATAAATAATTTTGACCTATGATAACACAAAAAAACATTGTAAGTTGAAATATAAGTTAAAAAAATACAAGGGTTACATGTAATCTACAGTTAATCCTGGCTTAGCATAGTGCACTAAAGTGTCTCTGTTGTTCATCTTTGTGGTTGCATGGCTGGCTGGGAAGCTATGTCTAGCTGATACTGTATAGTATCCTAAGACAGCTAGCCTGGGGCTGGGGAACACAAAAAGAGGGTATCTGTGACTGTGTATTACTTTGCACTATTGTGAACTCCAAAAACCGGTAAACTGATCTGTTGTAAGTCAAAGACCACCTGAATTAGCCAAGAAAGGTAAAGTCACCCATGATCTTAGTTCTTAATCTTTTCCTGGTTCTAGGAAATTGGCACAAGACAGACAAGAAAAATCATTCCGGGGCTGGGGATTTAGCTCAGTGGTAGAGCGCTTACCTAGGAAGCGCAAGGCCCTGGGTTCGGTCCCCAGCTCCGAAAAAAAGAACCAAAAAAAAAAAAAGAAAAAGAAAAATCATTCAAATGTTATTTTTACATGACCATGGGGACCTTCATAATATAGCGAAAACCCAAAAGCAAAGTATAAAGCTTCTATAGCATTTGGAAGAGGGACTGTTAAACTTGGGTAGAAATGGTGAGCCCTCTGATCTGGGCGAGGGGCAGACAGTTGTAGGAAAGGAAGAGTGTAGAAGGATATGAAGCTGGGAGAAGGTAAGAGCTATTTTAGAAGGACTATTTTATCTATATGGTTCTATTGTACACTCACAGTCCCTGGTGGCCAGAATTGCTTTTTCTTATGGGTGCCAGAGAGGTAGTTTCCTCACAGGAATGTTTGAGCTTCAGGCAGGAGAACAAGGGTAGTTCTGAGAGTTCTTTTTACACCTGCCCTTCAGAAACACCTTCAGGTCAGTTGGGTCCACCTACCACATTAAGCCCATTTTAGTCCTAATTCCTAATTAGTGTCCTAATTTCTTCCTTCCCTGTATAGCACACACCTTTAAAACACAGACACCTGCCATCCACTGTTCCATTTCATAAAAGGCTGATAGCTTCCATAGATATTATAACTCTTAGAAGCAACAATAAGATCGGCTATAGCAGAAGATTAGGTTGATGGGTGTTTGTTTGCCTACTGGATTAAAACCTGGTGCTTTTTAACCACTTGTATCATGGCTCCATTTGGGATTACTTCTAAACTCTTCTTGTTGAATTCACATCACCTCAATTTTTTTAAAAAATCCCTCCCCACTTTACAAAGACAAAGTCAAACGCTAGCATCCAGCTGCTCATTTGCTGCTCCCGTTCGATACGTTCAGTGTTAGTTTGTACTGCAACGAAGGGGACATTCCCTGACAGTCAGTGGTAGAAGAACTCAGGGTTTGTAACGTTCATGGCAGCAGAGAGATCGTCTGGGATATAGAATCATCATCATCCAGTGCGTAGTTGATAGGACTAAGTCCCTACAGTTGGGTGAGGGCCTTCAGGGGTGGGCCACGTAACCTCAGTTTGTTCTGAGGAAGCTGTTCCATGTCAGTTAATCGGGGTTAGTGTAAGACAACTGGAAATAGTGAGCTCTACCGTCAACTCTAAGTGCCACCTAGAAGCTCCTTAGATTTAAACTTCAAAATGGGGCAGGAGAACTGTTCCGTTCTGTTGCAACCCATCTACCCAGCTCCTGCACTAAGGGAGTGGGTTTTGCCACCACACAGAAGCCTGTGTAATGGGAGGTGCTTTAGAAATGTGGCAGAGGGTCATCCTTCATTGTCATCTCCCTGTGGGCCTATGAGCTCCCCAACACCTCCTCCCGCTCACGGAGAACATGACTATGAAGACTAATGAGGCACTGGAAGACACTACTGGGCTCTGTTTGTCCTGCTGCAGTGTTTTCAGGCCTGACTTAAAATATTCAGAAAACATGGGAGGAACGCCACTATGGCAAATCTTCAATTATGCTTACACTGAAGGTCTTGAAGAGTGTTCCTATCTCTGATATATTCTCCTTAAGTAAAAGGGGTATCTTCAGCTAATTAAGTTGATACTGGCGGGGGAAAAGTGAGAGGGTGGAGAAGCAGGAAAAATAGATAAAAGGATAGCAAAATGAAAATGACTTTAGTCTAGATAATGGCTAGACAGGTGTTCATGACGAAATAAATTTTGTCATTTTCTTGAAAATCGTAATAATACAAAAGGAAAAGTGAATTGAAATATTTGCACATAAAGTTTTTGGAGGTTAGTAAAAAACTTCTAATGGACCCAGAGTTCTATACACTACCCTTTGCCCCACTGTTTCTTCATTTTGTTCATACTTTGTCTTCTTTTTTTTTTTTTAAAGCTCTGACTTCTTTATGGCTTATTCACTCCATTTTGAGCACTTCTGGGGGACATATTTTAGGTGATACAGATATACTAATGAGCAAGGAGGCCCTCTGTAGAGAGAATACATTTGTCTTCTCTTCTAGGGAACTCAGGGACAAATAAAAGATGGCAAGATATTTCATAAGAAAGGAAGGAACCATGGAAGCAAGAAATGATGTATATGGAGGACTTGTAAAGACCTCCCTGAGGAGGGGACATTTAAGTAGAGGAAGCAGCCAAGCCAACATGTAAGGAGGAAGATCATGGGCAGAGACAGCTGGAGTGTTTGAGGAAGGGAAGAAGGCTGAATGTGAGAGAAGGAGAAAATGGTTTGAGGAGAGGTGAGGGAGGTGACCTGATGCTCACATGGTGGGCCCTAGAAAGTTCCCGCAGTTGTAGGAGACACCGTGGGGCAGACTTGTGAGTCCATTCATATTGCGTGCAGTGGAAAGGACCCCAGTGTCAGAGAGTACATGGAAGCTCTAGCTTGCAGAGAGGAGCTCTAGAGTGTGTAGAAAGCTGTCTCTAGAGAAGGACTCCATAGATTGATGAGGATCATTCCTAGTTAGTGAATCTCCTCACCGCCATTGTATTTTTTTAATTGTCCTTTGTTAAAACTGATTATTGGATGGTATGAATATACACCACACTTATCAGAAGACAAATCAATGCCATCATCTCTCCAAGAAGCTCCCTCATACTAAGCTTTCTAGTCAACTCTTCCCCAACCCCATGGTAACCATGGATCCATCTCCATCATGGTAGATCTGCCTTCTGGAAATATCATATGAATGGAATTAAATAACAGCTAAGCTTTGGAGCTTTCTCTCAGAATAATGTCTATGAATATAGTTTTTGGCCTCCAAGGGGACATGCTGAGGGAATAGTTAAAAGGCTTTTGTTTTGCTGGAAGTTGAGTGGAGGGGGGAAAATGGTGTCCAAATGGTAAGGGATGGTGAAAACCAGAACAGGCAGAGCGGGTCTAGAAGTGGGTCTTAGAAGGAGCATGCGTGTGTGAAGCAGGGTGTGGAGGCCTTGAGAACATTTGCTGCCTTAAGTGTGCAGCATAAATCTTCATTTTCCTCCCAAGAAACCTTCAGTGCAGTAGGTTATGATGTTGAATTTGTTTGGGTTGATTTTGCTCCAAGGAGCACGGAGTGTAGGTACAGAAGTTACCAGTGGTCCCAGGAACTAAAGCAAACTGCAGGGAAATGACTTTCAGCTTCGTAAAAGAAGAAACAATAGAAGAAGAGGAGCTTAGATCCCTCCCAGTACTAGATCTTAGGACCCGGTCAAGCAACAAGAGGTATTGGACCCATGAGATAAAGTCCAGCCCTGTGCCAAGATAAAGTAGAGAGCTCCGCTGAGCTCTCTGAAAGGGAGCAATCCCTGGAAGTGTGGCATTTTGTGCATGTGTGACAGCATCAAAGAGCAAGGCAGTAAACCTCTATCTATCAACTGTCACCAGCTTCCCTGTGACAAAATGTGCAGAATAGCTCTGTAAGCTCAGAGCCTGGTCTGATCTTTTCATAATGACTGCCCATTCCTGCATCTTCACTAATAAAAGGCCTGCAGGATAATGGAGACCAGAGAAAGGAAGGGCCACCTTGCATTTCTGCCAGCAAGGATACATGGCCATGTTGCTCTGTCACAGAAGCAAAGCACACACTGGGTCCTGCTGCATAATGATGAATCCCCAGAGCCCCCAGATAGTGATCGATAGTGACGCCCAGCTCAGGATCTCGCATAATGAGCTGCTCAGTCCTGCTAGAGTCACCAGCCAGCCTCTGGGAAAGCTCCCCTCCCCCACTGTCCACTCATACAACAGACACTCCCCTCCCCAACCTCCCCCTCAGTTGGATTTCTCTTTGATTGGCAGAGGCCCTGTTATTTCCGCCTGGATTGCCTGACAACCCCCCTCCTCCTGGTCTAATTATGCTGGGTCTATTCTTGGTCCACTCTGACCCCAGGAAGGCTTTATCAGATTGTCCAACTGACCGTGACCAGATCTCCAGCACCTGCCTCCCTTGCTGATTGAGAGTGGAAGGTGTTTATACACACAGAACTGGTATCTGATTGACTGGCCTGGGTCCTGGGCTGAGGACTACCCGTCTGAGTGTCAGGGATGAAAAATGGAGTGTGCCTCTCCACCGAGCCTCATTAACACCCCTCTGAGTCCAGACAGTATCAAGTGGGGTGTGCGCAAACACAGAGCCTGCTGCCATTGTTCAGGGCCCCTGGGGACAGGCTTTCAGCTGCAAACGTGTGGCCTGGGTCCTTCACACCATTTCATTGTCCTCCCTCTGCTTTCTCCACCTCTGCTGTTTATTACCCATGACCCTTACCCAGTCGCTTCTTTCTGAGTGGGACTTCTACCTGTTCTCCACCCTCACATTTCCTCCCATTGCCAGATTATGTGGAAGCAAATCAATAATTACTGTTTGGGTGTGGCTTAGAAATATCTCTCGGATTCTGTTTCTGAATAGAATCTTTGGTACTCACTGCCTACCTTTTCTGGGTACCTAACGGTGACTCTGGTTATCTGTGCAAGTGTCCTTCTATAAGGCAGCTCAGGTGCTGCTGTCACTCTCCTAGTCACTGTGTCAAGCGGCTGACTTTGATAGGAGCATTAAATCATCCATGTCCTTCCAGGCTCTGTTTGGATCCCTTATTAATTGATCACTAATGTCCTGAGAAGCTAAGAGTCTCTCTAAAGCTGAGCAATGCTCTCTGGATAGTGACAGTGTCCCGGTTTTTTATTTAACCTCAGCATTCGTGAGCTGAGCCCAGATGTTCTTTCTGTGTAAGGAATTTTGGTTTCGGTCTGACATCTCAGAACAGGGACTCTGTTCTGAAGCATCGGTGTTAGCTAGGAGTTTATTGGAAGTATAGACTCTTAACCCCTGCCCCACCCTCCATAGCAGAACCTATACTCAGACAATAGCACATGGATTCAAGTGTGGTGCTGTTTGAGAGGGTCTGCAAGACTGTAAATGCAGGCAAGGAAGGTCATTTTAGAATTACTAAGAAGTAGAACCTGCCAGCTTACCGGAATAGACCTGGCCAGTGAAGGCGTCTCCTTCTGCCTTCTGAAGGGACCTTGGAGACAAAGAAACTAGTTGGTAATGTGGCCAGCAGGAGCTGAGTGTGATCACCAGCCTTTGGGGCCATCTTTCCCAATAGCTGCTTCTCATTTTTGAAATTTTTTTTTCTGTTGAAAAACTACCTGGCAGGAAGAAAAAGAAAAGAAAAGAAAAGAAAAGAAAAGAGACTATTCTCAATAGCCGTCTTGTGGCGATGCCGTCTAGGTTAGCTGCCTTCTGTTACAATTTTCTGTCTTGTCCTGTGTTCTAAATTACTACTATATGCCTTTGAAGCTTTTACTAATGGGGTGGTGTTTCCACACCCCCCCATGGTTCTATATGTGTTAAATGGGCATGTGCTCTGCCTTAATCAAATGAACATTGTGGGGGCTGGAGAGAGGTCTTGGTAGCTAAGAGTACTGACTGCTGTTCCTGAGGACCCAGGTTCAAATCCCAGCACCCACGTGGCAGCTCACAGCCATCTATAATTCAGTCCTAGGGGATCTGACACCTTCTCTGCACATGCGCCTGTTTCACATCATTTCCTCCAAGCTCACTGCACACATGGTGCACAGACACAGGCGGGCAAAGCACCAGCACACATAAAACAGAAATAGAAGTTTTTAAAAAAGGAAAAATTAAAAAAGAATGGGGAAAAGGCACCTCCCACCTCCCTCCCCAAAAGGAAAACATTTTATATGTTTTTACTGTACGTCTAATCTTTTCAATGCAGACAAACTTTAAAGCTGGATCACAACAGAAATGTTAAAATTATCTGTGATCCCCTTGGGTTAGTGTTTGTGTCTTCAAGATGTGGCGATTTCCTTTACAAGAATGTGAAATGTTGAATGCTGTTTTCACTGAGCACACCTTTCTAACTCAACAAATACAGGTTTTCAGAGTCTAAGTGTGAATGTATTTGCGTGTTTATGTGCACATGCACATGTGCCATGGCACATGTGTGGGGATCAGAGTTTGGTTTTCTCCTTTGCTGTGTGGGTTCTGGGTCTTGAACTCACTGTTATTCTTGGCAGCAAGCACACTTACTTTCTGAACCATCTTGCCCACCACTTAATTTTCAAAGTCTTACATGGTGTTTCATTACACAAGATATCTTATATCGCTGTGGACTTAATGTGTCCTGCCAAATTCATATGCTAAAATGTTAGCATGCCAGGCGACTTCTCTATGGTAGTTCATATCTGTAATCCAGTATATATGAATCTGAGGATTAAGTAATTACTGTGAACTTGGGGCAAGCCTGGCCTACATAGTAGTTAATTTCAGCCCAGCCCAGAATAAAGAGTGAGAACCTGACTCAAAGCAGGCAAATAAAACAATCTAAGTACTGGCCAGACATTGTAAAGCTTTTTGTAATCCTAGCACTGGGGAGGCTAAGGAGGGGCATCACCAATTCAAGGCCAGCCTAGGCTACCTAGCAAAGTCCTGTTGCTACCCCTTATCCCCACAAACAAGAAACCACTAATTCCTACTTGCTGCTATTAGGAATTGCTAGTCTTAGGAACCCAATCATTGCTAGTGTTAGCCTCAGAGACTTTGCGAGGTGGCTGGGGCACGAGGGGAGTCCTGATGTTAAGAGACTCCAGAGAGAGCCAGTGGCATCACTTCTTTGACCATGCAAAGTCACAGCTACAGAGAGAGTGGGTCAGGAGAGTAGACCCACCCTGCACACCAAGTCTGCCTTGGTCTTGTAATTCCAGCCTTCAGAACAGTGAAAAAGAAATTTCTGTCACCTTATAAGCCATCCAGTTTATGTATTTTGTGATAGCAACTCCAAGATATGGAGATAAATGTATGTAACATCACTTCTTGGTCACTGTGGTTTACAGTCTATTTCTCTTCTCACTGTTGCTATGGACTAGAGCTGTACCCATACATCTGCACAGGATCTAATGCAGTTACTTAGGATACCTTTTCTACCCCATAGTCTGAAAATGCACCATTTGACTAGAGGGAAAGAAGCAGTGTTCCAAGAGCTAGGAAGAGACTTGGCTCCATCTTGGAGTGCAGTTCTGTGTCATCCCTGTCAGCTTATTCACCTGAATAAGCTGTCAGCAACCTGGACTCATTGGTACAGCTTCCTTGTAGCAAATGGCTCTTGGGAATCATTAGTTCTTCTGAAGAAAACAAATGATTTGGACTTTGGAACTCACTGACCTATATGCCCATCAGGAGGCCACAAAAGGCTATGCAGAGAGAGAGTATTGATGGTTTCAGGTCCAGAGGTTTAACAGTGGGTAGAAAGCATGGTGCTGTGAGTTCCGATAGGAGACAAGTCTGAGACTTGAGCGGGTGTGCTAGCCAGGGAAGTCAGAGAGTTTCTTGGCACTGCACAGGTAGGAGCCGTCATGAAAGAGTAGAGAGGCAGCTTCAACTCTGCTCAGCAGATGCTGACTGGAGAGCCAGCCTGGGGGGAAGCAGAATGAACTAAGTAAGAGGTTTTAGAGGATGTTCCAAGTGCTTGTGGAAGGCATTTGAACCTCTATTAGAAGAGGATTCATTCTGAATTGGCAGAAAGAGATAAAGGGGGCCTCAGGCAGCTCTCAAAGCTGAGAAGACAGATGATAGCTGCAGGCTTCAGGAAAGGCTATGCTGACTGATCACCGGGAGAGCTGTGTGGTGTCCTCTCTAGTGTGCCTGTTGGAGTTACCCCTCAGGCAGGGGGCAGAGGGAGTAGGAGCATAGCTAGGACACTTGGCTCCCCAGCCATCCTCCTTCCTCTTCTGTAATGTGAAGAGTTTGACATGAAGCCCACAGATCTGAAATCCCATCCCAACCCTTCTTCCACTCTTCCTGCCGATGATTCCTTGTGTCCTCTGATCAAAGAGAACCTTTTGCATGGGATTCTCCTCAGTTACACTAAGCTAAGGAATACCGGCTGGCTTTAGCTTGCACCTTCTAGTATCTAGATCCAAATGTTCCAAGCCCTGTAGCCTAACATATTACTTCTTCTTGAGAGCAGAACCCTTCCTCACTACACATGGTGCAAGGTAAGGATTCACAGACATTTGTTGGATGGAGAAATGGGGAAGGCGGGCAATGGTGACGGATTCGGCTGGCTCTGCCTCTGTCTCCAGCCCTCACTTCCTTCTCTGTGAAGGGAAATGAAGTCTTCTCACGGAGTTACAGGGGGAATTAAAGGTTGTGTTGCAAAGTGTGGCAGTTGCCAACACCCAGGAAACAGCAGTGCTGACTCTGGTGAAGAGAGCAGAATCAGCTCTCAATTAAGCTCATTCAGCCATATTAACTGGGGACTTCATGCACCCGTCCAGGTTTCATTTCACAGGAGGACAATGGTTTCTGGTTTCTGTTTAGCTTTCACTGGTGACAGTGAGGATATGAAGGGGAGAGCAGACCGCCTGTGCATACCCTCTGCCTCAGAGCTGTGTCCCTGTGAGCTTTTCACAAACCATTAGACATTAGGCCACCTGGGGGTTAATCATGGTCTGCCGCCACTGTGCCTCTATAGAGGCAGGCATCTTCAGGCATCTTCCCAGACTGCTTGATGGTCACCTGACCTGGAGCACATCTCTCTGTGTGTTTCAGCTGGGCATTGTGTCTCCACCTCAGGAATGCCAGCGCACAGGAGAACATGCACATTTTCCTGAAGAGCTGTGATACCGACAAGCTCTGACCCTACGGAGCCTGCAGGAAATCGCTGTCCCTGGGCTGGCTTTCCTGCATCAAAGTAGAGCCTTATCAACGGGCTGGGAATGGAGATTACTTACTAAGAACTTAAGCATCAATTAATCCCTGTTCTCAATCAATTCTGTTCTCAGAATGCACCTCAAGTGAGAAAGCTCCAGAGAAGACTCCATAGCTAATATGAATATGAAAATATTCATATATATAATATACAGAAAATATGATAGTGTCTTTGTCCTTTTGACATTTTATAGCATTTGCATATTCAAGGGCCGGAGAACTCTGGCAATAAATAACATTGTTTAATCCAATTGTATTCAAAGCATTTACTGTAGACATTATTTTCACGTAGCATGTATCAGCAACTCGAGGAGTTGCTAGGAGAAAACACTGGAGAGATTCTGTGATACTTGGTTGTCTCCAATGTTTATAACGAGCATTACATGAATATTAACAAAAGATAATGCTTTTGTTTGCTTTTGCTTTGTTTACGGTACAGGAGAACGGAATTCAGCCAGCCCTTTCTTTTTCACTTTTGCAGCTACTTGCTTTTAGGTTTGATCACAAAGCACTCAGGGTACCCTTATAAACCCACTGCCCTCCGGAAACCCTCCGGGTCATGACATGCTGTAAAGCTGGATCAACTGGTAAAGACATAAACGTGACTAATAAAAGTAGAATTTAAACCTTCAGAGCTGTTCTTTGGACCATAGACTCACCAGGGTTATGCACAAGTAGATTAACTTTAACCTTTGAATGTATTCTTCTCAGCAGTGGGCATCTGCTGAGCGGCTCCCCACCCAGTCGTCCCAGCTTCTACACTGCATTTGGCAAGCAGCATACAGCCCCAGGGTGATGGATTTACCCTAGAAACGATCTCTCATATTCTTTATGTCTTTGGGAGTGCCACTCATCCGAGAAGCTGCCTTGAAAGTGGAATTGCTTTGACGAGACTCATTTAAGAATGTAGGTGTCTTTGCCTGGCCATGCTGTGGTAATCAGGATGCATTAGCAGACCCCGGCCAGCCACATTGCTCACCTCCTCACACCCTCTGGGAAGGCTGGTGATGTGAGCCTGCAGGTCAACACTGTTTTGAACCTGAGAGTCCATTAGGTTACCTCTGAGCCGCCATGCAGTTGAGTGAGAGTGGGCCGGTCAGCTGCAAGCTCTTGTTTATTATTATAGTCTACTTGTACATCCCTCCCTACCCTTTCTCCTCTGTGACTGGTCAGGCTGATTTGATTTGACATCCTAGCATTCGAGATTTGTCAAGTACCGTAACCCTAAGCAGTACTAATATTGAAAACTATACTTGAGATTTATGCGATCCAGATGTGTGTGCCAGTAAAACCAAGATGAAATGGCAGGCTTGGGGTGCAGGAGGGGCCGAGTTGGGGGAGTGTGTAGGAGGGATCCACGTGGTCTGTATAGCCAAGTAGAATTTTGTGTATTAATATTTTCCCTTAAGAATAGTAACTGGATTATGAAGTGTAGCTTCAAGTAAGGACCAGCACTGGTTTTATTTGTAGCCAAAAATAACTGATTAAATTCAGGGGAGAAGAAAGACAATCTATTTTAAACGTTTTTGAAAACTTTAAATTGGTCAGGAGCCTTCGACTGTGTGGCCTTGGGAATCATTAGTCACCCTCGGTCAGGGGTTTGACATGGCCCTGCAAAGCTGAGTTTCTCCTGTCTTAAAGTGGCATTTCTAGTTGGTGTCACTCAGGAGCCTCCCATAAGAAATAAGATCCCACTTCCAGGTCACCAGGGCAAAGCCGTCCCACACTGGTGACACCTGGGTATTGTTTCTAGTTCTTAGAAGCTGGTGAGCAGATGGATTAAAGGTGCAAAGGTCTCTTCAGATACTAGACGTTAGCATTGTGTAGAGGGCTGGCACTGACTCTGCTGTCGTCCCTTCCAGCAAGATCATTCCCTTTTTGAGCCAGAGCCTCTCCTACCTCAGCTGTCAAGGCCATGCCCAGCTGACCTGGTGTGAGGAATACAAGTGCACTGTCTCATAGGGAGTTCTCAGCCAGAAGTTTAGAGACGTGCTTGACATGAAAGGCAGGCAGTGTATGATTATCCCTTAGCATGCAGTGCGCAATTAGCCATGCTTAACTATTCCAGGGAAACTAGTCATACCGCTGCAAAAGCAGATGAAAGGTGATCCCAAAAGGGAGGTATGGAGCTAGGGTTCACCTAAGTGAAGGTGACTTGGGGTAGACAGGGTGTTGATATGAGCTGTGATTGTGGTTCATAGCTTTTCATCTGTGACTAGTTCTAGGCAGGAACTCGAAGATCAGGTTGCTATGTCAGCCCCTCTTAGGGCAGGGTGAAAGGAAATGACACCGTGTGCAAGGGAAGCTTGTGGTAGCTTTGTCCCCACAGTTGTCTCTGGAGAAAATCTAGTGTGCTGTGTGACGTTTCCACACAGATTGCAGTGTTGTATGTGTTCTGTGCTACTTGGTGGGAGGGGTTTTTGTAGCTTTTCTTCATCTTTATTTATAGCCTCCAGTCAATGGGGTGAGGGCAATGCCGGTAACTCAGGCTCTCCCTCCATACAGCTTTAGCCTGTGGCTTACAGCCCCGTTCTGAGTCAGGTCTTGAGTAAGAATGCTGTCTCGGACCCAAGCCAAATGTATTCTGAATGATGGAATCTGATTTTTTCCTGTTGGTTTTTGAGTCAAGGGAGTTGGGGTGGTGTACAATTGGGCCCCCATGGTCTACCACACAGAAAGCCAAGGTGCAGTCAGGGAACAAGGATTTGGCAGGGCTTTGCCTGGAGCCCAGGTGAGTCATTACCACCTGGGAAGCATCCTGACCCTCTGTGAGGCTGGGGGAGGGGCCCAGGGAGGAGTCAGCAGTCAGGGCGGCCAGTCCAGTTCTTCATTGCCGTCATCACCTTCTGTAGGCTGGAATGACTGGCAACCTGTGCCTAAGGAGGTGAGCTGGCTGGAAGCAGAAAAGCAGAAAACGTTTCCAGGTTGAGAGCTCATTGTGGATTTCCAAGGCACATTAGTGTTAGCATATTGTTGTGCTGAGCCAAGTCTGTGTATCTCACTCTTACATCACGTAGGGAGGGTCCCAGGACTCCAAGGATTTCTTCATATCTGCTCTCTGACTTTGAACTTACTAAGATCCAGTGAGAGCTGCCTGGCCAAAACAGTGCTATTCATTCATACACACCACCCCCTCCGTGTGTGGTGCTGTGAGTCAAACTCAGAACTTTTGTGCATGCTAGAGAAGCCTCCACCACTGAGACACAGGCCCAGATTTTTTCTCATAATATTATCCAGCTGAGGTGCATAGCCAGGCGGTGTTGGCACATGCTTTAATCTCAGCACTTGGGAGGCAGAGGTAGGCAGATCTCTGTGAGTTCAGGACATTCAGGACTACATACAGAAACCTTGCCTTGGGGGTGGGGGGACGGTATATATCTCCCATTGTAACTCACCATTTCATACGTAAAGACTTACTGGAAAAGCAGTAAACAGAATAAGCCAGCTAAGTGAACTGCAGCATTTTTAATAAATGGCAAAGCAAGAGTCTGGTTGAGAGGAGTGTGAGTACTGGGGAAGGAGGGTAGACTGGTAGTTAAGAGTCTGAGTTTGAACCCTAGCTCTGTGGCTTATCAGCTGTGACCTTGGCTCTGACTTTCTCTTTTCTTACCGTAAGATGAGTTGATAGTACCATGTCATAAATTAGTCTGAGAACTGAGTGCATATTGCATGAAGTACTTAGCAAGTAGAGGCTGTTAGCATACGTATTACCCCTTCTCCCATAGCAACTGATTTGAGTGATGTCCTCCACACCACTCAAAGTGTCAGATTGCCTTCTTTCCTATCTTGTTCCGATGTTACTGCAGAAGGACATATAAGTTCTTAGGAAGTTTGACCTTGAAGCCAGACATGCAGTCAGTTCTCCTCTGGAGGACCCATTGGAGGGGTCCTGTTTCTCCCATCATCTCGCACAGTGTCGCTCAGATTCGAAAACCATCAAGGGGCCCATCATTTGCATAGATGAAGGAGTGTGTGTGTGTGTGTGTGTGTGTGAGAGAGAGAGAGAGAGAGAGAGACAGAGACAGAGAGACAGAGACAGAGACAGAGACAGACACAGACAGACAGACAGACAGACAGAGACAGACAAAAAGAAAGAAACAGTGAGAAAGACAGAGAATTGCCTAGGGTCAGATACAGGTTTTTATGTGCTGGAGAGGCCAGCAGAGCCAATCTTGTGGCCCCCTCTTCCATGTCCCGTGCTGGCTTATTCTCCAAAGCAGTGAGCTGTCAGCAGCTGATTCTCTAGTAGAGATCCCAGGCCTTCTAATGACAGGCTCAGCCCTGGGTAGCCTCACTTTTCTTTCCAAATTGAAACGATGGCATATTCTAAACAAAACAATAAAAGCAGACCCCTGGCGTTTCCTTGGCCAGTTTTCATAGAATATCACGGTCATTAATGAAAGGAAAGTAAGGGTCCAAGCCCTATGACAGAAGTCAGGCCAAGACTTTCTTTTCTCACCCTTCCCTTTCTGGGACCCAGGAATACTAACAGTAGTAATTATGATAAAAGTTAAAGTCATGGAATGTTTACATGTTACCATACTACTTAAACACTATACATGTGAGTTACTTAACCCCCAAAATAGTCTTTTGAAGGAAGTTACATTATTGTTCTTTTTACAAATGAGGGAATTAGGGCAGAGGAATCAAACAACCTGCTAAAGGTCGCACAGCTAAGTCTGCGTGGCCAGGTCAGCTTTAGAACCGAGACGGTCTGGGATTTAAGGCTGTATCTTTTTTTCTCCATCTTTATTAAATTGAGTATTTCTTATTTACATTTCAATGGTTATTACCTTTCCTGGTTTCCAGGCCAACATCCCCCTAGCCCCTCCCCCTTCCCTTCTATGTGGGTGTTCCCCTCCCCATCCTTCCCCCATTACTGCCCTCCCCCCAACAATCACGTTCACTGGGGGTTCAGTCTTAACAGGACCAAGGGCTTCCCCTTCCACTGGTGATCTTACTAGGATATTCATTGCTACCTCTGAGGTCAGAGTCCAGGGTCAATCCATGTATAGTCTTTAGGTAGTGGCTTAGTCCCTGGAAGCTCTGGTTGGTGGGCATTGTTGTTCATATGGGGTCTCGAGCCCCTTCAAGCTCTTCCAGTCCTTTCTCTGATTCCTTCAATGGGGATCCTGTTCTCATTTCCCTGGTTTGCTGCTGGCATTCGCCTATGTATTTGCCATATTCTGGCAGTGTCTCTCAGGAGAGATCTACATCCGGTTCCTATCAGTCTGCACGTCTTTGCTTCATCCGTCTTATCTAGTTTGGTGGCTGTATATGTATGGGCCACATGTGGGGCAGGCTCTGAATGGGCGTTCCTTCAGCCCCTGTTCTAAACTTTGCTTCCCTTAAGACTGTATCTTAACCACACCTTACACAGCCTCTCAAGGTAGTTATAAATGATAAAAACGGGTATAAAAATAAGCCCTACACATCTGTGATATAATGGCTCAGACCTATACCAATGCCATTGTTTCACTATTATAATTCAGTAAACTAAGATGTAAATATCTGGGGGAAACTGGGCAAAGGCACAGAGAACACTTTACACTTTTTAAAGACCAGTTTTCTGTGACTCCATATTTACTTAAAAAAATATGTCCAAACAGAAACACACTACAGCAACTGTTTGTGTAACTGTCTTACTCTGTTCTTTACATTCATTATTATATTATGGTCTCCTGGCAACCCAGTGGACCACGGATGCCGCTGCCTTCCCCAGTTATAGCTGTGAATTCTAGGCTCTGCACACAGTTAAGGTAGTTAACATCAACCGGAAGCAGTGAAGCCATTGGGTAGTCCCCATCTCCTTGTTTCCTGATCAGTACCAGTTGGGAGAAGACCCACTACATGGTGCTTCAGCAGTACTGATCCCAGGTGAGCTTGTTCAGCAATACTTAAGCTTCATGAGGGACGACATAGTTTTGAATTCGCCAGTCAAATCCTCTGCTGAAGTTTGGCTCATAAGATGCTGTGGTATGAGGAAAAGTACAGTGCAGTGCCCTATCAAGGAGCATAGACTGGAGGGAGGTGTCTTCCATGGTAGCCACATGCTATATGCACATTCGCACATCAGTTAGCAGATGTAGGGTCTGAGCAGTGTGCCCTTTAGAGTTTATCTATGACATAAGAACACCAGAGCATACTTCCTAAACTAAGATGCTGTGCTGTCACCAGGAGATGGTATCTCATGCACCATTGTTGTATATGTAGTTCATGGTTGACCACAAGGCTTGTTCATGGCTCATGGCTGTATTTAGAATCTTAACACAGAGGAAGTAATTGCCTATCCCTGAGCTCCATCTACTGTAACCAGTCTGGATGCTTGGCCCCAAGCCAAGCACCTTACTGATATTCAAGGGCACAGTCAAGGTTTGGGAGAAGGAACATTATCAATCACCATGTTGGATGGCATCAGCAATTATCATCTTCATTTCCATCAAAGGTGTCTTATGACAAGGTATTGTCAAGTTCAATTTAGTCAGAATCAGGACACAGCAAGGACTTATTTTCTATTTCTGCCGTGGGCTGAACCTGTCTTGAATAATTCAGTGTTCATCTACTTCCCAGCTCTATGCTTTATCCCCGACTTCTGCGGCTCTATTCAGGATCACATGGTCGCTTGTTTCCCTCTCTGTTACCACTCCATCAAAACCCCTCCAATCTCCTTTAACGAGAGTTTTTAGGAAAGACTGCTACTTCATGTATGGCTACCATGCAGTGTCACTACATACATCTAGAGACAAGCCTAAGGGCAGAGGCAACACATAGTACAGTGTGGACAACTTTTGACACAGTACTCATTTAACCCCCTGTTGTTTAAAACTTGCAATAATTTCGGGGATGGCAACAGTTGAAGGAAGCTGAGTTCCCAGTTTACTATAGATGTCTCTATTTCTAAACCCCCCTTACTTTGCATACCTGGCCTCTCCAGCATGGCGTTGTTACCCCTGATAGAGATGGAGGAATGCTACATGCAAAGATGGGGCAGAGTAGGTGGCCATGAGCTTGCTGGGCCTGGTTGACCCAGAACCAGCTGTTTGCTTAGAGTGGAATCTATAAAGCGCTTCTCTTTGGCCAGAACTATGGCTGTTTTTCTTGGTTGGGACTCGGGGATTTTCTGGGGGGACAATTCTCAGTTCTGTACCTACACTCCAATTGCATCAGAATTCCTGGGAAAGTCACTGGGGTAGGGACTGACAAAAGGTGATGTGAAGGGGTGGGTGTTTGGCTTCGTCTGTGGAGAAGGTAGTTTGGTCTGTATCTGGGCAATATGCCCTCTTACCTAGCTTACCAGATGTCTTAGTTAGGGTTTCCATTGCTAACTGAAGAGACACCATGGCCAAGGCAACTCTTATAAAGGACAACATTCAATTGGTGCTGCCTTACAGGTTCTGAGGTTTAGTCGATTATCATCATGGCAGGAAGCATGGCAGCATCCAGGCAGCCATGGTACTGGAGGAGCTGAGAGTTCTCCATCTTGTTCTGAAGACAGTTGCCTTGCATGCAGCTAGGAAGAGGATCTCAAAGCCCACCCCCACAGCGACACACTTTCTCCAACAAGGCCACACCTCCCAATAGTGCCACTCTCCATGGGCCAAGCATATTCAAACCACCACACCAGATAAGGAGCAAGAAGATATATATTCCAGCCTGGCTTGACAATTTATTAAGTGAGAAATTAGATTTTTGAGCCTTAGTTTTCTCATGTGCAAAATGGAGGCAGTTTATTCTGCTGTGATTAAAAATGGGGTACATTGGAGGACTGACACATATGAAAACGTGTTTCCAGCTGTAGAGTTGAGAGGGAGATCCATTGCCATGACAGCAGTGCTGTGCTGTGGAAGAATATCTCTTGATGTTCAGGAGTGTGCTGCTCAGGGGTCTAGAAGCTGAGAGCCCATGGGCTATACATCCTGCCCACTAAGAGTGACCTTAACATTATGACATAGTTGAAGAACAATCAAAAGACAGCTTGTGACTCGTGCATATAGAATTCATGTGATATTTGCTTTCAACACCCAAAAGTAGAGGTCCACAGAGCCATGCCCACCTGTTTCCCTATGTCTGTGGCTGCTTGTGACAAGGACCTTAAGGTATACAAAGTATAAAGCACTACCTGACCCTTTGGAGAGAAACTCTTCCAGACCAGGGGTAGACTGTAGAGGGGACCAGTGTCCGTATTCTCTTCAGATACACACACACACACACACACACACACACACACACACACACACACACACCCACATGCTGTGAACTTGAGGACTATTTTGAGATCCAGTATAGGCAAATGTGTCTTTGTGGCAAAGCCAGCAATTCTCCATTTAGCTCTCATTGAACAGAGCTCTCATGCTTTGGGCTCTGGCTGGGGGCACTTCCTGAGGAAAACCACAGTACTTTTTGTAAAACCAATGTCCCTTT
Organism: Rattus norvegicus; assembly: GCF_021556685.1. Lineage (NCBI taxonomy): Eukaryota > Metazoa > Chordata > Mammalia > Rodentia > Muridae > Rattus > Rattus norvegicus. The sequence continues at coordinate 89,361,924 of NC_141536.1, forward strand.
TAGCATTAACCACAGAAAGAGAAGAGCCTGTTCCTGTCACAGTGGGCATTTCTCCTGTGGATGAACCACCCAACAGGCTTGGACTCTCCCAGCTGGCAATGCATAGCTGCTACTGTGATCAGCCTGGGTGAGGGGACAGGAGACTCAGCTGTCTCTGAATCCTGCATACTTGAGAATGTGTTTCTATTTGGAGGCAAGGTCCTTGGAGATAAGATTAGCTGGATGAGACTAGGTTACACTGGTGTACTGTGAGCCTCTCACCAACATGACTAGTATTAAAACCAAGGGCCATCCTTAGTCATCAGGGAAATGCAAATCACAACAACCCTGAGATTCCACTTCATACCAGTCAGAATGGCTAAGATAAAAAACTCAGGTGACAGCAGATGCTGGCAAAGATGTGAAGAGGAACACTCTTCCATTGTTAGTGGGATTGCAGACTGGTACAACCACTCTGGAAATCAGACTAGTGGTTCTTTAGAAAATTGGACATAGATAGTACTACCTGAGGACCCAGCTATACCACTCCTGGGAATATACTCAAAATATGCTCCAACATATAACAAAGACACATCTCCACTATGTTCATAGCAGCCTTATTTATAATAGCCAGAAGCTGGAAAGAACCCAGATATCCTTCAATGAAGGAATGGATACAGAAAATGTGGTGCATTTACACAATATAGTACTACTCAGCTATCAAAAACAATGACTTCATGAAATTCATAGGCAAATGTATGGAACTAGAAAATATCACCCTGAGTGAGGTAACTCAATCACAAAAGAACACACATGGTATGCACACACTGAGTGGATATTAGCCCAAAAGCTCGGATTACCCAAGATACAATTCACAGAACATATGAAGCTCAAATAGAAGGAAGACTGAAGTGTGGATGCTTCAGTCCTTCTTAGAGGGGGGAACAAAAGTACTCACAGGAGGAAATATGTAGACAAAGTGTGGAGCAAAGAGTGAAGGAATAGCCACCCAAAGCCTGCCCCACCTGGAGATCCAGCCCATATACAGCCACCAAACCCAGACACTATTGTGGATGCCAAGAAGTGTGTGCTGACAGGAGCCGGATATAGCTGTCTCCTGAGAGGCTCTGCCAGAGCATGACAAACGCAAAGGTAGATGCTCGCAGCCAACCACTGAACTGAGAACAGGGTCCCCAATGAAGGAATTAGAGAAAAGACTGAAGGAGCTGAAGGGGTTTACAACCCCATAAGAAGAACAACAATATCAACCAACCAGAACCCCCAGAGCTCTCAGGGACTAAACCACCATCCCAAGAAACACAGGGATAGACCTATGGCTCCAGCCCCATATGTAGCAGATGATGGCCTTGTCTGACATCAGTGGGAGGAGAAGCCCTTGGTCCTGTGAAGGCCCAGTGTAGGTGAATGCCAGGGCTTGGAGTTGGGAGGGAGTGGTCGGGTGGGAGAGCATTCTTAGAAAGAAGCAGGGGGAGGATGAGGGGATAGCAGGTTTCTGGAGGGGAAACTGGGAAAGGGGATAACATTTGAAATGTAAATTAAAAATATCCAATAAAAACAAACAAACCTAAGGCTAGCAAGGTAAAGGCCTTGCCACCGTCAGGCTTGGCAAGCTGAGCTCAGTTCCAAGAAATGATGTAAGGATTGAAGTGGAGAGCTGACTACACACAGTTGTCCTCTGACCTCCACACACATAAACATACACACACAATGAAGTTCAAGGAAAACATGAGGCCTTTCTTAGCTCCCTGCCACACCTCTTAGGATCGCATCTGAGATCCCTGTAGAGACGTTCCGAATGCAATCCATCATGGAAGGTGCTTTGTAAGGGCAACCTCCAGTGGCTTCCTGGAGAGCCTGAGTCACTGATGATTTCCTTCCCAGGTACACTGTACAAGCTCTTGTGCAGCAAACATTAAATGGCACAGAGAGCAGAGGTGCCACGTTCCTCCCTGCTAGGCTTTTGATCAGATTCACCACTTACCCACTTGTTGGAGGTAGACTCTTCCTATTGAGAGATCTGAGACTTCTTCTCAGCTTGCCTTTTTCTATATCACAAATATTTTCAAACGTTCAAACAAGTGTAAGAGCTGTCTGCGAACACTCCTGCGTAGTAACCACACCAACTCCCCAGCTGTCAGAGCTTGTCTCACCTGTCACTTTGCTGTTGTAGCTGAACTACTCATGTTTCCCGTTTCATGTCATTGCCTTCATACTAAGTTATGTATCTTTTTAACAGTGTCAGCCCCGGGTGGAGATGTGGCTCAGAGTTGCCTAGCAAGAGCCAGGCCCTGCGTTCAGTCTCCTAACCACCAGAACAGAGCAGCGTCATCATCACACCTAAGAACACTGTAATTCTTTGCTGTAGTCCACCAAGCATTTCAGGACTCAAGGTTCTTTCTGCTGGGGTAGAAGTCAGGTGGAAATAGGGTCGGGTGATAATTAAAGTAGGATGTAAAGTACAATGGGAGAGTGGCTGGGGGCAGAGGCAGAGAGTGGCAGATGTCCAGAAAGAGAGGTTAAGGAAGTTGTCATTTGTTGTGAGGGGCTTTCTTAAAGTCGACAAGACTGAGCCCCAGCGGGATGTTCCTGGATCATTGCATTGCCCACCTCTGACATAGTGAACCATATTTCTCTGGAGAATTAGGTCAGAATTGGGGCTGCTGTTTCCCAGGAACTCATGAGCTAGAAACCAGCTTTAGCCATGGAGGATGTTCCATTTGTGACACATGGTGGGCAGTGTCTGATAGTCTAGCAGTTGTCAATACAATAGTTTCTGTGCCCTCAACCAAAGAACCCTGCCTCCTCTTGGTTCCTCCCATATCCCCCCACCCCCACCTCCACTCACAAAATAGAGAATGGCTTTGGGGGGAGTTTGTTTTTAGTGGGCTTGCTCAAAGGGGGCTTTATGTTTATTTTCCAAGTGGCCCTCTGAATGTTGTGTCCATTTATCATGCCTGGCCACCAGCCCTCCCCCCTCCTCTCCATCCTGAAAACCTAAACTTGATCAAACTCTTCCTAACGACTACCACATGTCCTTGCAGGGTGCAGGGACGGGATGGGGGCTGGGAGATGAAGGCATCCTCCCAGGAGCACAGTAGCATATTAAAATTCAATGGCTTAGTCATCAGAGTGTTCAACCCCAGCACCAAAGAAAAATAAATGAATGTTCTGTAACAGTCTTGTGGGTCTCAGAGGAAGGAGGAATAGTGGGAGGGAGGGGAGAAGAGAGCTTGTGGATTTTAGATAGAGGAGTTCAGGGCTGTTGAGAACAATTAGGGCCTTTGCTTAGAAATAACAAGACACACTACTGTTTTCCTGCAGGCTAAAGACGTACACTGCACCAGGGCTAGAAGGGCTCAGTCTTTTACGCCGACTCAGCTCACAGACGAGGAAATGAAGGCCAGGAAGGATAAAGCTACTCTGAAATCCCATGATGAATGCGGGGTAGAAATGGGACCAGACTCTCCGTGTTCTTTCTAACCTATCCCCACAGAGACTTTCTGTTTGCTAGAAAGTTCATAGAAGGTATCCAGGGGAAGGGACTCTGTGAGACATCTCTAGGAAAATCTGTTTATGGACTGAGAACTTTTCTTGGTATATCTTCCAGAAGTTGAAAGATTCACTGTGCTGAGGGTGTCTGCTTTAGCACCTCCTCCTAGTTGACTTTCTCTCCTCTGGTGACTAGAATGCTGCTTGGGCCTGCTGTCCTTACTATGCACCCCCCCCCCCACCTCTCTCTCTCTGGAAGGTAAAGGGCCCAGCCAGGATGCCTGGGAACCATGGCCCATGACTCCTTTCCTAAGGACATTAAAAGCCTGCTTCTAAGAGTGTTTCAGGTGTTGTTTTTCTCTTCTCCCTGCATCTTCTTGGCAAGAATAGGCCAGGTACCCTTTCTTCTGTTTGCTTTTAGGTGAAGCCACTGAGTCATAAGAAAGTAAGGTAACTTGGTAAGCCTTGAGTTGGTTGTGGAAGAACCAGCTTTGTATACACATCTTCTCAATCCTCACACTCTAAGCTGACTTTGGTGAACAAGGATGTTGAATAGAGGCATGAAAAATCTTTAGGCCAGAGCAGTCTTTGATGGAAAGGAAGCCGAGCCCTCCACCCAGGATAAGGAAGCAGAGCCACAGTGGGGAGGGCTGTGACTGGGGCTGCAGGCAGTATTGCCCCAGCTGCAGGCCCTATTGCCCCAGCTGCAGGCAGGAATGTCATATCCACCCTGGACTTCGAACAGTTCAGTGCTCTAGAAGTGGCTGGTCCAGATCAAAGAGGGCTTTGTAGTTGGCCAGTGTATCGATTTTGAGCTTCTCTGTGGGTTTCTTTAGTCAGATTAAGGAGAAAAAGCTAAAGCTATATAGAGAGTAACCATCCAACCAGCTAGATACTGACAGCCAGATTTTTTTCTAAGCAAGTTTGAAAGGCCTCCACAGAACATCTGGGCAAATTCCTATGAATGTGGGCCTTAAAGTATAACAGCCAAAGGAATGGGTTCACTCCTACATACTCTGCTTTGGAACAGAAATGCTCACTGTACGACCTGATAGCCTCTCTTCTGATCCAGAGCACAGGGAAGGAACCATGATCCGACTGCAGCATAGACTTGAGGGGCCATTTAGTCATGGAGGTCAAGCAAATTACAGATCTCTTCTGAGAGGAAAGATCCAGGACTGCGAGAGCTAGAGAGAGCCAGACCCATGGTAGCCTCGCAGCCTGAGCCCCATACTCTGTACTTCTCATCCAGGTTCCTCTCCACGCTGCCACTAGAAGGTCAGGTGTGGCACCAGGACTCCCTCCACACTTTCGCTGGGGACTAAGGCCAGTGTCATCCCTTAGAGAAGGTATGGGAGCCCTTCTCTGGCAGACTGTTAGAGCAAAGCCAGTCAGGTGCCAGCCCCTGGGGAGGTCATTGTGGAGAACGGTCTTCAGCCTCCAAGCAGATGGGAGGGAACGGGGGGGGGGGGGGGGGGGCGGGGATGAACTGATTGTTTCAATAGGGATGTAAAGGCCAACTGCTTCTTGCTCTACAAGAAAAGAGGCAAGCCTAGCTCACCTACCTTGTCTCCCACATCTGTCTAGCGTCCCAGCCTCTCTGCAAACCCCCGCTTTCTACTTAGAGAAACTCTGGCTAAGGGCAGCAGGTGATGGAAAAAGCAAAGCCTGACCAGACGAGTTGTTCATCAGTGTGGAGAGAAGGGAGGCTGGGCCACTGAGATGTACTAACTCAGACCTGAGGACCAGCAGGACACAGAGTAGACACATTCATCCATAGAGGACACTTTCTAAGACCCTAGCAGCAGGTACCTCAGAATCCCACGGATAGTGCTGTATGTTGTACACACACACACACACACACATGCACACACACACACACACACACACACACACACACACACACAGAGCAGAGGACCTTTTCTATTTTAAGTGAGCACTTATGCACTGTCGCTTTAACTCTTACAGTTTGGATGTGGGTGTGAGAGCACAGATTCCTTTTTCCTTCTTCACAAATTCACAGAGTATGCTTTTGCAAAAGACCTTAGACTCAGCATGATTGTTTTCTTTTCCTTATTAAGAACTTCCATTTTTCCTCTTAAAGCCCCTTACTGTTTGCCTCTGACGTATTCTAATTACCAGCATCACTAATCTTGCACTTCAGGCCATTATTAAGTAAAATCAGTTATTTGAGCACAGCCTGGCAATGCTGAACAGTCATTCCGATGACTGAGACAGGCCAGGTGGCATATATAGTGTGAACAAACGGCACAAAGGGGTGAATCCCATCGGAGGTACAGCGAATTAGATTCTTACCATATTACTTAGAATAGCACACAGCTTTAAAACCTGTGAATTGTTTTCAGAAATTTCCACTTAATATTTTCAGACTGCAGTTGACTGTGGATAACAAACTGTGAAAAGAGAAACTCAAATGGAGACTAGGATATATTTAAAACCTACTTCATGTTCATGTGTGCCCTGCCTTATCACACTGGTCGCGTTTCTTTTTTGTTTTTAGTTAGGATCTCATTATGTAGCCTAGGCTGAACTCCAGCCCATGATCCATCCGCTCAGTCTCTTGGCACTAGGATTATATAGTATACTACCATGCCAAGCTATGCTGTCTTCTTCTATTGCAATAAAGAAAAAAAAGAAGGGGCTGGAGAGATGGTTCAGAGGTTAAGAGCACTGACTGCTCTTCCAGAGGTCCTGAGTTTAAATCCCAGCAACCACATGATGGCTCACAACCATCTGTAATGAGATCTGATGCCCTCCTCTGGTGTCTGAAGAACAATTTTAGGGATTGGGGGTGGAGCTTAGTTGGCACAGTGCTTACATTACATGCATAAAGCCCTGGGTTTAATCTCTAGCATCACATAAAACTAGGTGTGGTACGCACCTTTAATCCTCTCTCTCAGACAGGAGGTAGACACAGGTAGACCAGAAGTTCAAGTTCATTCTCAACTACTTAGTGAGGGCCAACCTGGGCTTTATGAGAAGCTGCCTTCCCCAAATTAGTTAAAATTAAAATCAAGTTTATTTTATTCACTGAGCCTTTCTTAGTGAATTTATAGTCGGAACCCAGTTTGTGGGTATGAAGAATGAGTCTGGCTCTCCTACGAACAATGATGCAAATATGGGCCCCTCCCATATGGGAGCTTGATCACGTGATGGCCCCCTGTACACTCTGCCCACTACAAACAGCTCAAGACATGATTCTTAAACCTGCAAGGCACTCACAGCCTCAAAGATACTGTAGCATTCTGATGCTACAGCAGTTTCCCAAGGCGTTTAGCATTCAGGCCTCAGACTGGGAGCGTCCTCAGCTCTAAATCTATCTGGAGCCCATTGCCCTGGGCCTGGGGTGCCTCCTGTGTGGCCTGGTTAGTCCTTTTCTTGCTCTCTGGCATGGTCTATTGGTTCTCCTCAGCCCGATTTTCAGGGCTGTAGAGGATATAATAAAAATGTCACTAACTGGATATAGAGGACAGGGTGCCATCCTCTGTACAGCTGGCTTTAGCAGATGAAAACTACCAGCAAGAGGTGGCAGCAAGTAGCCAGCGCTGACCTGGCAAGCCCTGGTGGAGGCCCTTGAGAAAACAGTATCGCATTATTGTCACCATTAATAATAGCCCTTTATTTGAGCCCTGCTGGGACAATGCTCCAAACAAAGCTGAGAGGAAGAAACAGTCTCTGCTGCGGGGCCATGTAATTTATCAAGGCTAATGGAGGAAGAAAAGTCCACCCAGAAAAGATGGGGGGGCTGGGGTTGGGTTTAATTGTTGCTGGAGGGGTAATTGAAAGATACCCACAGCTTCACTCCCTGTTAGCTTTGTCGTAGGAGGACCCTCCTTTGTCTTGTCTAGCCACTGACTCTGAGCTCCTGAAGGCTTCTGGTCTGCCAGTCAAATGGAGAAGTAAATCTTGGATCTGGCAGTGCAGTGTGACCTTGGGCATATTCCTTCCCTTGTAAAATTTTCCTCAGAGGAGTTGCCCCGATTATAGACCTTGGGAGTAAAACACAGACAAGAGTGTTGATAATAGAGAACGTTCTAGAATTGTCTTTGTATCCCTTAGAGAACAGAATGCTGTTCCTAACTAAGGGTGGTCCTAACCAATGCTACCAGTGTATAAAGATCCTACCGGGCAAGCCTTGGGCCTGCTGCATTTCTGGAAAGCACTTTTTCATTATTTTTTTTCCACATAATGGGTACAGTAATTCCTGATTTCACCCTTCCATACGTGAGGATGTGAGTTGGTGGGGATGAGGGGTATGCTGGCGTTTGAGGGGCTGGAAGGACTCTGTAAAAACCAGCAGCCTTCCCTGCCAAGTAGGAAGTTGTTCTGTCCTCCCAAATGTTGGCAGCCGGGAACCGCAGCTGTGTCACAACAAGTCTTATTTAATTTGAGGGGTGGGACAGACAGCGCTGTATGGTGCTTGTTAAAAGCCAGAAGAATGTAGCTTATTCACCAAATCATGAAAATGGCTGTGCCTTGGCTAGGGAGAAGCCAAAGGAGGACGTGTAGTAGCATTTCCAAAGAGAGAAAATGCAGGCAATTATAAATTTATCATAATACCCATTATACGTAGAGTTATCCAGTGGGTTAACTCATTACAACTGAACAAGCATCAGGCCTTCTTGCAGTCGCTTTCCTCGTGTGCTTGTAACTCATGTCCTCTATATTAATCTATAGAACAGAAATCCAATTACTGTCCTTCCTAATAGTTTTTGTTATCACTACCCTCAATTTACAGAAATAAAAATAAAGCAAGAGTCAGGTGCAGTGGTACAAGCCAGTAATCCTAGCAGTAGGAGGTAGAGGCAAGAGAATCAGATGTTCAAGGTTATCCTCAGGGACATAATGAAGTCAAGGGCAGCCCAGGCTACATGAGACTTTGTATCAAACGAAGTACATGCTTCATGTAACAAAATTAGTATAAATCCAACATTTGGAAGATGTGGATTTTTACAAGCTAATCTTCCAAATGAAAGAAGAATGAAGGACTTGACAAGAACTCCAGGTAAAGTATATTGTAAAGCGGAAGCATTTATACAGACGTATCTTTCTTGCAAACCTTGATCTTGGTCCTAACTGTTGTTAGGTTATACTTAAAGTTGATACGTGGACTGTCGAGAAGTTTTTCTATTTTTACAGTAGCTTATACACTTTACAGAAAATCTTGTAAGTTACTAAGCCTGAGTGATAAAAGCAGAATAAGAAAGTATTTTGCAAAGTCTTTTGTCAACTCACACAGGATAGGAAAGGGTATTGGAGGAAGGGGAAGGTGGGAGGGGCTTGAAGTACAAACTGAATCTCAAACCACCCCCTCAGTACTGCCCTCACCCTTTCATAGCCCTGGGCAGGACACTTGGTGTCTTTGGGTTTCCAAAATGTGGTCTCAAATAGAGTGCTTGAGGTAAATCCACAAAATAAGTAACTGTTAGTAAATTCTTTCAAAGAAGCTGTTCTGAACCAAGTGCCTATGTAAGTATAATGTGGAATACCAGTTATCAGTATAGGCAGATCCCTGGGAGGAGGAAGGTGTGCATTTCTAGAGAGTGATCTGGAAGTAACTCCACCTGGGAAGTGTGCTGGGCATGTGCTAACGTGTACTCTCCAGGGGCCCTCATTGAATTACACCAGGATCGGCAGCCGGGAGCTCGAGTATTTATTATTTAAGAGCTACTACTGCTCTTTGCAGAGTGCAGGTATGGCATCCGCCAGGATCACAGTGAGTTACTAAATTGAGAGAGCCTGTCTCTTCTATTCAGCCTGCTTTTCTCCATTCCACTCCACCACACTCATCAACTCTTCAGGCCTTTGGGGATTGGTGGCAGGAAGTAGCTAAGCACAGGATGGTGGGTCTCATTCTGACTTCCTGGGAAGGAATACTGTGGAAAGTAGATGTTCCAAAGTTTACCTGGCATGCCGTGGAGACTCTTGTTTTGTTGTTTCATTCCCATTTGCTTGAGGAAAGGCCTCTGGAGATTTATTAGCCCACTAGAGGTGCCAGCCTCTAAGGATGATCCTGTAACAGGCCAGTTCTGAGTCATTGATAGGCTATGCATTCAAGTGTCTGTAAGGCTGCAGGGCAGACAAGGATGGAAGGATGGAAAAGAAGAAACCACGTAGAGCCAATACTGCCCAAGGTTTCTTAAGTGCTAGGCACAGATAGGTGTAAGGTCTGTATACGTTTTAACTCACAACAGTGCTCAGAGTCCCGTACTTAGTCCCATACTTACCCCCGTCATTCCATCTCGTAAGGGACACTGAAGTACTAAGAGGGTGACACATGATCATCTTTAGGCTTCTAACACCTCTGTAAATCTTTGACAAATGTTTCCTATGTAAAACACAGTGGTAACACATAGTAAAAGAGTACCACCTTTTCCTCTCTGTCATTAGAAGTTGTGGATGAAAATAACTAGGTGGATCAAGAGTCTATAAACCGCCCTAACACACTTGTGAGTTGGGTACCACAGCATTGTTCAATAGCTGCTGGAATGAGTAAAATGAAGTTGAGAGCCAAAATGGAGATACACTGAGTCTGACATGGGCCATCATCTGTGTGTTTTTATAGTGAAAGCAGATTAGGGTTCCTGAGAGGCCTCCCACAGTAGTTTCTAGAGCCATTTAGAGAACTCTGGAGGTTCCAGAAGAACTTCAAGCTGGCTGGGGAAACTGAGGCAGTATAGCCCAAGATCATTTGGAGCATGCTTTGGGGGTGGTGCTCAGATGGTTGTGTGTGGTTATTAGCAATCCTTGGTAGACTTGGGGACTAGCAAATAGCTGTTGACATTTTGGGGCTATAGATTTTGTAATAGGGTGTTCAGGTGTGATTTTGGCTGAATGAAAGGCTTGGGTCCTGGCGACTCTACAATACAGGAAAAGGCAGGTCATGGTAGCTCATACCAGTAATTTGAGCACACTTGAAGCTGAGACAGGGAATGCTGTCTCAGATATTTAAAGGACTCAGTAACCATTAGTGATTATCATGTTGAAGAGAAAGTAAGTTCCCAGGGCTGCAGAGATGGCTCATCAGGTAAAGGCAGTTGGCCACAAAGCCTGAACCCATGCCATGGAAAGGTAGAAGGAGAAAACAAATGCTACAAAGTTGTCCTCTGAGCTTGTGTCCACACAAGCATCCACATAGCACTCTAATAATAATAGTAATAATAATAGTAATAATAGTAATAGTAATAATAGAGGCAGTAATTAATAATAACCACACTAGATATTACCAAGTTCTTCTGAGTGTATGACAGCAACTTTGCCCTTTCCTCAGCTGGATTCTGAGGTCTCTTCCAGCCTAAACACTCCCTTTACTTCCTTGTATCCCAGAAGACTCCTGGAGACTTAGTTGCTTTGATAAATGTTTTGCTCATGACTTTTCTTCTCTGTTGTTCTATCCACAAAGAGCTCTCCATGTGTGCTGAGAATGGACCAACGCATGTCAAAATAGACCAGGCAGGATTCAGAGGGCAGTCCTGAGATGCGTCTTTGTAACAAGCCAACATAGCAGGACCATGACAATTTCTTTTCATCCTGATTCATGGGGATCATTTTATATGTGAGGAATAATGAAGTTGTACTGTGTGTTTAAATCCTTTAAACTTACTAAACAAGTGTGCCTTTAGTGGTTAAACTGCTAAGAGGGCATTTGATTGCTATGAGGGGCTCTCTGTCTGGGTAAGCCATGATGTGGGAGTGACTCGGAGCCTCCCAGGCATCTTGGGCTAGAAACAGGGTGCTCTCTGTTTTGCTCCTGTAGCCTCACAGCTATGGGAGTCCATGAAACAGAGACCCTGCTAGTGAACTGTCTCAGGATATAATTTCTTCCCTTTAGGGTAGTAGTCTGTGACTCACCCTACTATTCTCCCTGAAGAAAAAGAGAGAAAGAGGGCAGGGCTAAAATAAATTAGATTTCAAGAACCATTTGACTTGAAATAGAGAAATGTCATTGGCAGTTTTTGCCTCGAGTGTTTAGAACCTGACACCAGCTCAGATTCCCCCTGCCCCCCATAATCCCTGAATGTCACACTGCACAGGTTGCGGACACCCAGTCTTATTACTGGCTTGATTCTTCCACAACCCTGCCTCTTTCCCCAAACAAACCCCCTTTAGCTTGAAGGTCAGAACCCCGGACAGCTTTCTACGCCACCACCATCTGGTGTTTGCTTTAGCATAGATCCACAAATGATGTGTTATTATAGCAGAGGCACAGAAAATCATGACAAAACTGGGTTTGTTTCTTACTGGGAACCAGAATCTGAAATACAGCAGTATTCAGCTGGATGAAGGGGAGCCTCTCCCAGAATTAGAGACCCTCACCAGGGACCAGAGTTGGGAACAAAGCATTGCACTGGTCACTTGTGGCTGGCAGTGATTTATTTCCTGTCTATGCTTTATTGAATTCACGTTTTCTGGGGTGTCTGTTCCTGGTGTGATTTATTTCTGTCTTGAGATGCCCCTCCCTCCAGTAGATTATAAGATGACCCTAGTGTCAGTGTCACAGCTGAAATCAGAAACTGGTAGTGGGTGAGAGCCAGAGTGAGTGAGGCCTTAATACCTACCCTAACGCTTCTACTCCATTTTAGGGAGCAGTGGTAACCTGATGTTTGGCTGGAGTAGTTATATCAGGAAAAAAAATGACCAGAAATTAGGTCTCATTTAAGCAGTTTTCAGAATGTCCTCAGAGCCACTGTGGAATCATGGCTGCTCCCTTTGGTTATGGCTCCTGGAATAGATGAGAAACTAATGGATTTAACTCTGCCCCATTTTCCTCATGTGTAGAAAAGCAACTTGAGTTTGAGCTTTGTCTAAGGAGGAAGAAAGAAAGGATATTAGGCAGGCAGGAAGGGAGAGAAAGAGTCAGGCATGGTGGCATATACTGGAGCCAGGATAGAACTTACTCACTACTTGCCCTAAGACTAGATGCCATGTTAGGGTAAGGCTCTTCTAATGGGAATAGTTGGGGACTTTAGAGAGCAAATCTCTGACTTTGATGTCTTACCTGTTAATGTTTTACTTGCCTCAGTTGCCCCATTGTGAAAAGGGATAAGGAATAGTTAGAAATACTTCATACTAACTATGGCTATATACCCATTTTATCTCGTATGATGGTCATATGTAATAACATACATTTAAACAAATCATAATGGTAAGGCATGAAGACACACTCCTGTAATCTTACACTGAGAAGCTGGAGCAGGAAAACTAAGAATTTAAGGCCAGGGAGCTGGGGATATGTCTTAGTAGGTAAAGTGTTTGCCTTAAAAGCATGGAGGTCTGAGTTTGACTTCTAGAGTCCACATAACAAAAGCTGACAGAGTAGTGCATGCTTGTGATCCCAGGGTGGGGTGGACCCTTGACACCTTCTGGCCAGCCAGCCAGCCAGCCAGCCAGCCAGCCAGCCAGCCTAGCCTCCTTGGTGAGTTCCAAGCCAGTAAAAGAATATCTGTCTTCTGTCTTCTGGATACACACACACACACACACACACACACACACACACACACACACACACGTACACAGAAATAAATATGCATACCCATGCTAGGTCTGGTGGCCTTTATTTTGGCTCACTGCCATGACCCCTAGAGTTTGAGCTCAGAGCCACCATCTTGGACTTACCACTGGCATTAAGTGTTGCATGCAAGTCCCCTGTTCCCCACTGGACTATGAGCCTTTTGTGGCAGAGAGGTGCTTGAGATTTCCTGGATCCCTGAGGACCCTGCATGCCGTGAGCACTCACGATGGTAACAAGGGAGGACAATATTCTACTTCCAGGCTTCCACATCCCCACCAGCACAAACAGAATTATCTGAATCTACAGTATGTTCATCTTCCAAATGCTTATTTTTCTTAGTCTGCAATGCCTCACATCTTATTTTACTATAGAGATCTTTCTATTGTTATGTAGTAGCTTCCTGAGAGACAGTTGTGTTCCTGACTCCATTTTTACTTCCTTTTGGCATAAAGCCTTTTATCTGTGTGGTGCTCCAATCTAAAAAACACAATGACCTGTTTCTATCATACCTACTCCCAGAAAAAACATTAGGAAGTGACACCACTGTTTACATTTATGAGACAACATAAATGCTTTTACCCCTTCAAAAAGACTGTGCTTTTTTTTTTTTATCACAGCATAGAGAGAGTGTGAGAGTGTGTGGCTTTTCCCAGCATACCTGATGCCTATTGGTCAATAGTGACAGAGGAAGGTAGAGAACAGTATCCCCTCAACAAAGCCACCCACTGATGCTCTCTTGCTGTGTGGAGGAGGACGGTTGGAGTTCTGGTCATGGTTCTCCATGCAGTCTCCCTCCCAACATAAGCCCTTCTTCTCTCGCTGAGAGTGTCATACATGCATCAGAAGCTAACCATGCTGTCTGAGCGGCCCTCACCTACATGAAAGCATGAGTCAGCGATGCCCTCTGAACTTAGACTGCCACACCCAAGGTAGCCTCATCTTCTCTATTTTGGTTTTGGTTGTTATATTAATAAAAGAGAAGGTGTTTTACTTGCCTCTATGAAGAACCCTCTCCTTTCCCTCAATAACAGCTAAATTCTCTGAAACCAAGGTATAGAATGCTCATGTCTTAAACTACCTATCAACCCCATGGATGTAACCTCTGAGTTCAGAAGCATACAATACAGACAAGTACATGTTTGATTTATACTGAGCTGGATCTAAGTCCTGTGATCTTGTACAAGTTCCTTCACCTCAGTGTTCTCATCTGAAAGCTGGGATGACAGCTCCTACCTCAGTGTTATCCTGCAGATAAAATGGACAAAACATTACCCCTCATAAATAGGAAAATCTTTACAATGGACTACTAGGGGAGGCCCAGGATTTATTGCACAAGGTTGTGTAGTGTTAGAACTGTCCTCTCAGTCTCCGTCAAGGCTTCTAGGCCTCACAGTCTCTGCTTCCCAACTTTGCTCCTCCCTGGAGTCTCTCCTTCCTTCTCTCTCTCTCTCTCTCTCTCTCTCTCTCTCTCTCTCTCTCTCTCTCTCTCTCTCTCTCTCTCTCTGCTTCAGATTTCCAGTTCTTCTTCTGGGAACTCCTTAAGTTGTCACTAAATTTCCAGGGAGGGCTTCATGGTCACTGAACACCATAGTCATGAATTCTACCAGAACCGTGAGAGGTCTCATGCTCATGGCTGCTCTGAAAAGCTTGTGAAATCAAGACTGTGGGTGAGCTCATGTACAGGGATAGAAGCTATGATTCTCAAATGGTTTTTTTTGTTATTATGTTGGTGTGTGTGTGTGTGTGTGTGTGTGTGTGTGTGTGTGTGTGTATTTATAGAATTGGGGGAGGGATTGAACCTAGGGCCTCTCACATGGTAGAAAAATTGTCTACACTAAGCTACACCCCCACCCCTTTTGTGGTTTTGAGACACATCTCAGACAGCTGAGTTCTGCAAATTACAGGAGAGTTCCACCATGTTATCTCTTGTTTTTTATTCACAAAGGAAGTTGGGGGTGGGGTGGGAGAGAGTTTCGATCACATCAGAGGCTAAAACAAGGCCTTGATGTCCCCTCAGTAAATCTAGCCCCAGGTGACAAACTGTGTAGCCTGATCTTCCTACCTTGGTCTCTTGAGTGTGAGTACTAAGGTTATAAGCACAGAGCCTTCTGGTTTTTAATAACTTGCTCTGTGGCTTACAGTTGTTTTGATTCATAGGACTGTAGAGTGAACTAGAGTCATAATCAACAGCAATGAGGATGCTCCATTACAGGAAACCTGCATTTACATCTATGAGAAGTGATCCATTTGTCGTTGGTGTTCCTCTGTGGAAATGTGGGCTTCCCAAGTGTGCCCCCCGCATCTGTGGGCTCTGCGTCTGTGGATTCACCCAGTGACAGATAGAAAAAATAAAATTAAAGATGTACCTGTGCCGAACATGTTCTTCCATTTTTCTTGTCATTAGTCTTTAGACAACATAGTGTAACAGCTGTTTACAAAGCATTTTCTGTGTGTCAGGTATTACAAGTCCTCTACAGATAACTAATATTACACGGGAGGATGTGAGTAGACGACACACGTCTGTTATAAAAGGGACTTGAGTATCCAGACACTAAATGTGACTGTGGGTACCTTCTGCCTAGCAGAAGATCCTGAACACTCATTTGTCTTGTGCTCCCCTGAACTCCTGACCTTTCTTCACACAATGAACAATGATAATAACAGCCCCACTTAGATTTTGAGAGGCTTGTGTCAAGTGGGGTGTTAAAATCCACAGCGTCCAGGTCTGTAGTTAAGTGCACAGTCATCATAAGTAATTGTATTGGTGTTCGGTGAGGGTTCCTAGTTGGCTGGACTTTCAGAGCCTGTTTTGTTCACCCTCAGAAGTCTTGGGGGAACAGAATTGGGGATGGTGTGAAAAGCAAGCCAGCTAAGCTGGGACAGGAGGGCCAGAAACCCAAACTGAGTCACATTAAGAACCTGAACTGGCAAAAAGTAATCTGTTGTTGGAGTTGGGTGCATATCTGAGAATGAGACAGGAGGATTGTAACTTCAAGATCAGTCTGGGAGATAAAGTGAGACCTTATCTAGGAAAGAATGGGGCCTGGAGAGACGGCTTGGGGGTTAAGAGCACTTCTTGATATTACAGAAGGCCTAGGTTTGGTTCTTAGCACCCACGTGGTGGCGGACAGCCATCAGTTACTCCAGTTCCAGGGGATGTAATATCTCTTCTGACCTCCACACATGCAGGCAAAACAGTCATACACAGAAAATTAAATAAGTAAATCTAGAACTATTTTTTAAAAAGTGATTTGTTGAGCATCCCAGGCCCATTTCAAAGAAACACATTTATATGTTAAAGATATAAAGGAACATGAGGCTTTCTGTTGTAATAGGACTTGAAACAAGTGGGAGTGTCTTTTAGAGAAGTAACATCTATCTCTTAAAAGCCAAACCACAAGGGGCTAGGCCTGTAGTTCAATAGGTAGAGTGCTTTACCCAGCAAGCATGCAGCCCAAGGGTTGGTTGGGAGATCCCCATCACCACAAGACCAGGTGCGGTGCACGCTTGTCATCCGAACACTCAGAGGCCAGAGAACCGCCACAAATTGGAAACCAGCAGGGCTACATTTTTAAAAAAAAAAAAATGCCTACAAAAAGGCAAAAAAAAAAAAATGACCTTTATTACATTTTAGATTTAAACCTCTGCAAACTGGGTCCCTTTCCCGGAACTTGCCTAAGGATCCCATGGTTGCTGGTGTCTGCTGCTCTCTTGTCTTGTTTGCCTGGGGTCTCTGTTGAAGAGAAGAGTTATAAGTAGTAAGAAGGAGTTGTCAGGACCTGCTGCTGAGGCCCTAAAACTCTCAGCACTCCACACAGATACCCCTCCAGTCCTCACAAAGGTTTGTGTAGTCACTGGGCCTGCCCTAGAGATGGACCCTGCACTGGCCCTGGCTTGCAGTCAGCCTGATGGGGAGTCTGACCCTCAGGCCTGTGTGCCAAGTCCAAGCACAATGCTGAGACCTGAGTCTGGCCAAGGTAGCCATGTCTTCAAGACTATATGGAGCCTGGTAGGCATAGAGGCAGTCTAGGAAGAATATAGTGGTCTATTCAGCATGTTAGGTAAGACACAGCCTGGGTTCCGGCCAGCCTGCTGTCCTTCCACTGCCATTGTAGAGGTAGGCGGCTGGTATATACCTGTTGCATGAGCTAGCAACAAAGGCTGGCCATGAGTGCTCCCTGGCTGTAGAGTGCTTCCTTCTTCTGGGATCCATTATACTGTGACTATAGCATCAGGTGGGGTTATTCCCCAATTTACTATTCAGTATATAATAGCACAGCAACTATGGTACTGGGGTGCAGTACTGAGGGGAGTGGTAGGACCTGGGCCTTAGTCTACCAGTGCTAAGTAGGAGAGGCAGCCCACATAAAAGCTTCCATTGCCTTTCACAGTGAGACATTGCACTGCAAGAAGGAGCCCAGGTGTGTCCAAGTATCTGAGGAGACACAGGAAGTGGGAGGTGTTGTCTGGACACTACTATACCTATGAGTCACCTGTCCCCTCCCTGTTTCTCCCATATAATAGGGAGAAGGCCAGCAGACAAATTGTGACCACTAGAGACAAACTGCCATTCCACACTCCGGTATCTTGGCACCTCAGTCAGCTTAGAGTCAGGCCTCAGGTCTTTCTGCCCAGGAATTTTGGTGGCCAGGTACCTGGCTGCTTCAGGGGAAGATCCTAGCATGGATCAAAGCAAATTCCGCAGTACTCTGAGGAAGGAGGACTGGTCTAAAGGTGACTGTTGAGTTCCTCAGGTCCAACAGGAAGACAGTGCAATGAATGGGCACCAACCTAAGAGGAAGTAGCACAGGGCCCAGCAGGTCATGACCTTGGGAAGTCCACTTCAGCTTTATGACAGATGAGATAGGTTGGGCTTAACGATCCCTGGTATTTATTGGGGATCGGTCTCCATATTCTAACTGTGGTTTCATATAGACTTACCATGGACAACAGTTTTATGAGGTAGGCCCTATTACAGATGACGAAGTCAAGCCTGAAGAGGTAAAGCCAAGGTCACATAGCAGGTAAACAGGAGGAAGGTAAATAGAACAACCCTGGCTGACAGCCTACAAACCCAGCTCTCCTCTATCTGGTAAAGAGTAAATAACTAAGTGAGAGAGATGACGCTCAGGGAGGCTGCTGGTGGCCCAGGGCGCTGTGGCAGCATCACCCTGCATTTGCGCTGGGGTACAGCTGTGGAGTATTCTAGTCACATATTGAAAATGTGCAGGACTTTCAATCTCTTTGTGCTGCTGGTGAAACTGCTGCCTAACTGCTTTTCCACTGCCTGCCTTGACCTGCTTCCCTTTTCACTGTGAGTTCTGACATCTCCTACATGCTCTAGAGCTGTTTACTCACTTAAACACTGGAAGCAGCTTTAAAACTACAAAAGGAAAAACCCACCCCTTGCGATGAGAAAGGGGCGTCTCCAAAGGTTGCTGTCCATTTCCTGGGATGACTACTGAAAGGGGGCTGATCTCCCTTTTCTGTATATCCGGGACCAGCATAGGGCCTGGCTTGGGATACTGGAAGAAACAGGGTAGTCTGTAGACCTCAACAGTGGGGCCAGTTTGCAGTGCTGGACCAGAGAGCCAAGCTGTAGGTTGTGTCCTTTCTCTAAAAACACTCCTGGTTATCTAGGGAACAGGGGATGGTGATACACAGACAAGGTGGGGTTTTCCCTGCACAGCCCTTTCTAGGCCCTGGTAATGCCCCATGATGAGTCACTGTCCTGATACCTGAAGCTGGGGTGTGTCTTTTCAGAAAACCCTGCTTTAGCCTTATCAAGGCTAGGTTTTGCTGTCTGCCCACAGGCTTCGAGTTCTCCCCTCCCAAATACCAAGTCTCTGCCAAGGACTTTCCAGAACTGATGTCAGTAACTATAGAAGGCCTATAAGAAAATCAATACTGCTCTTCCCATGTTTACAGATAGATAATAAATCAATAAACTAGTGACAAGATTGGGACTTATTCCTTTGGGCTGATTCCATAGACTGATAGCAAATGGATGCTAAGAGCATGTCGGAACTGTAAGAGCTCTTTGCTGTTGGCGATGGCCTCTGTTAGAGGAGAAGGGTTGCAGATGAGCAAGGTGGGCTTCAGAAAAGGTGCTCAGGCAGAATCTGGAATGGGTTGCACTGCTCATTCGCTCCTATAAGCTGGTGACGGGAGCATGGTCACCTCAAATGTGATGGACCAAAGTGATGACTGCCCTTCTCTGCCATGTCAGCAGTCACTGACTGCTTTGTCATAATCACTTGACAACTGGCATCTGAAAAGAGTTTGTTTGTACATATGTCTAAGTGTGTGTATGTGTACTAAGTATGTACAAGTACCCATGGAAATGAAAAGACTTCAGAGTCCCTGGAACTGCAGTTTTAGGTAGGTTTGAGTTGGCTGATGGTACTGGGAACTGAACCTGGGTCCCCTGCAAGAGCAGCAAGCACTCTTAACCGTGGAGCCATCTCTCCAGCCTCAAGAGAGTCTCTTATTTTCATTACAAATCTTACTACAGATTAGGCTGTCTGTAAGAAGCCAAGGTGACCATGGATGTGATCTCTCTTAGAAAGGAGGAAGGTTCTACCCCATGCACTTCTGCCATTTCTGTGTGGGGCTCCAGATGCAGGTGGCCAGTGAGCTGGGACGTGGGGAGGCACTGTGGCAGGGCAGAGGCTCATGGCTTGAAGAGCAGCCTGACATCCTTATTGTATGACCTTAGTCCTCCGCTTAGTGTCCAGGACCTCTGTGAGGTCTAGTTCTCCTGGAAAACAATGATATTGGGCCCCCTTGACCTTGAGGATTAGCAAGACAGTGCACACATGAACCATTTGACTAGGTGCAAGGGCTCAGTAGACATCAGCCTGTGGTGACTAGATGTTCCCATGACTTTATGTCAAGGAAAAGTCCTAAATGGTCATGACCAACCCCGTGTGTGTGTGTGTGTGTGTGTGTGTGGTGTTGCCCCTGTTTTCCCAGTACCCCAGAATCTCTGACTATTAGAGAACTCACATAGCATTCTGCCCTTTCTACCACCCCATTTCTCCAAAAAGAAACACCAGAGCCCAGAAACACTGCTGCTCACCAAGCATTCATGGGCCAAACAATGAGAATGATGTGTCTGTTGTCACTACCTCAGCCTCACTGTCACTACCACTCCTGTGTGTTATACACTATGTACTGAGTACCTGACAGCTGGCCACACAGAGGTTAGGATTCACAATTCCACAATTCACAAAGCAGTCTGATACTCCCCATGACGAGAACAAACAAAACCTATCCTAGAAGCCAGCTCCAGGCCCCACCTGCCCCTCTGCCCTCTAGATTCAGAGTCCTAGCACTTTGGGTCAGGAGGGTGTGGTCAGCTGTGATTCAGGGTGACACAGAGGTACTTCACAGAGCTGCACTCATAACAAGAAAGCCGAAAGCGTCAGTCACCCATGCAGCAACGAGTCCTGATCTCATTTATAAGGGAGACTTTTTATAAGTCCAGCTACTCTCTAGAGTCATCCCCCAGCCTTAGGAGGAAAGTGACCCAGGGAGTACAGTTGCAGTATCTAGTGACCAGTTGTTGAGATGCATAGCCACAGTGCCTCTGTGTACCATATGTATGCTAAGGCATATGTGGGGTGGGAGACAAGACATCCTGTGGACCTGTCACAAGACACTTCTCAGTGTCCAGCCCTTCCCATACCCTTTCTAAGGTCATGACAGTTTTCAACTTAAACACAGCCAGGGACTTTAAAACCTTGGCCTCATTCAGTGACGATAAAGGCCAAAGATGTTTACACATTAGAATAAGAGAAACCATGAGGAAACTAAGGCAAAAAGAAATGAATTGTTTTCTCCAAACCACAGAGAGCCATCTGGTCCTCAAGTTGTTTTCACCAGTGGACTGGAATCCAGTCCTAGAAAGGGACAGTCTGACTAAGCTCCTCCATGCATGCACGAGCACGAGCAGGGAGAACTGGGAATGGGCAGTAGAACACCAGGTGATCGGAAATCTCTGCCGATTTGTCTGATGAGTGTGGGCAAAGGCTCTACAATGAAGGAAGCAAAGTGTCACTCGTGGGTTCCCTCCTAGTGGATCGAGTCACATCCTACTCTCGGACAGGGCAGAGTCAGAGATTCCTTATAACTGTGAGGCAGAGAGTGAGACAGAAGGGGACAGGAGGGTCACTGGGCTTAGGGGAACTGCCTAATCAAGGTAACAGGACTCTGTCCCTCCCCCACCTACCCCAACCTTACCTTGCTGAAAAAAAAAGAAAGAAAGAAAGAAAGAAAGAAAGAAAGAAAGAAAGAAAGAAAGAAAGAAAAAAGGAAAAGGAAAGCCTGGGCAGGCAGGGCAAAAGGGCTATGCTGAACAGCAGTTGCAGTTATGATTTTACTGTGAACTGTCAAATCGATGTCCATTGACACCTTTGTGTCTTTGTGGTGAGGGAAATCCATTCTCCCTAACTGTTAAACAGTGCTGCTGGGTCTTTAGCAACTCTGATTCTCTGGGAAAGATCCCATTCATACTGAGATACATTTCTGCCCTTTGACTGTGGGTTTCCAGTGGGTCCTTGTCAGAAATGAGGAAAGGTGCTGTAAGAGACAGTGGCAGAGGGGTTGGGGATTTAGCTCAGTGGTAGAGCGCTTGCCTAGCAACCGCAAGGCCCTGGGTTCGGTCCCCAGCTCCAAAAAAAGAAAAAAAGAAAAGAAAGAAAGAAAGAAAGAGACAGTGGCAGATTCATTTCAGCAGAGATGAGCCCCTTCATGGAGGACTTAACCTTATACCACAAAGCAAATCAGAGTTCCCGACGAAGCACATAGGTGAGTGACGTGCTCTATTTTCTCTAAAGTACTAATGTGGTGAGTGTGTCACACTAACGCAAACACCCACAGAGGCTGGACGTCCATGAAGATGAAGCCTTCTAAATCTAAAATGAGATTAAGACAGAAACTAGGCATAGTCTTGGCCAGCTCAGCCTTGAGGTATCTAAGAAACCCCGTAGATGAACACGCAACCCCAGAAACAAAGGCGAGATCCCGTGTAGAGCACACTGCTCCTCTCAGCCCTGGCCATCAGATGGACTGGACCAGGTTGTATCAGGGAAACAGGTAAAATGGAACTTGACATTCAGAGGAGACCACCGATTCCTAGGTAGAAGTGGCCTCCTCTGCTCAGTCCTGACCTACCTTCTTCAGAGGAGGAGGGAATTAATGTCAGTTACAGCACGATTGTCTCACAAGATCCCTTTAGCCTCCTACGTGGAGAGAGTGGGATGCAGAAGTGTATGTGAGTTGGATGTGATGTGGCCTGGAAAGGAGCCTTCTCATCCATGGTCCCAAGGCTTCATCTTCATGGACTTCTAGCCTTTGTGGGTGTTTGCGTTTTAGTGATACACACACCATGTCGTACTTTAGAGAAAATCGAGCACATCACTCACCTATGTGATTCCTCACCATTTATCCCAGGGCCCCAGCGAAGCCAGCCTGAACCACACATTCAGAGCTACACAGATGACCATTCAGGATGTGAGAACATGCTCAAACATGGCTGGTTTTTTATCACAGTCATAAATAATCTGCCAGAGGAGTTGATGGCAGCAACAGGAAACTGCTTACAGCCGGCCATCTGGGATTATAGTGAGCTCCAGTCCTGGGGAGCCTTGGAAGGCATCAACAGCAATGGCTCTCCCTAGTCCATTAGCAGGGCATCTCTTCATAGCACTCTGGTGGAGGTGATGTTTCCATGCAGATGGAAACCTCCCATGATCACAGAAAGGGTCAACATGACCGGCGCCCAGCAAGGCGCCGAGCCACAAGAAGAGACTTTGCAGCTCACATGAGCTAAGCTGTTATTCCCACTCCTCCTGTCTTTGTCTCTTTATCTGCCTTTTCCCAGCCGGCCCAACATGCCTGATTTATCGGCATCCCAATCACTTCTGCCTTCCCCAGAGATCCCAGCCTGGCCTTGAGCCCTGAGGCCTCCCTGGGCAAATCAGTAAACTAGGGGGAGGGGTGCAGGGCAAAGAGATGGGGTTCTCTACAGCCGGTTAGCAGTGATGTGTGGCTTTAAATGCTGTGAGAAAAGCCACAGTGCCCTTCTCAAGCACTGGAAACAAGTTCTCACAGCCCTTCAGATGAAGCCAGCACAAATCAAAAGGAATGCTGTAACAAAACCCATTGTTTTATGTGATAACTTAAAAAATAAAATTCTAAAAGTACATTAAAACGAGTTCTTTGTTTCCGACCTGTCACGCAGGTCAGGGATGGAAGACAAACGTGATTTCTCCTAATAGCTACAAGAGCAAAGGAAGGAGAAAGTTCTCCTACTTCTCAGCTATGTCAAATGCACATTTTGCTTTTCAAATGAATAGACTGTTCCCAATGACCTCTTCTTTCAAGGGAAATAAAGTCCCTGTATTCCTCTTTGTATCCCCACCCCTCCCTTCTAGCCTATGTCTCTTTGTCCACTTTTAATCTTCTCCTGAGAAGAATCTTCGGTGACTTCCCACGGGCCTCTTCTTTCTCTTCTTCACAGAACTCTCTGTCCCCAGCGGCTCTGCGGGAGGTCAGTCCATCCTCAATCTCTGCCTTAGCCTGGTAGTCATCCCATCTCTGGACGGAGGCATCAGGGAAGCCTAGTAGGTCCTTGCCTTGCCTGCAGCCCTCTAGGTTTAAGGCTCTGCTACCTAGAAGCACTGTTTGCAGGAAGGCCAGCCTCCCTCAGCCTTGCCAGTCTTATCTCCTTACCCGGGGGCACGAAGAGTGTTCATTTAGCTAAGACCGACTCTTGTGGCTAATTAGACCCTTTAGCAGGGATTCATCATTCTAGATCAAGAAGAGCATGGCCAGATGACAATTAGTGATGAATTGCTGTAACTGCCTCCTAGAAGTGGAATCAGCAGGACCCCTGCTTTGTGGCTGAGACACAAGGGGATCCCTCTCAGGCCTGGATGTCTCTAATAGATAAATCCTCTTAGGATGGTGAGTTTCTTTTGATCTTCCCCGTTCATTCCCTTTTGGTACTCCTCGAACAAAAGTTAATTCACCAAGTTCTTGGGATGTGGAAGGTTACTATTTAGTGTTTTATTGAACTCTTATTCTGAATCAGCATTGGGATTAGGGCTTTATATGATTTGAGTATTAACACAGGAGAGAATCCATGCCCGTTTTGCAGATAGAGAAACAGGTTCAGGCATTGAGGATGATGGTTAGCCAGCTGCTTAGTGGCATTCAGCTATTTCCACAAGGTATTTCCTGAGCCTCTGTCCAGGTAGTCCTTGCAGTCTTGGTTTAAAGGAGGGAGAAGACATTAAACTTGTAAGCTAATTAATGAAGCAATCTCTAAGTGTCCTCGTGGAGCCAGAGCAGAACCAGGATTCCCAGAACCTCTGAGACTAACAGGAGCAGCAAGCGTTGCCCTGCCCCACTGGGGAGGATCTCATTGAGCAACTTCACCTGAACATCCCCGAGGCTCACCACTGCCTGACAACCACCTTTCCATATTTTTAGCACTGTGCCCATGTGCTATGGGGTGCAGAGCTGTAGTTGGCGTTTAAGAGGTTCCTAGGAGTTGAGGTTCCCAGCACTGGAATCCCTCCTTCCAGGGGCGGGGCCAGCCTCAGATGGATGTAGTGCATAGTCTTGTTATCAGTTAAAGTAACCAGGAACCTCTAGGTGGGGAAGTCCTAGGTAATTTAACAAGACTCTGAGGTTTGGTTACAGCCTCCACTCTCAGAAGGCCATGGAGGGGATCCTAAAGTTTCTGATATCCACTATAGCAGGTTCCTGCTCCCACTCCCACCCCACCCCGCCTCACTGAGTCAGTCAGCTGTCAGCTGTCTCAGCCAAGGTGTCCACAAATAGCTTCTCCCTGTGATCTCACCGGAAGCTCATCTGAGTGACTCATGATTCCCTTTGAGCGATTGCCTCCTTGGGGAGGGTGGGAAATACTCCTACCTCTGTCTCTTACTTCAGCTGGGAGGAGCCAGGAGTGGGGGAAATCCCTTACTGGGCCACAGACAATTTTAAACAAGGGGGAAAGTTGCCTAATCTGTAGTAAGGTTTGTAATGAAAATAAGAGAGAAAGGAAGAGGCTCTCTTGAGGCTGGAGAGATGGCTCCACGGTTAAGAGTGCTTGCTGCTCTTGCAGGGGACCCAGGCTCAGTTCTTAGCACCATCAGCCAGCTCAAACCTACCTAAAACTGCAGTTCCAGGGACTCTGAAGTCTTTTCGTTTCCATGGGTACTTGTACATACTTGGTACACATACACACACTTAGACGTATGTACAAACTCTTTTCAGATGCCAGTTGTCAAGTGATTATGACAAAGCAGTCAGTGACTGCTGACATGGCAGAGAAGGGCAGTCATCACTTTGGTCCATCACATTTGAGGTGACCATGCTCCCGTCACCAGCTCACAGGAGCCTTCTGTGTCTGCTCCCTGGCCAGGGGTACCATTTTTTGAGCCATTTTATATTCCACGTACCATGTAGTTATCACATACTCTGTGAGGTACCTTAGGTATTTGGAGCCTCATTCCACTTGGTACGTGACTAACCCAGCAGGGAAACCTCTGTGTGCTTTCCATAGTTCTTCACTTGTGTGTTACTCCGTAGCATGGTTTGTAACCACAAAGGCACCTCTCTTGGATGTCGTGAGTGTGGAGTAGGCTGCAGGCCCAGGTTCACCTATTCCTCTTCTGCTTTCTCAAAACTAATCGTGGCAAGGATGTAAAGGGGAAGCGTGCACATGTCCATGTTAGCCATGTGTCTATCCACACAGGCTTCTCCTGAGAACTCTATTCCCTTCCTGGTGGGTTCTAACCAGAGGCCCTGCCACCGCCTCCTGCACAGATGTGAGCTTCAGGAGAGAGGAGGGTAGAGCATATGGAGAAGCATATTGGGAGGCAGGTGGCAGTAACGCTCAAAGACATTTAAAGACAAGAAAATGCCTTTCGTGTAATAAGTAAAGTAAAACAGTACGGTAATCAGGCATGGTCGCATACATCTATAAGCCAGCACTCAGAAGACTGAGGCAGTAGGATCAGGAATTGGAAGCTAGTTGGAAGAGATAACAAAAGGGGGCTTTACTGTGATTGGGTACATGTTCCTTTGACAGTGACAAACACATTTCTTTTTTTTTTTTTTCGGAGCTGAGAACCGAACCCAGGGCCTTGCACTTACTAGGCAAGCACTCTACCACTGAGCTAAATTCCCAACCCCGACAAACACATTTGAATTAATGGTTACGGTTACAACTGTGGCTATACAAAAATGTCACTCTTGAGTGTTTCTTTGCAAGAGTGAGTTTTATAATTCAGTGTTTAAAAACTGACCAACTAAGAATGCAAACCTATGCTTACAAACTGTGGTGTCTCCTGCAGGCTCTCCAGCCCCTTGGAGTGTGGATTCTTTAATGTTAAAATTAGAGTTCCGTTACCTACAGGGTGCCCAAAAATGTGCTCTGGCCGTATTGCTCAGGTCCCGTCCTCCTCCACAGTAGGCAGTATGAACCCTCTAAGGAAGCAGCTTTGTCATTTGTTTGAGGGTTCTGGGTCTGGCTTCTCTCCCATAGAGGACAACATCTATGAGTGAGGACGGGTCTAGAATTAGACAGGATGGCCCATCCTTCCTGACTGGTTCCAGTGTTTATCTGAGTCAGGAAAAGTGAGGCAGACAGTGATGCCAACTATGGAAGTGTCCCCAGGCATCACAGGTATTTGTTTTCCAAGCAGGGCCTTTCTTCCCTGCCCCCACCCCGTTTCTTTTCAAGGCAAAAGTATGAAGAGGGCGGGCCTGCAGTCTGCAAGCCCTGTGTGGACGCAGAGTTGTTGTAAACACCAGCCACACCAGCCATAACAATGCAGGCACTGTATACCAACACTCCAGCACTCTGGTCCCTCTGTGGCTCAAGAGCAGAGCTGGGAGACCAGACTGCCCAGGCTGGCTCTTCCTCTTCTTCTCTGAAGGAGTCCCACTTTGTCCTCCAGTGTCTGCCTCCCTGCTGCTCACCTCCAGAATAGCCATGCCACCTCAGAGCCAAGGCTTCTGGTTTGCTTTACTAGTTAAGAGTATCTCAGTTATTCTTTTCTTTCCATCTATTTTTGTGGTGTGTCTGGGAGGGTGCGACAGCACAGCATGTTTGTAGAGATCAGCAGACATCATGTCATCTCAGTCCTCTCTAATCATTATTCCCATTCACAGTCAGGTAAGCTGAGGCTCAGAGTAGACATTGCTTGTCCCAGGCTGCCATGTGAGTAAGGCTGGGGCTGCCTAACCCATGAGTGATACATTGCTGTAGGGAGGGCTCTGGGAAGAAGCAGCGCTGGGTAGAAGGGGAGGGCAGCAAAGACGGGGAACATTAAGTGAGGATTTGTTGGTGGTCCGAGCTAAAGATGAGCTCTCTCTCTTTTTTTTTTTTTTTTTTTTTTTTTTTTTTGGTTCTTTTTTTCGGAGCTGGGGACCGAACCCAGGGCCTTGCGCTTCCTAGGTAAGCGCTCTACCACTGAGCTAAATCCCCAGCCCCAAGATGAGCTCTCTTGAGAGAGTTCTGGGTCAAGGACTGGGTCCTTATGTGGCCATGTGGGGAACCAAAGGGAGACACAAGGCAAGGCAGGAATGGGATGGTTGTTCTTATGAAGCATTGCTAACTCACTGTGACACATGAATCGGCAGTAAGCACCGAGTAGGATCAGAGCCCATGTCTTCTGTACTTCCCCTTCCAGCCCTGGATATTGTTTTTGTTGTTTTTCAGGATTATTAAATGTGTGTTTGTCAGTGAAGCCACAGTGCAAAGAATGTTTTTGGAATTTATTCAAAAAGGTGGCTCTTCTGCTCTGTAGCAGTGATCTGAAGTGGGCATGGTATGACGTGCGGGCCAGCAGGGCACTTCCTTCTTTGTGAGACCTGAGCGGCACTGACTAGCCGGTGATTCAGTTAACAGAGTCAGCCCCAGGAGCAGAGGCCACCAGCAAGGGATGCAGAACATTACCCAGGCCAGGAAAACACACCTGGAAAGAGAAGATCACAGCCAAATTGTGAGGGAATCAGGCAACACTGTGCTGTGGCAACAGTCACAGTGAGTGTAGAACTAAAGGGCCTCACATCTACATGTAGGAGGTGAAGGCCCACTGACTCATTGTTGGGTCAGTCTGCCTTCCTAAAAATCCCCAAATTATCCTGGCAATCACGATGGAGGCCAGGTCAGGCTAGACTGGAATGGTACTGCAGAACTGCAGGCAGCCCAGCATCCAGTGACCTAGCATAGGCACAGACTGGAGGTGCATTCACAGTGAGCCTCATGCTAATAATGTCCTAGAACAACTGCACACCAGCAGATGTGAACTGTTCTTCACACGCCCAAGTTACACACCTGGGCGCTACACAAAGAGACTTCATCGTCCGTCATCCAAACATAGGAAGATCTTCATCTCCTTGGCTCCTGTGGCTAGCCTATTTACTTAACCTGCAGATAGTGCTCTATAGTCCAGCCCATTTTCCCGCTCCCAGTGTACTCAGTGGAAAAATAAAAAGTTTCCATTTAAAAACAAACAAAAACGACAGGAAGGAAGGAAGGAAGGAAGGGAGGAAGGAAGGAAGGAGAAATAAGAAGTAGAGGGGAGTAGAAGAAAGATTCCATTTGTTGTAAGAATTCCTCCCAACAGCAAGCTAAAGTACAATTCCCCAGTGGTTCACCCTGGGAACCACTGAGTATCTTGGGCTTCCTTATGGAGCATGGGTACTAGAAGGAGCCATGGTGTGTGATTACTTTTCTATTGCT
Organism: Rattus norvegicus; assembly: GCF_021556685.1. Lineage (NCBI taxonomy): Eukaryota > Metazoa > Chordata > Mammalia > Rodentia > Muridae > Rattus > Rattus norvegicus. Next base: position 89,390,714 of record NC_141536.1, read on the forward strand.
ATGATTAAAGCATCATGACCAAGGCAACTTACAGAAGAAAGGTTTGATTTAGGATTATGGTTCGAGAAAAAGAAGGGTCAGTCATGGTAGGGTGGAAGCAGCAGTGAAGCTTGGTGGCTGGAGAGCTCACACCTTAAACCACAAACAGGAAGCCAAAAGAGTGAACCGGGAATGCTCCAAGTTTTTAAACTCTCAAAGCCAGTCCCCGGTGGCATACTTCTTCCTGTAAGGCCACACCTCTTAAATCCGCTCAGAACTACCAACTGGGGAATAATAGTTTAAATACCTAACACTATGGGGACTTACAGTTCAAACCACCACAGTGAGTGACTCCAAGGCAGCTGTGTGGAAAGTCTTCACCCAGCATAGGTGATGGCTCCCCCATGGCTGTGTAGATGGAACTGTCTTCCCCGGGTTATATACTCTACCCCTCCCCAAGACCTGAGGTCACATAGTTAGGGCAGAATGGCATACAAGTGACTAGGCAGAGTAGTTGGATCTGCAGCTAAGGAGCCAGCAATCCTCCCCACTCCTTTCCATGAAGAAAGTATCAACAGTCCATAGGCCCAAGCCATGATCAGCCATGATTGCTACTTGCAGGCCAGTCCAGAAGACCTGCTGAGAATGGCGTCTATGTGCTTAGAGGACCACACTCTATAAGACATATAGGTTGCCTCATTCAAAGACAGGGAAGCCACAGCAAGCTGTGGGAAGGGCTTACAGGCCGCCTTTGCTTTGGTAAGCTGCCAGCCCGGTTCCAGCCGGGAGTGGCTGATTCACTGTTTCCATAGGTCCCCTTCAGTGTTGGTGGGCAGATCATAGGCAGCCTCCCAAGCTCACTCTCCGCTCATCCATGTGCCTTTATGGCCCCACAGGGAGCATCTTCTTAATGAGCCTAATGTGAGGCTGCAAATAGGAGCTTGTAAAACTGACAGCAAGGGGCTTTGGGCCAAAGCCCACAATTGCAGCAGAAGCGTACAATAGCCACGCACACTCTACAGTCAGACCAGAACTCCTTTGTGCAGGACAGCAGGACAAAGGAACTCCCCAGGGAAGGCTTGCCCTCCCAAGAGGCCTGCCTTCAGCCTCTCTTCCCCACAGTGAGATTTCTCATGCGGGCTGTGTGCACAGAGTATCATAGTCTTGACTTTTCCAGGACAGGACATCGCAGGCCTGCGTGCATGACCAGGACTAGAAGCCAGAATCTCAGAATCCAGGTCTACATCCAGCTGAGGAACTTCATGAGGGAGAAATTCATCATGGTCCTGTGTATAAAATACAAAACTATAAGAGTTCTTGAAAATAACAGGAAAAAACAAAATGACCTTGGGTCTTGGGTAGGCAAATTTTCAGATGGGACACTAAAACTACAATCCTTGTGAAAGAAAGGTAAGCTGGATGCATTAAACTCCAGACCTTCTGGGGGCTGGGGAGATGATAGTCAGTGAAGTGCTTGCCATCCAAGCATGAGTACCTGAGTTGTCGCCACAGCCCACAAGTAAAACTCCAGCATGGGAGCAGAGATGGAAGGATCCTTGCAGTCACTGGTCTGCGGCATAGCCCTATCGGTGAGCTCCTGGTTCACTGGGAGACCCTGCCAAAAAACAAAAGCAGGGAGAGAATGAGAAAGACGCTAGATGTTAACCTCTGGTCTACACATGTGCAGACACACATACACGCACATATACACATATACACCACCCACTTCTTTTTAGATTTCTGCCAGGCATGGTGGCATACATCTATAATCCTAGAATGAGAAGTAGAGGCAGGGAGTCAGGAATTCAAGGGCAGCCTTGGCTATGTAGTGAGTTTGGAGCCTGCCTGAGCTTACCTGTCTCAAAATAGCAAAAATTGCTCTGCGAGTTACACTTTCAAGAGAATGAAAAACCACAAACAGGGAGAAGATATTTGCAGTTGACATATCAGAGAAAAGATTGTTATTCAAAATATACAGAGAAATATTCACAATAATAAGAAAACCGAGCACCCAGTTTTTAAATGAACCAGGGCTTGGGGATGTGGCTCAGTGGTAAGATGTTGCATGGCTCCTGTGCTGGGTGCAATCTGAGAACTCCAAAAATTTTGACTAAAACAGACCAAAGGCTTTATCAGATAATTGACCCAAGAGGGTCCATGGTGCCAAGCAAATGCATGTCAGGATACTGTGTATCAACTGTGGAGAAGTGAAGCCTGACACAGCACTTGGACACGCCTTGACACTTGTTAGAGTGACTGGAGTCCACGGTCTGGACACCCCCACGTGCTGGTGAGAAACCTCATGCCTGACTGGTGGAAATGCACAGGGGCTCGGTGAGAATTTCCTTGCAAACCTAAATATATGCTTAGCAGACGCTTCAGTGATTACACTCCTTGGTATTTCCCCAAAGAAATTGAAAACTTCTGCCCACACAGAAATCTGCTCACGGATGTTTGTACACTTTCTCCACAATTGCTCAAAGAAGATAGTGGCGGAGTGAGTGAGTAAACAAATATGGTACATTTAGTTAGATGAGATGCTATTCATAGCTGAGAAGAGTGAAATATATGGAGGAAACTGAAATGAGCCAGATGTGGTCTTACACATGGATGATCCCAGCGCTTGAGAGGAAGAGGAAAGGAGAGTCGAAAGTTCTTGGCCAGCCTGGGGTTCTTATTAGACCCTATCTCAAGAAGGAGAGCAAAGGCTCAGCAGTGTAAGCATCTGCCATGCAGGCATGAGGGTCAGAGTTCAGATGCTCAGAGTTCATGGGGATGGCAGGTAAGAGTGGCACCACACTGCCTGTCATTTCAGCCTTGGAGGGCAATGATAAGGGATCCCACACCTGGTCAGCAAGATCTGATTCTTCCTCCAAGCAGCTGAGGCATTGCCACCTCTGGGAAGTCTTCCTTAGCCACCACACCTGAGTACCTCGGCTCAGAGCTTCTTTCCCTTCTGTAGGGCCACCACTGCAGCCCTCTGGGCACAGTGCTGACTCAGCAGCTAGGCCTTCTGCACCTCCTTCATTAGGCTTCTCCTGAGGGCCAGTGACCCGCCTTCTCCTTTATGTCTGTTCCTAGAATACAGCTGCTTCTGACAGGCAGATGAGCACCAATCATTTTGAGTACAAGAATGAATGAATGTAGAATTAATGACCACTTTTGTGCAATTGTGAAATAAGAGCTATCGTGGTCTTTAAAAAATAACAGAGTAGTGTGGCCCTTTCTCGGATGGTGTTAATCTCATGACCTTTGAAATTATTGAAGGCATTTATAAAAAAATACTTCTACCTACAACACAGTCTGTTAGGCCTCTCACTGCGTGGTGAGCTCTTTCAGTCCTCAGTCAGACTTAGCTGTCGTTAGGCTCCAGATACTGATGAACAGATTGAAGATCAGAGAGGTGAAGCAACTACTTCAGTTACACAGCTAGTGTAACTAGCCAGGCTGGGCTCAGAACCCTGGTCTCTGAGACACATGCTTCTAAATTACCTAAGGCGATCAGACTCCTTTGGAAATGGAAGGGAAGCTGACAGCAGCAGGTATGTTTCCTAAGCAGGACTCCAGTGTACAGCATTTCCGACTAACACATTCATGTTCTATTAATAACTGCCTTGGCCGCCTGCCCCAGACCTTGTGATAATTGGCCCTTTTCACTCCCCAAGAAATGAATGACTTGTACTTGTTCTAGGCACACACCCACCTTGCATCCTTCTCTTTCTGTACCAGCTGACACTGGGAGGCCCCACTCGCTCTCCTCTTGGGTTGGCAGCACCACTCCCCACCCAAGCAGAGGTGCAGCTCAGGATGACTTCTTGGAAAAGGATGGGAAGTCCTGCCTCCATGTAGACAGGGCAGGGCTGTGGCTGTAAGCTGGCTGTGTGCTCTGAGGACTTTTCCAGATCTTGTGTTCAGAGTCCAGTGCACTGCAGCTTGCACAGGCCACAAAGGTGGCCCAGCTACTGTGTGGCTGTGAATGATACCTCGTCTCACAGACACAGCAGGCCAGGTAAGGGGCCTGCAATGGTTGTGTTAATAAGGGTTTTGTTTAAAAACACCTTGAACAATGGGGGAAAACCCCTAAAATCTACTATCCAAAAATATCTATCTTTAATGTTAGATGGCTTCCACCCCATGCTCTTTAAGCTAACTATGAAAGAGTAGAGGGTTTTTGTTGCTGTTCTTGCTGCTTTACTTTTTCCTGGGAAAGAAATCATCTTTGCCTTCAAGACAAATTTCCACACAGAGTGAGATCGTGCCCCAAATCATTTTGTTCATGTAAATTTGTCATCAGTGCATATATCAAGTAGTCCTATTTGAAGAAGCTAAGAAAAAAGTCTTTGACCCAGAATTGCTGGGAGAAACTAGAAAGGTGAAAAGAATCATTGAAATCTGTGTTCTCAAAGAACATGAAACATAGGCAGGTTTCTCAGTCGCTGAACGATGGCACCTTCGTGAAGAGAAGGTCACAGCCATACTGTGACATACTATTCCCCAGGGTCCAGCAAGTGTGAAAAGTGCAGTAGGACCTGGAGACACAACCCCGTGGTTAGGAGCGCTTGCAGAGGACCTGGGTTCGCCCTCAGCACCTATATCAGGTGGCTCACAACAGACTTTAACTCCAGCTCCAGGACACTCAGGGCCATCGCCTGCCCTCCAGGGACACCCGTGCCCATTTGCACAAACCCACACATACATATAATTAAAATAAGACCAAATGAGAGCATCATAAACATTGGTTCTAACTGTAAATTATTATTTAAGAACGTCTTTCAGCAAGCCTGATCACAGCTTATTGCTATACAATCTTAAAGAATCGACTTTGACTTTTGTAACAAATGATATACATAGATATCCTGTTCTACAGTTCAGGCAGATTTCATGTTCATCCTTTTTATATAAAAATCAATAATCAGTGTAAGAGTAATATACGGTACACTCTTTATTAATGTATTCATATATTCCTAATACTTTAATGTTATGAGGTTGTCCAATCTTTGCTAGATAGTATTTCAAACCATTGGCTCACAACATTTGGGTGTTTTTAGACAGGGTCTCACTTCATATCCCTTGCTGGCCTGGAACTCACTATATAGATCTCAAACTCCCAGAGATCCTCCTGTGTCTGCCTTTTTGTTTGCTTATTTGGGGTTTCAGACAATAAGTTGCCCATGCTGGCCTGGAACTCATTATGCAGCAGAGGCTAGCATGTGCATGTGCGTGTACGTGTGTGTGTGTGTGTGTGTGTGTGTGTGTGTGTGTGTTGAATGTGTTGTTGATAAAAGTAGCCCACAGGATTAGTGTGCTTTCCCTCCCTGGGACTAGGACAGAATGTGGTAAAGCACCATGGTTATGAGTTGGTGTTCCTCTTTTAAGAGGTCATTCCAAGCCTTGTGCTTCCCAGGTCACTCAAGTTCTTGCGGTGTTACACCAATCCTTTGGAGAGAGGCCACCTAGAATCTTTTAAAAAGTAACACAGAGCTTCTTTGCACTGGAAGGAGCTCAGTAATTCACAGCAGGTTTTTTTGTCCAAGCTGCCTTCGTTGTGATTCTTGCTGGCTTTTCCAGAGTTCACCTGTAGGTTTAATATTTTGAATTGATACATGGGCTTAAACAGCTTTCTCTTAATGATTTGCAAAGAAGCCAACATCAGTAAAGAGATTGTATTTGAATTGAGTTTGTGCCTCAGACAACTTGAGCAACATCCCATGGTCTCCACTGGCTGGCTTCCTCATGAACAGCCAGTATGTTGTCTGTGACCAAATGATGTCTACTAAACTAGAAGGAAGTGTCAGAATGTTCCAGAGGACTCGAGAAGTCGTGAGCTCTATTTTGTGGGGCAGTCTAGTGTTTTGTTGGCCCCCTCCTTCTCTCCAAATCATTGCCCTGTCTAGGCTTCACTGAGAGACTAAGGGAGAGGATAGCCACACCACCAGTTCCTGACAGAATAAGGCTGTCAGGGCTTTCAGCCCCTAGCCAGGTAAGCCTGCCATTTAACTACCCTTCTTCTCAGGAGAAAGTGAGTGGCTAACAACTTGAGTGTCTCTTGGACAGTTGTAACCATGTGCTTTCATTTTATTGCTTAGTGATGAGCTTCTGGTTCACCCACAAAACCTGACAGGAAGACCATCTTCTGGTATTGACCAAACAGTGATGATTATTTGATTTTAATTTCTGCCCTTAAAAGAGGGAGTTGGGGAGTGAGATAGTTTGGTGGGTAAAGCTCTTGTCTTCAAGCATGAGGACCTGTGCAGCCCTGGGTTCCATCCCTGAGACCCCCATGGTGGAAGGGGAGAATCCACAGTTTTCTTCTTATCTCCATGTGCACATGTGGAGAGGGAAGATCAGTCCCACTGCCCCCCATACACCTTTACTCATATACTCACCCAAAATAAATAAATATAATAAAAATAAATTTTTAAAGAGAACATGAACTATGCCTGGTGCCAGAGGCCCATAACCCCAGCCTCTTTGGAACTGAGGCAGTAGAAATCACAAGTTCAAGGCCAGCCCAGGCAAGTTAGTGAGACTCTTATCTCAAAAAAGGAGAGGAGGTCAGTGGAGAGCACTTGCCTATTATTTAGGTGGTTCAGTCTCCAGTACTGAGGGGGAGAGATGGGGAGAGATGAGGGAAATTGCAGTTTGGATGGGAAGGCAAGCATGTGTCTCCAGGTTAAATAGGGAGAGCCCTGTGCGCCCACCCTTGGAGTCTGAACCTTAGTCCCCTCTAAGAGGCAGTGTGGTTGCTGCTCAGCTTGCATTTCACTTTGCCGTTTGCTAGCAAGGCTTTAGTCAAGTGGCCCAGCCCATGTTGACCTGTGTCTATGGGAGGATGAGTCACTATAGTTATAGCTTACTGGTAGATCTTTGAAGGAGCTCAGAAGTTTGGGCATAGAGTATAGACTATGTACAAGTCTGCTTCCATTCGGTAGTCACTGGTGGTCAGCATTTGGTTCTCAGTTTAGACACCCTGCTCCATGTGCATGCACACACAAAGACTTCTCTCTCCCTGTCTCAGAATGCTGTCCTCGTTTGAACTCCACAAGACAGATTGACCCAGGCATTAGCTGTTCGTTTGATTATTCTCGATGAGTCATCTGCATTCTATGAATGATTGACAGTTTTCCAGGCGCATTTCAAGCCACTTTCAACTTCGTCTTCTTACTTTGTTCCTCTTCCCGTTGCCTCATGAGGCGCCCTTGCCCTCGCCTCCCAGCTTAGACTGTCAGGATAAATAGCATTCGGTTAGGTTTTAGGATCCACTGCCTTGTGCCTCATTTGAATCTCTTTGAATAATATTCCTGCCTTTGCTTCTTAGTGATTTATCCAAGGATGGCTAATACCCAGCAACTGGGTGTTAAATTTCTATATATAAAATTTCATCTCGAGCTAAACCTGGTGGTATAAGCTTATAATCTCAGCACTTGGAACATACAGGGGTTCAAGGCAGGGGTTCAAGGCCATCCTCAACTGCATAGGGAGTTTGCAGACAGCTTAGAATACACGAGACCTCGCCTCAAACAAAACAAACAAACAAGCAAAAACCCAACCATGTCAACTCCCTACCCACCCCTTCCATGGCAAAATCCAAATCAGAGAGTAGAAACACTTTTGGAGAGTGGGATTCTGCAAGCCTTTTGGAAACCATTTTGGGGTGGTATAAATTGTGGTTTCAGAAGCTTGTAGATTGAGTTCCACCCAAGCCCCCAGCTCCTCATGTGTCCTCACGAGAACAGTAAAAAAAAGTAACCCTGTGTGTCCTGATCTTTGTTTTAAGGATGTGTGGTAGGTGGAGAGGGTCCTAAGCAGGGAAAGGGTGCTGCAGTTACAGATCTGCAGTAAGGAGGCTCACCGCACAGGAGGCCTTTGCAAGTCTAGGGAGAATGCCGTAATGGGTTGCTGAGTTTGGAGGGAAGTTATGCTGCAGCCTTGCTGGCTTTAGGATGAAGTGTCTGAAAAATCAAAACTGCAATCAGTCCCACAGAAAAGACATTTTTATATTCAATACTGTCAGAGTCGGGAGGTGGTAGGTTGGGGGTTAGTTACACAGGGACACACACAGACACTCCTGTATGTGTTCGTGCGTGCGCACGCGCGCGCACACACACACACACACACACACACACACACACACACACTGTTGTGACTGTGAGTGAAGTGAACACAGAGAAATCAGCAGTCACCAGTTCTATTTATTTCCACTGCTGACCATTTAGAAGTTAAGTACTAGAGCAGTAAATGGAGGGAGGTCTGGAGGGGTTCCCTCAAGTGCTAGAGAGGACTTGAGATGCCTTCATATTAGTCCTGTATTTCAGAGAAACAGATGAAATCATCTTCTCCTCTGAACTGAAATTCTGGTTTGTCAACATAGTGTGCTGCCCTTCTGCTCCTGGTATGGCATGTACCCGACAGAGACTGTGCCTCTCAAGCAGAAACCGGACTTAATTCCTGGGTGACACCTACTTGTGAGAAGGCGGGTTCCCAGGCTTCAGGGTGGAGTTTTCCACCCAGCTCACCACCACCCTCTCTAGGCACTAGTGAAGACTCACTGGGAAGAAAATGGGTTGTCTCCACTCCTACCCACGAACTAGAGTCAGCTGAGAGAACAGCACCGGAACGTAGTAGCTCAGAGAAGAAGTCACTCTTGTGTGCTGGGCTTCCCAGTTGCTGACATGCTGGGGGACATGCTGGGAGTTTTGCCAGTTTACTAGCAGAAAATTGCTTCTCACCCCTATGTGTCAGGGAAGGAAAGAAAGATACTGTCTAGTTTCACCTGAACAAAGGCAGTTGGATTTCTTCACAAGGGCAACAAGGAGGTGTGAGAAAGTTACAGAGAGCAGGGAGGCCAGGGTGAGAGGAACAGGGAGGCCAGGGTTAGGAGCAGGGGCCATGACCAGTTTTTGAAATATTGAGGTGGTAAGAGCAGTTAGGCCTGGTGGCTGATTGGTGGAATGGACCGAGGAGAGAATGGAGAGGGATGACTCGGAAATCTCTTGTTCAGCAACTGAGTAGATGTAGTACTGCTAGGAACTGAGGAGGAGGAAGAGGGGGCTGCTGCCTTGCAAAACAAAGTGAATTCTAAGATTCAAGGATTGGGCAGCCATATGAGAAAATCTGACTAGAAATCTGACATGACTCTCTGTGGATTCGTGGTCCCAGTGATGGCAAGAGAATGAGAGCTGGGCAGAGAGAGCCCTGGAAGCTTACTGGCCACCTGGCCATCTACCTGGCCTGCAGAACAAAGCTCAAGCCAATGAGAGGACCTGTGTCAGACCAAAGGTGTGGAAGACATTGAGAATTGTCATCTACACATACATGCTGCACACACAGGCGTGGGGGGGGGGGGAGACAGAGAGAGAGAGAGAGAGAGAGAGAGAGAGAGAGAGAGAGAGAACCATTTCTTGTTCTTTGAGTTTCTTTCTTAGAAACATTAGACCCACAGAGATCCCCTCTCCTTTATACCCTAAATGGACAAGATGGCCAAAATTAAAATACCCATTCCATTTCAGCAACTAAGAATCTCTTCGGTGATGAGGTTCATATTCTAGTACCCCATTTTCAGTTTCTGGTGATCTCCGTAAGAAGAGAAGGGTGAGCATAGCACCCCATGAAGTCTGAGGGACATGCGCGCGCACACACACACATACACTCACTCTCACTCTCTCTCTCTCTCTCTCTCTCTCTCTCTCTCTCTCTCTCTCTCTCTCTCTCTCTCTCTGTCTGTCTCTTTCTAAATCAGAACTGGAGAGATGGGTTCCGTGAGTGAGAGTATTTGCTGTGCAAGCATCAGGGCCTATGTTTGAAATCCATATTAAACCAGCTGTGGCTGCGAATGTGCCTGTAACCCAAGAGGGTCACTGGGACTCTCTGTGTACTCCAAACGGGCGAGAGACCCATCTCAAGGGAATAAGGTAGGAAGTGATAGCACAGGACACAGGATGGCCTTCTCTGACCTCCAAGTGTGTAAGAGCACTCAAACCTATGCATAATGTGTGCATGCACCATACATACACATGCCCCATACATGCATTCTACATACACATTTTAAAGTGGGATAGAGAGATGGCTCAGCGGTTGCTGTCTGCTCTTCTAGAGGACCCAGGTTCAACTCTCAGTACCCACATGGCAGCTCACAACTGTCTGTAACTCCAAAATCTGATATCCTCACCCAGACACACACAGACATACATGTAGGCAAAACACCGATGCACATAAAAATAAAAATAAATGATTAAAAAAACGTTAAGTCAGCTTTAATACTGACTGCATTATTTTCCTTGCTGAAAGAACAAAATATATATTAAAAAAAAAGATAGGGAACTATTTCTTAAAAGCAAGATACTCATGGCAAAGCTGTGGCTCTGATTATTAATATTGGGCTCATAATTACTCTTGCTACAGTATTAAGTGGAAGCTCCTTTGAATGGCAGACAACTAACAAAATAGGAAGCTATTAAGAGTTGCCTGCTCGTGTTACCAGATCTAGTGACATAATATTTCTCACTGGGAGTCCTTTGACAGGTCAGCTGAATTTCCTGTGCCCTTGCCATAAGAACTGCAAATGTGATCCACATGTCCCAGTGTTGTTTCTGTCAATGAAAAGGGAGTAGGGAGGAGATGCTGGACTGCACTAGGGCCGCCAAGGAGCCCCACCCCCACCCTGGCTGTTTAGACTGTGGCTCTTTTTTTTTTTTTTAAACTCGTTTTAATGCTTAAAGCTAGTTCACCCTAATGTGTTTGGTTACTCAGTTGTTAGAAGTTCTGCCTTAGGGAACCCAGCAAGTTTTAGAGAGTAACCCAGCCACATGCTCTTCCTCCTCCCATGGAAATAAATATTTGAGGAAGTGCTTTGGTTCAGGCCTCATGGAACTAATGCTAGCTGTGATCATGTAAGGGGAGGAGTAGAGGGGCTAGCCTCAGCTACTCTGGCACCAAGGAGGATGGGTAGACAGAACTATCACTGTACCTTCAGGATGGTGCAGAGAGATGTAGCCAGGAAGGCCCAGGTCAGGGGAGGACTGCCCATGTACCTTTGCCCCACAAGAGAGAAATGTCACAGGCTCAGAGGGGAGCATGCATGAGTGAAAGGGCCTTGAATTAAACAGCTGTGCGTGCACACACACACACACACACACACACACACACACACACACACACGAGCCACAGAATGAGTTCTGGTGGTGAGGGTCAAGGGTACACAGTCAATTGGACCTGACTCCTACTCCTACTGTGTTCCTGTGTAGGTTCTTCCTCCATTGTCCCTCGTTAACAGAAAGCCCAGGGAATCTGCTGTAGCACATGTCAGCACAGTGTGTATGAACTCCAGAGGACTGTCCTAAAATCTCCTGCTGCTGTGTGTTCTTGTCACATCCCTGCATGCCAGAGAGGAGACTCTTAGCTCAGTCTTGCCACATTCTAAGGACCCTCCCAGTTTCTCAAGAAATTTTAGATTTTTTCCCCCGAAAATGACTGGCAAGATTTCTATGACTATTTTCTTTCCAAGCAACACATAAGCAAACACTAGGCAGAAGCTTGCACAGCCTATCAGAGAAGTAACAGCTCCCAGGATTTGGGAATTCCTGCTGGAGGCTCTGACTGCAGGAGCACTTCCTGCCACAGGTTCTGCTTTTCTGGTGTAGGCTAAAAGACTACACAGTGAGCTGGAGAGATTTACAAGCTGGCATCCCCTGGGATGCTTCTGAAGCTCCCTCCTCTGCTGTTGAAGTGCTAATGAGAAACACTAATTGCACTTGGCTTGGGGCTGAGACAGTCCCCTTCGTGAAGTAGAGAGGGCAGCATCCCTTTACAGTGACTTGTCTTGGCCTTCTGGGCTGAGCTGGGAAGTGGGAAGACTGCGGGCACCTGGCCTTTGAAGGAGCAGGATTGTGATCATCAAAACTGAGCAAGCCAGGTCTCCATGTCACCCCAGAACCCTGACCGTAGCACTCAGGCCCAATGAAGCCTGGTAAAGGGCCCGGAGCCTACAGGCCAGGTCCTTGGCAATTTCAATTTCTGTCTACACATCAGTAAAACCCCAGCAGAACTGAGTTCTCTCTCATTGTGACCTCTGAGGCACTAGGCAGAGCAAAGACCCACATTCCCAAGACTCAGTCGGGCTTGTCCTATGAGTCTGTTGGTCAGGACAGGAGAATGGGGCCAAGCTCTGGGCACAGTAGCTGTGACACGGTCTGCAGAGTTTCTTCTCCCAGTGTGACTTCACCATCTTGTTCCCCAACAGGTGTCCTCTCCCTCCCTGCCTACTTCAGTCCCTACAATGGTGGGTCCCTGGGCCATGATGAGCGAGCAGATGCCTATGCTCAGCTGGAGCTTCGGACACTGGAGCAGTCACTCCTGGCTACCTGTGTGGGCAGCATCTCCGAGCTGAGTGAGTATGGGGCTTGGGGGAGAAAGTGAAGCAGAGCTCTCCACTGGGTTCTGGCGCTTAGACAGGCCTTCCCAAGTCCTCTGTGTAAATGACCTCCCATCTCTTTCTCTAGTTCTCATCTGTGGCATCAGTTCTATTCAAAGCACTAGCCACCACTTGAAACTTACATATTTACTCATAAATAATTTAGTTTTCCATTCCGACTAGAAAATGTTAGAGTCACAAGGACCGAGGCTTGCTCCCTTTTGCCTGCAGCTTTCCCCAGTACAGAGAACTTTCACCACCCCAACATCAGCTCCTGGTACTCAGTATGTGTGTAAGAACATGAGTGTAAACCCATGTATGCATTAGAAGAGGTGAGTTCTGTCCCACCCAGTTTGGCTTCTGATACTCTCCTGGGTTTGGTCTCTATTTTGGCCTGGCGCTCCTTAGGACACTGAGGAAAGACATCTCCATTGCATCTTCTGAGAGACAACAGAACAGACTATGTTACATAGCACATTACCTGGTTCCTCCCTCTGAAACCAAAAGTTTTGCTAACCTACTCTGTAGGGGAGGGGACAGAGGTGGAGGCAGATATTTTAATTTTTGATTCAGACACTAAAGACTTTAATGAGGCTAGTGATACTTGGCACTGGGCACCATGGACCTGGAATTCACCCTAGGCTTTCAGTGCATTAACTCTCTGTGCCTAGCCTGGGCCAGCCTGCCTGGTAGGTTAGGAAGCTACATTCTTCTAACAGGTCTAGCTGCATGGGGAGCTCTGATCCTTGGACTTGCTCTGCCCTTCCATACTCATGAAAATTTAAAGAGAAAGAACCAGCAGAAAACAAAGCACTTCTCTTTGAGGGTGGCCAGATGTTAGAGGGCTTATTTTGAAGACAGTGCTATGTTCCAGACTCTCACCCGCTGTGTTTATTTGAGGCTCATAATGAGGGCTAGAACAACCTTCATGAAAGCCGCAGCACCTCTAATCAAGTCATGGTTAGTGGGGTGAGGGCTCACTTTCCCATGCCCAGTGGGTGGTTCTGGGCCTCTGCCCAAGGTCTCCTTGAGCTCGGGATCAGTCACTTCTCAAGAACTATACAGGGATGTCCCAAGAGTACCAAACATCCACCTGCATGACAGCCCAGCCCAGCCAGCTCAACGATTCATGAGCACACTGTGCCAAGGGACCATGGAGTCCCTGAGCTCAATTACAGATCGAAACATCGCAAAATAGATTTAAAATGGGTATCTAGAAAAATGAGATAAGATATGTAAAATGAAAGCCAGAACTTTTAAAGTCATTCTTAGATAAACACCATCAAATGGCTATGGATGTCATTTCAGGTATTTTTCTTTTCCTGAGACAAGGTCTCAGGTACCCCAGGCTGGCTTCAAACTCACCAGCATAGTTGAAAATTACCTTGACCTTTTGATCCTGCTACCCCTTCCTGTCTCCTCTAAGTGCTGGGATTATAGGCACGACGGGGCAAGCCCCAGGTTATTCCATGTTGCAGACCAAACTCCGGGCTTCATGCATGCTAGGCAGGCACTCTATCAAATGAGCTACATCTCTAGCCCTATGGGTACCTTTTTAAAAATCCACTCTTCATTTCTAGAATTAAGCTGTGAATTATTAACAGGTTCTTGGCTGGTACCAGTGTGTGGCCTCTCCCAGTTCACAGAGCATGGTAGGGGAGGTGAGGCCCCAGGTCTAGTCCTAGCTAACTTTCATGCTCTTTGCAGCTGTGACCCATTCTTAAACCCCTGGTAGCTTACTTTCTCTTTTTCTATAATGGAAATAAAAACCTTCTTCCAAGGTGGCTCTAAAGATTAGATGCGATTTTTGCCTATGGGGTTTGTTGTTGTGTTGGGTGTTTTTCTGTCTACTATAAAGCTTACAAAATAGAAAAATGACAGGAGTTAAAAATCACCCAGGAGAGATTCCAAGGCAAGCTGTGGCTTTGGCCAAAAATGGGTTGTGGAGCTGCCTAAGCTTTTACACATGTCCTGTTTGCGTTGTCTCCAGGCAGCTGTCCCTTGGTCTTGGAGAAGAACTACCCTTAGCAAGGGTTTAGATGAGGAAGCCAGATAACTCTTCTCTGCCACCTTCGTGGGTTTTCTGAACCTCTGAGCCCCTGTGTCCTGTGTTCTGTTAAAGGAAAATTCCAGAAGCAACTTTTCCCCTTGCTGCCTTAAATCTCTTACCTGCATTCTGGCTCGAAATGAGCTGCCGAAGGGCGCTCCACCAATAACAATAAAGCAATAACAATAATTAATGCTAATGACTCCTACCTTGTCCAGCTTTTGGAATGCTATCTCAACACAGCATCTCTTTGATGCTATCTCAGACACTTTGATTTCTCTTTCTTGTAGTCCTATGTTTCACCACTGTTACAACATTTAGACCTAGAGAAAAGCGAGCCAGGTTTCGGCTTTCTGCCACCAACTCAGCTGGTACTGGCACAGCCCCTGCTGCTCTTAGTGCCAGTTTCTGCCACCGAGGAGCTCCAGGCCAGGGCTGGGATCTGGCCTTGCAGTACCAGACTCCTTGTCCTGGCAACTGTGGGGCAGTGTGTGACTGTAGGTGGTGGTCCCGAGGACCTCAGGAGGCTCAGATAGGATGGAGGAATGTTGATAACAGGAAGTCAGTGATGCTGGTATTATCTTCAGCTTTAATAAATAAGGGCTTGGTTCCAAAGAGGTTAAGTGCTTCTCAATTATTATTCCTTTGACTCCTCAGAATTGATTGTGTGCTAGCATTTCCATTTCACAGACAAGGAAACTGAGGCTCTGATCATTACTTAAAGCACACAGACTAGAAGTAGTTGACCTTTGATCTGAAGCCACAAGTGTTGGACTCTGGAGTATCATCTCAATCAGGTTTCTCAGTGATGATTTTTAGGGCTGAGTATTAAAATCACTAAAGGACTTAACATTTTAAAGATATCATATCCCGTCCCAGACTAATGCAGTCAAGAGTCTGTGGACATGGGCCAGTATCCTGACCCCACTATCACCAGCCCTTTTGGCCCTGGGATTGGCCAGAGTCCCCAGGCAACAACTATAATTTGGGGAATGAAAAGAGTGAGGAGGGAAGAGCCGGTGCCCACCCTGGTCGGGGTAGCAACTGGAGGGCTCTTCCTGAGTGGGATGTTCCAGCTGTGGTCATTCATCCCTGCTTGTAGCCAGTGCCCATCTCTGTGGCTGTACTGGGAGGACTTGGCAGTCAATAGGCTTAAGTCAAGCCTTAACTATTGTAGCATTTGAAAATGAAATGCATGCACAGTACTACGTCCTTTACTCATCGGGCAGTTCTGACAGCCTTGTGTGGGGGAGATTCTGAAGGGCTCTGGAACACAAGAAATGCAGAATCAGACACCCGTAAGCTGAGTGACGGAAGCTGATGGATAAAGTAATGAGTTGTCTCTGCTGATGTAGTTACTTCATAAGCACAGTTAAAACCTGATCATTGCTGCTACTCTATAGAGTTGGCTGGGTCCATAGGCTCCCTGTGGATAGGGCCATCCGTGAGGGACTGCTGAGTTCAGGGAGACTGGCCCTCAGGAGAGCCCCCCTGAGTTCTCAGGCCTGGAGAACACAAAGGCGCCACTTGTCCTAGAGCAGAGGGGCCTGCAGGTGCGTGGGGCGGTTTCAGACCAGCCTTTCTCAGCATTGTGGCCTCACACAATGATGGGACATTTCCTGTCAGGGACTGCTAGGATGTTGAAAGGACTAAGACAGAAACATAACACAGGATATGGGGACCTATGACCCCACGGATTCCTGTAAGGCAGGGTAAAGCCCTTATCACAAAGAAGTTCATGGGCTTTAGAGTCAACTAGTTGACAGCCCACATACTCCACTGCAGCTTCCTTGTGACCAGAACACATGGAGTCGGGGTATGTTCAGAAAGTAAGTCTCAGTGCCTCCAACTTAACATGGGATGTATGTGACCCTCGTACTGTAAGCATTGGGTTGGGTTTCTAGTGAACTGCATCCTCTGTACATAGTCTTCCAAAGGCCCAGGGTTTTGCACAAGACAGCGTAAGAGAGACTCTACACAGAGCCTGTGCTTTGGCTGGTTCCCATGGTCAGAGAACAGAGGGAAGGCCCCTAGGGCGGTGGAGAGAGTGGAGATGTTGAAAAGGAAACCACATTAGCATAAGTTCTGGAGGAGGACAACCCTGCCAAGTGTTTGTAATTCAGCTGTTAAGGCAAGACTGGAAATGAAAGGGAAACCAAATTGCTATTGTGCATCTAGGTGACAGTCTCCTCCTCAGCCTGTTGACTCTGGGGTAAACAATAATTATACTAAGTGAAGGAAGCTGCTACCCTAGGAGAACGTGGGCTGGGAACTCAGGCTTGTCCTTTCCCTCCTTCCCAGGTGATCTGGTCTCTCGAGCCATGCACCACATGCAGGGGCGCCACCCTCTGTGCCCAGGCACCAGCCCTGCTCGCCAGGCCCGCCAGCCACCACAGCCCATCACATGGTCCCCCGATGCTCTCCATACACTCTACTACTTCCTGAGATGTCCACAGATGGAGTCCATGGAGAACCCCAACCTGGATCCCCCAAGAATGACCCTGAATAATGAACGGTAGGTATCATTTTTGCCTGAACACCAAGTAGGAAATGCTCACAACACACATTTATCTTCTAATAGGGCAAGAAGCATCCTGGAGCTGGCTTGCAGGTCTTAAGGGTGGGCTGGGTGCTCAGACAGATGAAGGCCCATGTGTAATATGATATTCCTTACCCAGGGCAGATGTGTTGTGGGGTCACTGAGGGTGGAAAGTGAATGGGCTTTAGTCTCAGTGTGGAGTTGGTCAGCTTAGCCTGCTCCAACTAGCTCAGCTCTTAGAAACAGCAGTTTCCTCTACAAAACGAGACATCCTCGAAGATCTGTGGCAGTGGGGCTGAGCGAGCAAGCGCTTTAAGAAAAACCGTGAGGATAGGGGTAATTAGCCCTCTATCAGTGCTAGCTGTCACCTCTTTGGGTGACAGTGCCACTGTTATAAGAGCTCTTGGGCATGTTTGGCCCCATGTGCTTGTTTCTTAGGTGAGAACACAGAGGCTAAGTCAGGGTTTTGGGGTTTTTTTGTTTGTTTGTTTTTTGTTTTTGTTTTGTCTTCAGGGCTCCAGCCTTTTGTAAGCTGAACATCCTTACACACTGTAGCCTTCCCAAGGGTGATCCAATGAGGAGCTTGAGTAGGGGATGCCTGAATGCTGTGTCAACCTGAGGGCAGGACTTCAGTTCTAGGTCTCAGAGGTCTAGGCCTAAAAGGATTTTTAAAAACAGTTCACCAGAACTGGAAAGATAGCTCAGTGGTTTAAGCACTGCTCCTCCGGAGAATTTGATTTGATTTGATTTCCACCCACATAGCAACTATCCACAATCATCTATACATACAGTCTCAGGGGATCTGATGGCCTCTTTTGACTTCTGCCAGCACCAGGCGTGCATATGGCTGACATACATACATACATACATACATACATACATACATACATACATACATACCTGTAGGCAAAACAGCTGCCTCTGTTGTCTTCAGGTGACATCAGCCTGCTCCTCAGCAAAGCCCCCTTCCCCAGGGCCTCTGCAGTCTTGTGTATACATGGAGGCACAATTCCATGCTCTGGTTGATTACAGACAGCTTCCAGGAAGCACTGGTACTCCTGAGGACATACAGTAATGTTTGGAGCAGAGCATGTAGTGCTGTGACCCAGACATTCATGAACCTGGAGACCTTTGTGCAAGGTTCTAAACACAGGTGCTTCCTGTCCTCAGCTGTAAATACAGGAGTGGTAAAGAAGACTGTTAGAGCATTCCAGGAAGGCCGGTGCCCAGTGAGGATTTACTATGTTTCAAACACAATGCTGAGCACTTTATGGGTGTGAATTCCTACCTTTCACGTTCTACCAGGAAGGAGGGCACAGAAAGACTCAGTAACTAGCCCAGACCACAGAGGCGGTGCTCATAACCACTGCACCATATAGCCTGTAACCGAAAGAAACAAAGCAATAGTGTCCTGGCACACACACAGGAGTAATGCTAGCAGTAAATGCTACCATCATTGTTGCTATTACTGTTATCACTATGATGTCAGCAGCATTTTCTCTCTCTGGAAGGCTGGGGAGCCCATCTGGGCCTGACCCAAAACAAGGCTGCAGCTGGAACCCAAGGCATTCTGAGAGTCTAGCCCATACAGTAGGAGGCGGAGCCAAATCTCAGGCCCCCCACCCCAGCTGTTTCTGCTTTGTGGAGAAAGTGTTGTGGTTGCAAAAGTTGGCTGGGAAGGAACAAGGGCTAGGCAGACTGCGTTAGAGAGAGAAGAGAGGAGACCTGCTTGCTGTTTGGTAAGGATCTGGAGAGGTGTGAGGCCTAGACCCAGCCCCCAGCAAAGCCAGCTTGGATAAACTGGACAAGGAGCCTGCTGCCCTGGGCCAGGCTTCTAGGTCCTCAGGCTGTGGTTCCCACCCCAACCCAAGCATTTTGTGGCAGCAGCCTCTGGATATGCAGTGCCCCCTCCCCCATGATCCTAACAGGCAGCATTAGGCTTCTCTATGGCAGGAGTCCATTATCTGCATGTGGTGGTAGCCACTGAGTTTGAATAGTAACATACACATGTGTATGTGTTTAGAAACCAATTATCTAGAAACCACACTCTGCAGCGTGAGTCTACTGGTCACAAAGGTATTTTTCCATGAATCATTTCAAACAAGTATTAGATTGGTAGGAAATTGGAACCACCACTGTGGGAGCAGTGAAATCCAAAATCTTCAAATCTTAATACGGAAAAGCAGATGCTCCAGAGATCCCAGGTACAAAACCCTTTGTGAACTGATCCCCTCTGCTGATGCAGGCCCTGCTGTGCCTCACGCTTTCCTGAACAAGACAGACCCAAGAGGCTGTGGAGAGTGCTGGGCTGTGCCCCAGAGCCCCTTGAGACTCTGCCACCCCAACATCGTCACCAAAAGGCTGAGGAAATTTGCCTTCCTGTAGTAACTGGAGTTTTCTAGGATTCTAGGGCTTTGTTCTTGTGAGCTCACAACACTCTCCTGACTCTACCTGCTTCCTCCCATGATTTCCTTCCTCTCTTCTCATCTCAGAAGCATGTAACCCAAACCAGTCAGAGCCTGTGATTCCAGGTATGGTAGTGAATGTCTGGCCTGAAGCCCTTCCGTGGGGACCAATGTCTGGGTCTCTTTGGGATTAAGTGAACTCATTTACTACCTCATTCCTAGGGGACTTATTTGGGTGACCAGGGTCTGGTGGTGTGGTTATTCAAGTCTTCTCTATTTTTGTTACAAGAAATATATGAGGACCTTGAGTGACCATAGCGCTGCAAGTATAGAGGAGCAACATACTAGCAGCCCTTTAGGGTGGAGCACGTTGTGACATTCTCTTCTAAGCCTATACTGTTCAGTGGGGCCTCTGTCTCTCTCTGCAAGGCAACCTTCCCCTAGACCAGTGAGCTCCGTGCTTGGGAAGGGACTTAAAAAGAAAAAGGAAAAAAAGGAAATTAGAGTCACAAGCAGGGCAGGGCTTGTGGAAAGGAGTAGGAAGGCATTCTATGGCTGTGAATCAGGCAGTATCCAGGAATAGTGTACACGCTCTGCTGCAGGGTCCTGAGTTCCATTCACGTATGGGAAAATAGCCCTACACTGGGGCGGGTTGTATGTGTGCTGTGAGATGTATCATGATGTCCCTTTTAAAGAGCATTCTATCCATTTCTGTTTGTTATGATCATATTTATCAGAAGGGTGGTGTATCAGGCCTGGGCCTAACTAGTGAATGACTAGAAGAGATTAGAACTACCCTCCTGAGCTCTGGGCCCTTGGCTCTTTACAGTGTTTCAGATTGTTCTTCTCCCTGGCCCTAAAACTCTCAGATATCAGGAGTGGGTCCCAGCTTTCATGTCTACCTGCTCAAGGCCCCTGTAGCCTCACCTGCCTCTCCTCTACCAGGACCCCACTTGTTACCCTTGAGAGCTCTGCCCTCCCAGGATGCCTTGCTTCCTGGCAGCTCAGTGTCACAGCACCAGCCAGACATACTAGGCAGAGCCTAGAACACAGGGTTAGTCACAGCTGCTGCCTTGTGGGGTGTGACACTACAAGATTAATCTTAGAAAGTGAAAGAAGCTCTTGTCAGGGATCCAGGAGTCTGCGCCTCCCTCCCCTGAGGCCTGGAAGATGATGGGCAACCATCTGGCCATGTGGTCCTTGATGGTGGTAGTGCCTGGAGGCAGAGGGTTGGCCAGCTGGAGTGGCAGCCTAGACTGTAACCATCCTGAGGAATGAGGAGAAGGAGGACTGTGTAGACATGCATGAGAGGCAAGAGACCTGTTCTCCTGCCAGCAAATGCTGGACGGTGTCATCAATCATTAAGAATAGAAGAAGACACAGAGCTAAATGTTCAGAGGGGTCAGATTGGGGGAAGGTGACCAGACCTGTGCATCACAGTCCAGGACCCTGAAGAAGTAAGGCCAGGAAGACAGAGTGGCAATTACAGTGGATGGCTACCAGGCTACTTGCTCATAACTTGGGTCTTAGCTCCAGTTCCTTTCCTCCCTCCCTCAGCTCTACACAGTGCCTTTTTGTGGAGGGAGATCTCCTCCAGAGGGTTGGAGCCTGCCAGCATCTCAGACCCTAAACCAAGAGTGTCTGTACTGGAATGGAACCTTGCAAGACCTGGTGTTGTTGAGTCTTCATTCAGTTGGTATAGCTTTATCTAAAGGATAAAGCTGAGCTCAAAGACATACTTTTTGAACTCAACGTTGCTGCATTTCACAACCTTCGGTCATCAGTGTGAAGGAAGCTTAAGCTCTGTGGCAGTGTGTTTCTGGCTCGAAGCCTAACCAGCTTCAAATCCCCAAACCAGATGGCCTCATGACTGTCATTTCAGCTTTGTGTCTCAATCCTGCTTAGCATAGGAACAATAGTAGTAACTTCAGGATGCTCTAAGATACACACACACACACACACACACACACACACACACAGTATCTGGCATGTGGTGTATGTGAAGTCTTCATTACCATATTCAGGAGAATCTCTGATAGATCAAACCTGGAGCTTTACCTAGCCCTCAAAACACAACCAGAGAAAATTCAAACTTAAGCATGGCTTAGACAACAAAAGCACAGGGCTTCTGGTATTCCTAAGTGCAAATATGGCAAATGTAGGACAGCCCCCACTCATCCCCCAATCATTACCAGTTCCTATTTAGCAAATGTTTCAATGGCAGGCTGTGGGGTAGTAATTTGCCATTGGAGAGCATATCCTCAGAGATGTGTTCTAAGAGTCCAGTTCAGCATTTCTTCCTGATTCCAAGAGACTGTTCCTTCTTGGTAATATGGAATTCCAGGCCTGCTTCTTTAGGTGCTCTCCAAGTTCTGGGGGCATGATCCTTACACAGATGAGCCCCACAGTGAGGACAGGCATTATTTTCCTTTGTTCTATTCCAGATGCAGAAGGGTGATGTTTGGAGGCACCCACCGGTTGGCGTTCAGAGTGTTGCATCTAAGTGGCTCGTTAATCTTTTGCTCAGCTTGCGAAAGTGTTTTCTTACCACATAATAGAAATGATGGTGATGGGAGCTTCAAGCTACTGACTTGTGATTCCCTTAAATACCACATCAAGAAGATTTGCAATGTTAAGCTCTTTTCTCCCTGCCTCTTCCCCGCTTTTTGTGCATTAAATCTCCCATCTGTTTACCCAAAATGGAAGTAAATGAAATAATAGCTATTGAGTGATTTAAGTATTCTTCCATGTTCCCCCAGTTGACATTTCCAGTAACCTCCAAAAGGACTGGTATGTAGTTTTCAGAGCACACAGCAAACTGTCTCTCCCACCCAAGACATAACCTGTTGTCTCTCCCTCTTTTTTCTATTTGAAATGACCTTATTTAATGTTAATGTAAGCAGTACAAGTCTCCCTTGTTTCTTAGATGTCATTAACACACAGAACAGTCCCTGAAACACAATAGTCAGTTAAATATTGTCTTCAGTTAGGAAAATAATCAGTGGCACCTAATGGTTGGGGCCTGTGAAGTTAGAGCAAAGGAGTTCCTGCTTTATTATTTACCAGCTATGTCTACAAGCAAGCGTTTTAATTTCCCAAACCTCTTACTTGAAATGAAAATGACTTGACCTATTTCCAGCTGAGTTCATGGGGATCAAATAGGATAATACATGGAATAAGCTCCCCATTTTTAGTTGTTGCTAATGAGTTATTATCATAAACTTATGGAAGGACTAAAATAGCTGTCATGTTTAGTTCACAGATAATCCCAAAACATTGGTAAGCTTAAAAATCATGTATACTCAAAGTATGTATTTTCTTCCCTTTGCTTACCTCCTTCTTCAGTGTCAGGCTTTACTTTCATATAACTCAGCAGTAGGTAAGAAACCTGTGAAGAGCAAAGAGGATGGAGGTAGACCAGATGTCCCAAGTTGAGGATGAAGGTAAAATGAGAATTGTTTGAAACTAAAGTGTTTATAGATCTGTTAGAGTTTAGATATATTGTAGACTGCTACCCAAGGATTCAAAATATTCTACAGCCTGGGTTTTTCTCTGGCCAAGCAAACTATCAGTCATTTTCCAACATTGATTTTGTATTGTGTTCTGGCCTCCTGCTCATTGAGGTTGGGCTACCATGGTACCTGTGTGTGACCTGCTGCCAATGCATACCTAGGAGCAATATGATCTGATTTGATTATCATTGTTTCGGTAAGAAGCAAGAATTTAGCTTAGCAGAATGTTACTCTAACTTTTCCATCCCTTTTCTTACCCACAGTCCAGAGGGTAAGGGAGTCACTTCTGATGGCAGTCCAGGGTGCATCATCCTTAGAGAACATTAAGGGAATTTGTGTAGACTCTCAACATCAAGACCAAGCCTGCCAGTCTCTGAAGCACTTTACACAGCTCTCTAACAGTTCTTTGCCCATAGTTCTTGGAGGAAACTTTT
Organism: Rattus norvegicus; assembly: GCF_021556685.1. Taxonomy (NCBI): domain Eukaryota; kingdom Metazoa; phylum Chordata; class Mammalia; order Rodentia; family Muridae; genus Rattus; species Rattus norvegicus. Next base: position 89,414,039 of record NC_141536.1, read on the forward strand.
CTTGTTCCCATTTACAGCAGACTGTAGGTCTGAGCAGGACTGAGGTCCTGAGAAGGCCCCAGACATGCCAAGATCTCAGCTAGGAAGAGGCAGAGTCGAGTTCAGGCCAGGAATTCTGATTATAACAAACCAGGGACTTCTTACTGTGCACAATGGTAAGTCTCTTGCCCTCGAAGACTGAGAGGGCAAGTCTCGGACCTCTCCATCAGCTCCCTCCCCTCCACTGTGACATGGGTGGCTGGCTCTCAATTGCTTCCCATCAGACTTGGTTTGCTAGCTCTGGGTGGCCAGCCTGAATGTGGGCATCTGCCAACATCCGAGAAGGAGCGAGCCAGGGATTTGGGGCAGACAAAGAAAGTGGCAGTGCCAGATAATAGAGTACGGAGACAGAACAGGATCCTGGCCAGGCCTCTGACAAGTGCCCCTGCGGGCTGCCCGTTGCCTGGGACTTCCTGCCTCATTGTTGCAACCGCCAGTCTTCACAAAAAAAAAAAAAAAAAAAAAAAAAAAAAAAAAAAAAAAAAAGAAGACTGGGAACTGCCTGGCCCAGGCTTCATTCATTTGGAGTTGGTTGGGTTTTTTTTTTTTTTTTTTTAACATGACAGCAACAATCCCTTTTGTCTATAGTATGGCTGGGTTTCTGAGTGCCTCATGTGAGGAAATCCCAGCTCTCAGGGGAACTGCTCCTGCTTTTCTGAGGTGCTTCTTTAGGCCCTTCTGGAGATGGTGTAGACCCTGACAGTGAGAGCAGCTAGGAGCTTTGGTAGATCAAGAGCCAGACCAGGCTCGTTTCTGGCCTGCCCTCACCTGCCTTCCAGGCATCTTCTTAGACTTATTCCTTCCCACACAACCCAGACAAGCAGCCTCTCAGCTGGCTGTGACTTGCCCTGCCCCCTCCCTTTCCACTGTTTACTATGTGCAGTTTTGGAATGGGGTTTTTAATACTCCTTAAGCCTGGGGTGCGTCCTTCGAGACTCTAGTTCAGAACCTGTTGAGGTTGTGAGTACAAAGCTGGAGTCTGGGCGCATGGGTACATGGCCCATGGAGGTGATCCATTACAACTCCTACTTCTCTATCAGCCAGCAGGTTCAGTGTGCCTTATGTGGCAGCTGGACATCATGAAAGACCTCCCAGTACACTTGTCATGTTTTCTAAGGGCCATTAACTAGCCAGTCTAGTTATGGTTGACTGCTATATGACCTGAGTGGGCCTTGACTGTCACACTGGCAAAACATGAACTGGTGCCAAATGCCCCTAGCAAGCAGCCGAAGGGTCAGAGGTAATATGCAAATGGCCTCAGGCTTGCTTGGCATAAGTTGGTGTCCAGATACTAGCAATATAGTATGCAATTGAGAAGTCCATGCCAGAGAATTCACAGGGCTACAGTTGGGCTGTGTGTGTAGAAAGCAGGGTTAGAGTCAGCCCAGGAGCTTGCCTTTTCTTCCTCATTTCTGACTGTGGTAGAACACATGCTTCCATCCATCCATATCCTCATCCCCACCCATGGGGTCACTCTCTACCTATCAGGAATTTCTCTCCACACATGTTCATCTATGTCCACCTCAAGTTCAACATGTGTTGTTTTCCAGAAATTTGTAGAAGCTCTGTATGTGGTTCAAGTTTGTCGCTTTTCTTCCCTAGACTGCAGGTGATTGGGGAAGCAAACATAGAATGATTTCACTCAGCTATGTTTGAATAGAAATACTCATTTCAAGGTGTTTTGTGAAATATTTTAAAAGGGCACCATCGCTCGCTAACACCAGCTACTCTGTGGCCCCAGGGGTCTCATTTCCTCCATGGCTAGCCCCGTGCAGCAACCACCAATCTTGCTGTTCTCTTGCTGTGGGTTCTGCCCACATTCCCAGCTATCCGCTCCCTGTGGTTAGCTGTCACAAATCCCAGTAAAGTCAAAACTCTAGAGACTTGTAAATTATCAGTCAAATTTATATCGGTAAATTATCACCCCACAAAACATCCACACAATGAACTCAGAGCAAATTGATATTGATATAAACTGCCCACCTAGATCAGATAAATTGTCCAATAATTATCCACCCCTTTTAAGATATTCATAGCCACCTGTGGCTATTTAAAGCCGTGTGGAATCTGGATCTTCTTTCTCTTCTTCTATCTTCCTTCCTTCCTCCCTCTGAATCCGCCCTTTTTAAATATTCCACACAACATAAAGGTCTAGCCCAAAGACTCCACCAGGTAGCTAAATGAAGTTGTCTTCAGTACAACTGAGCCCTGGGATCCTGATGAGGCTACCTTCCTGGTAGAGGCCAATGAGCTATGGCAAGTGCCCACAAGATAAGAGTGCTTGCAGAAGTCCTTGCTTGTGTGTCTTTTAGATGGTGAGAGAATGTAGGTCCTTAGCTGTGTCATGCAAGCATAGAATGAGCAAGTGGGTCTCTGGCATATAGCAGCATTGGGCCCTGTGGATGAGGTGTGACCTATCCAAGAGAACCATACCACACAGGAGTTGGAAGAGGCTTGCTATCACACTCTTACCACCCAGTGTGTGGGTAGCAGTGATACCCTGGCCTGCTGGGTCAGTCACTACCCTCTAGGCAGCAGTGCTGAGACATGCTGGCCAGAGTGGATCTGATAGCCTCAACTATGAAGGCTTAAGACCCTCCCTGCTATGTGGAAAAGAATGTGATGGTGGCCTGCATGTAGTCTCCATTGGCACCTAGACCTCACCCACATAAGATACCACTGGGCGTCAAGGCCAGCCACCAAAGACGGGGTTGTTTTCTCTCCATCATGACTCAAGACTGCATGCTAGCACAACCACATCACCATATCTGCCTCTCCCTCTCCCTGCCTTATCCCAGTATTCTAGCTACTTTCCTAGAGCCACCTTAGCCCCAGTCTGTCTGGTTCTGGGAGGTCCTCATGGGACATGGCCATCTTTTTATCTAGGAATTAATTGTTTTTACCTGAAGTTACCTGAAGCCTTCAGGAGCAAAAGACAAGGAAGTCCTTCTTTATCTTCAGAGTGCAGCTCAAAAATGAATGGGCCCCTAAGAACATGACCCAAGGGCTGAATAGGAAATATGCCCTTTGTTATGAACTCGGTAGATGGCTCCTAATGGAGTTTCTGTGCTGAAGGATGGCAGGAGATGACAGTGAGCCTTAGAAAAATTGTACTCAAGGGAAAAGCCCACAAAATCCCATGCAAATAAAAGAATACAAACCTGGTGAGCCCTGGTAGGGCATGTTGCTGAAAGCATGCCAAGCGGGTGGGTGGGAGGAAATGCCCTTGCAAAACAGGCCATGTGGGCCAGCAGAGGGGCCGCTGTAGAGAAAGATTGTCTAGTTAAGTGTCGTAACACTGTGAGGATGAAGGTCCACTTTACACCTGCACATCCCTGTGTTGGCAGCAGCTCTCCCCTTCTCTCTCAAAAGTGCTCCAGATTGCGAGACATGTTACAGATGCCTTTCATTTCGAGATGGGTCACATCTTGGTAGAATAGAACCATCATTACTTAAAAATATCCCAAAGTAAAAAAATTCATTGATCTGGGCACTATTTCATTTTTGGTTTTGTTTTGTGTTCTTGCGATCCAGTCTGGTCTTGCTACATAGCCTAGTCTAGTGTTAAATTCATTCTGTAGGCCAGATGGTCATTCTTACCACTGTCTCCCAAGTGCTAGAGTTACAGATGTGTGCTCCCATGCCTAGATGCCCAGAGGCTGATCGTGAATATAGACAGTGTGTAATAAATGTTGTTGGATACTGAGCTAAAAGTAAGAAGCACGACGGCTGTGAGGATGCAGACTCACCAGGTCCCAGAGTTCAAATACCATTAGGTAAAGCATGGTAAGTCAGCCAGACATGGTGACACACACCACTGACTAGGGACACAGGGGATGTGGAAGGCCTGCCTAGTCTACATAGTAAGCTCAAGGTTAGCCTAGACTGCATGGTGACACCTTATCAAAGAGGTAAAGGCAGGCAGCAAGATGGCTCAGCAGGTAGGGGCTGCATTCAAGCCTGATGACCTGAGTTGTTAGATTCTTGGGATCTACATGATAGAAAGGACTGACTTTCTATCATACACAGTCACACACACACACACACACACGCATGCACGCATGCACGCACGCATGCACGCACACACATACACATGAATAATTTGTAAAATTAAAGCAAAACAAAAATAGAGCTAAAGGACAAACTGAGTGCTCATGAAATATATTCTTAGAAGGACCTTGGATGGTATTCACTTCCTGGTTCACACCTCAGCTCTGTCACTGCTACATGAATGACACTGGGTCCTCTGTTTGCCCATGTGCAAGAGTACACACTAATAGTGATAGTACCTGCTTTATAAAGTACCTGTGAGGATTAATCAGTGGATGTAAGGGACTTAAAATTACCTGCTCTGTAAAACGTACTCATCGGTGATTGTACCGTTTCATCCTCGTGTCCCAGTGGTCACACAGTTGATTACACATCATTGCTGATGGCTCCTTTGAGACCTGTAGAGCTGCCACTAACGTGAGGCCAGGAAAGGATCGTACCTCATCGTGACTAGGCCACGTTTGAAATTGAAATCAAAATACCATTAAATTTAGTCTGTCAAGGCAACCATCCCAATCCTGGTGGGCTAATACAAGGAGTCACTTGAACTCCGAGGTTCAAGGCTAGCCTGGACAACAGTCTAGCAAAGTGGGGAAAGCCAGACAGGGTGTATACACTTGTAATCCCAGGACTCAAGAGTCAGAGTCAGAAGGATCATGTGGGAAGCAGCATGATCATCTGATCTACAGAGTGAGCTCTGGACCAGTTAGGAGTACATAACAAGACCTTGTCTCAAAACCAGGCAAGCAAGCAAAAAGCAAACAGTACCCTGGAAGCCTGGGATATAACTCGGCGGTAGAGCACTTAACATGTTCAAGGACCCGAGTTCAATCCCAAGCCCCAACAAAACAACAAAAACCTAGAAATCATCACATGTGTAGCACATGTGGCAAGCTTCTTCTAGTTCCTCTAATCTGAACCAGATGAGTTTTAACAAGAAACTGTATCAGCCCCATCCCCAGAAAGCCAAAGCCCTACCTTCAACAGAAGTCACCTGATTCTAAACAGGGATCCTGCTATGATCAGCCCAGTGTTCTGAGGCCGCGAGGCTCAGCCAGGGGGACACAGGCCTGGGGGTCTAGGAAGAGAAACGTGCTTAGCTCTTACTCCAAGCTGAGCCAAACCATGCTGGTTTACCAAGCAATTCTAGGAAAGTAATTAGTCCAAGATGTAAGGCGAACTAGAATCCCTTTCTTTGTGCTGGGTTGGAATGTGACTACAGTAGGACAATATTGGCTTTATTCTACATGGGCGTTTGGCTTGGTTTGGGGCCACAGCAGCTCTGGAAGTCTTAGAGAAACCAGGAAGAAAGCCTCAGGCTGGCACTTCAGAGCCAACCCCAACTCTTCCAGAGAATTCTGTCTGTGGAATCATCACTTGGTGGAAGAATCTGGCGATCTTTGCAACATTTCAATCCTGCTCCCTGCCTGCCCATATGGTCGGATGGAAGGCAAGGGGCAGCGTGCTTTACAGTGAGGTCTGTGGAAAGAGGAACCCGTCCAAGCAGCCCTATAGTTCTACTGGGCCTCCTGTTGAAGGTGGAGCAAAACTGGAGAAACTGAGATCTGAGGCCAAAAAACCACAGTAGCAGTCTCCTGCCTCAGCTCTCAAGCTCCTCTGCTCCTTCTTTCTTAGTGCTCTCAGGCTGTGTGAAGATGGAGAAATGTCCTTGGGAGTAAAACTAAAACTGCTGTCCGTGTTCCTACTCTACCAGCCCATGAGTTGCTGTGCCCTACACACACAAGCAAGTAAACCCCTGGCCCAGCCTCGTGAAGCTGATGCCTCATCTCATAGCCTCGGCCAGTAGGCATCTTTGTTCTTCCCCCAATTCTTCCTGTAAGAGAGTCAAAGGGGTACAGACCTCAGACATCAGGTTGGGAACAGAGGCATAAGACTCTCTCTTGCCCACGGTTAGGGCTACATGGCCTATAGGTATAAGCCAGTGTCCATCTTTTACTAACCTAACTCTTCTTCCAAGGCCCCTTCCCACCTCAAGAAAGAAAGAGCCTCTTTGAGTTAGAGATTAGAGGTTCCCTGTCCTGTGGTGTAAAGACACTGTTTATGGGACTGTTGTCCTGATAGATCACACATGGGCGGGGTAAGCTTTTCCCAGGCTGCAGGGGCCTCTTAAAATCAAGACCTTCCAAAGCTTGTGTGTGTGTGTGTGTGTGTGTGTGTGTGTGTGTGTGTGTGAGAGAGAGAGAGAGAGAGAGACAGAGACAGAGACAGAGACAGAGACAGAGACAGAGGCACAGAGACAGAGACACAGAGACAGACAGACAGACAGAGATAGAGATAAAGACTGATTAGGCACAAATAGCATGCAGTATGTTTTGGGAGCTGCTGATCCCTTAAAGTTGCCCCCTACTACCACATGTTGGTGACCCACAAGCCTCTAGGACTATGATTTTTGTAGTCACCTCTCCTGTGTAAGTCTCTTTATTGCCAAGGCAAGAGTTTGTGCCTCCAGAAACTTTGTAGCTCACTCTCAACATAGTGGTTGCATTTGTTTTCTGTTTTATGAGCTGGGCTTGAGTGGCTCGTGGGCAGCCTGCCTGCAGGCTTACGTGTTTATGCTGGCAGCGAGAAGGCGGGGAGTCAGCTGACCTGTAAGAAGGCTGGAGCTGAGGCAGCCGGATTTCTATTATGTGTTTTCTCTATCAACAGATACTAAAGCAGTAAGAATAGTTAATGTTTATGGAGAACATACCATGTCCCCGATGTTCTTCTGCTAAGCACTTTGTGTATATACTTATAGCTGTCTTGGGAGGTACTCCTATAATTTAGACCCATTTTGTTCATATGGAAATTGTGACTAGAAGAGATGAAGCTACTGGTCCAGTCACAGGGTTTTGATCAGTGGGAAAACACCTGATGCCAGTCAGCCAGCCAGCCAGCCAGCCAGCCAGTCTCCTTCCAGAACCATACATTGTGTCTCTGGTCCGAAGGTACAGTTACTACAGAGTCTACAGGTAAAGAAGTCTTCTGACCATGGAAGAAAGTGTATAAACATTACTCTAACCCCTTCTTTAATAGAAAGCCAGGTCCACAGAGGTCAATGGCCTTCCTGAGGTCCCAGTGCTACTGAAGCCACTAGAACTTTCTTTAAGGGAGGGCACTGCCCATGATGATCCCAGGTCCTCAGGACCCTGATTGATGGATGTGTGTGAAAGCCCTATGCCAGTCAGGGTTCACAGGGACTGTGTGCCATCAGGGCAGAGTTCCAGCCCTGGGCCTGCTGCCGTTTGACAGCTCTGGGCAGTGTTTCCTTACATACCATGCTAGCTGTCTTTTCTGTGCTACAATTAAAAAAACAAAAAACAAAAAACAAACAAACAAAAAAAAACCCCTGACCAAAGGAACTTAGAGATGGAAAGGGTTTACTTCATCTGACAAGTTACAGTTTGTCATGAGGGTAACCAGGTCACGAACTCAAGCAAAAACCATGGAGGAACATTGTGTACTGCCTCCTGCTCGGCTGGCCTTCTTGGTGGGTTGTCCAGACTTACCTTCCTAGGGATGGTGTTGTCCACAGTGAGCTAGGTTCCCCCTCATCAATCATCGATCAAGGCAGTCTCTCACAGACATGGCCACAGGCAAGTCTGATCTGGAAAATTCCACAATTGAGATTCTGTCTTCCCAACTGATTCTAGATTATGTCAAGTTGACAGTGACCGAATCCTGCACAGTGCTACAGGTAGAAGCACGTGCTCTCAAGAGCTCTCAAGAGCGGAAGGAGGCAGATCGTGTGGGTTTAAGGCCAACCTGGTCTATACAGTGAGTTCTGACCCAGCCTGGATTTTAGGGCTTCATAGTGAGACATACACACAACCCCTCTCAAAATAAACAAAAAACTCCTAACCTGCACAAGTACCTGATGTGATGTTTTGAAGCAAAAGTCCTCACATTGTGGCCACCCCTGGGACCCTAGAGACACTTCCCATGAGAATACAGGGTCAAATTTGTTTTTAAAAGAATGTGATGTTCGATTTTCAATTTCATTTTTTTTTTTTTTGCACAATGTCCAAGGGACTTTCCCGAGGCTTTTCGGTGTGATATCGTCACTGTGATAACTTGTGGGAAGTATTTGTGTGTCTTAGCATTTTCTCTGTTTTACTTTTCATTGATATCATAGAAGATCAGTACAAGCCCTTTGAGGGTTTCAGCAACTTTTTGGAGTATGAAAAGGGACTTGAGACCAAAACTATGCAAGAATGGCTACTCTGAGGTGTCAGGTCCCACATTGTCTCAGCAGGCAGATGGCTACACCGAGGGCTTTCCTCAGCCTGACTGGGGCTCCGGCCCTAGGCCTGTCCCTGCAGCCAACTGCATTCAGCACAAAGGGGCTCTCAGCCAACCTCAGCTTTGGGAAGCAGCAAAAACTTGGAAGGGAAAATTGAGAGAGGCGTTGAGGAAGACATCAGTTACCCTCAGCCCTACTCCTCCAGGCCCTTCCAACATGAGGCTACAGCACAGCTGTAGAAACTGGAGTTCTTATTCGGGATTTTCCAAAAGACCACATAGTGCAGGCCTGCTCTTCTCACTGTGCCCAGTGGGCCGGATGGACTGGGAGACTGGAAACAGTATCCTGGAAACCCCAGCCCAAGAGCAGGATGTTACCAAGAAAGCCCATTGATCGCTTTTCATTTTACCTGCCTAAGGACCAGTGGTGGAGAGTGAGGGTGAGTAAGCCATTCGTGGTCTGAAGAGGTTGGTCATTGGCAAGGTTAGCTCTGTTTGGAGACAAGGAACTCACTAATCACCACCTGAGAGGCAGAGGAATAACTTAGATTTCTAGAGTATTAATCAGTGTTCAATTCAGGAAATAGACATCACTTAAAGTATTTTAAATAGGATAGGACTTAATACAGAGAATTAGACACTGACTAAATCACAGAAAGGACTTAGGAAATAAAGTCTAGACCAGGCTTCCAGGAACAGCTCTACAATGTGGAGTTCACCCGTTAGGATCATGTCCACAGCCTCAGGCACAGGGTTTGAGCATTTATGTCCATGGAGAAGTGAGTTAGGACTGAGACTGGGGTCACGAATCCTTTTGGAGATAGATGTTTGCACAACTGCTGTCTGCCTCTAGCACACCAGGGAAATAGAGTCCAGATACAAGAATGCTATAGGAAGAGAGAGAGAGAGGCTCTGTCCCTACTGCACTCTACCGAGTGAGCTGATGGGACACAAGGGGGAAGGAGGATGAGTAAGGGCACCACCTGACTAGGACCTGCGCTTCCTGAACATTCCCTTGGAGCTTGGTTTAGAGCAGTGGTTCCCATCCTGTGGGTCATAGCCCCTTTGGCAACCCTGTATCTCCCAATGTATTTAGATTACAACTCATAAAGTAACAAAATCACAGTTATGAAGCAGCAATAAAAATAATTTTATGGTTGGGAGTCACCACAACACAAAGACCTGTATTAAAGGGTCGCAGCATTAAGAAGACTGAGAAGCACTGCTTCAGAGGCACTGGGAAATCTTAGCTAGAGGTGTAATAGCATAGCTAAGCTTGCTGATGCCTGCAGTCCCAGAATTTAGGAGGCTGAGGCAGGAGAAACACAAGTTAGGCCACTTGGGCTAATAGTAACACACACACACACACACACACACACACACACACACACACACACACACACACACACAATTAATGGCCATACTCTGCTCTTTGCTGTGCAGATAGAAAATCATAAATAACCAGTTTCAGTTTAAGTAAGGCCTTCTCTGTGGGCCTAGGGCTAAGGACATCTGTGAAGTCCCTCTGCGCTGCCCCCAGCCTTGTAATGTAAGAACCAGAGAATTCACAGGTACTTGAGGGGGTTTCAAATGGACAGCAATTAGGGTAGATCTTACAGAAAGTGATAATTCATGAATGGTCATTTTTCCTTCCTAGATTATACAAGTTCCCCCAAATAGTCCCACTTCCTATATGAATCAACACCATGGCCTTGAAAATGAGACGCATCATTATTTTTTTGAGACATGACTCCTGTAGCCTAGGCTAGCCTCAAACTTGCTTTATAGTCAAGGGTAGCCTTGAACTCCTGCCTCCCTCCCTCCCTCAAGTGCTGGGATTACAGGTGTATGCCACCGCCCTTGGCTTCAGATATCATTCTTTTCTTAGCAGAAACATGACGTGGTCTGAGGAAAAACCTGCATATGTTAATGCTAAGTAACAGGTGCTAACTCGTAGTTTTCGCCTGTCAGCAAACTTTGAAAACTTAGCAGTGAATTAGTTAACTGCTTTGACTCTGACGGGTTACACGCATGCTGCACCAGCCTAGGAGCCCTCTGGATTCACGAATGAAAGACACACACATGCCAGCTAATTTTGATATGCCTTGACTAGTTCAATGGCTGGGCATTTCTAGTCTTCTCTCCGGCTAGCATGCATTTCCCTCCAGTATTCCTGGCTTAACACGTTCTAAATCTGTATTTATCTTTGCTGCCCTGTTACCTTCTGGGCAGCTCCCCACCCCCATAGGACCACTTTCCCTTTCTACCTACTTTGCTGGGTGATTTTCTTCTGCAGCTCTTAAATCTGATCCCTCTCCTCCAGGTCATGGGATTCTCTTCTCTTCCCCTCTCTCCCAGTCTCTTGCCTGCACAATCTGAAAAGTCCTGCCTCCATCTTTCCGCCCAGCCATATGGCAATCCTTCATTATCAGTCAAAGCCAGCTGGGGGCAGGGGCCTCAGGTCTGGAAGCACGGCTTTGGGGAACTGAAATAGGACAAAGCATTCAAACCAATTCCCAACAGAAAACCTGTTGGGTCAGGCTCTAGGCTTGGTCAGTACAGAGATGAGAAAGGCATTGTTGCTGACCCTGGGCCAGTCGGGATGATGGGACACATGCCATGCTGGAAGAGAGCTCTAGGGGCTGTTATAGCAGGCCTGGGAGGTTGGGTGGAGAGAGGTAGTAATCACACTGCCCTTTAATGGATGTAGCAAGTCTCGGAAGGCTACTTTCTGAGACTGTGCGCTGAGGGGCCCCCTTCTGTGTGTGGGGAGCACTACACCCAGACCTGACCTCTCTCTGCTGCCTCACAGGCCCTTCATGCTGCTGCCACCACTGATGGAGTGGATGCGGGTGGCAATCACCTATGCAGAACACCGTCGCAGCCTCACTGTGGACAGTGGCGATATCCGGCAGGCAGCCCGGCTGCTGCTACCAGGCCTGGACTGCGAGCCCCGCCAGCTCAAGTATGGAGCCCAAAAGAAGGGGGGTACAACACCCATGTCCCATCACCTATAATACCTCTCTGCTCTTTGCTTCTTCTAGCGGCTGGGTGGGCATCAGAGCAAGGCTGTAGGGCACCTGAGTTACATTAAATGCCACAGCAAGTGTGGGAAGAGATTGTTCTAGGCTGGAGCGCTACCCAGAACACACACACACCTTTGAATCTGGGCTGGAGTGTCCATGGAGGGCGGGTCTGGGGTCCTATTGGGGAAGCTCTTTCCTCCGTCCCTCTATTCACCATGGTTTCCTTGAATCAAACCCTGTGCTGAGCTCTTTGGCTCTATGCCTGCATCCCAGCCACCGTGGCAGCTTTGGAGAGGGTTCTAGAGCCCTGTTACACATGGAGAGACTGCAGGTCAGAGAGGGACAGCAGCCTGTCTGCGGACATATGTAAATTTGAGACCATGCTCATGCCTTCCCACAGTAATCCCTGCTACAGACAGGTATGCTGCAGGAGCTCTGCATGGGTGAGCTCCTCTGGCTATCCCTAGCCCCACCTGACCCGGGGGGTGCTTGAATTTCTGCTCTCTGACTGCGCCCAAGCCATTTCTGTAGACATGCATTTTATAAACTTTGACCTAATTCAAGGATTCAGGTAGGAGCATTTAGAGTGCTCTGATGTGCCATGTATAGATACAGATCTTCTCTATAATGGCCCTTAGTAGGTTGAGTTGATTGTTCGTGGGATTCTAAACCTCTTCCTGTCTTGTCTTTGGTACTCTGGGGTCTTATCAGGCAACCTGAGGAGACACAGGGACAATCTAGACATTGGCAGCAATGCCTACTTCATGAACTGACAGTCAGCCTGCATGTGCTAAGGCCCAGGCCCAGACACAGGCACTAGCTCTGGTCAGCTTTCTCCTCCCCAAGGGAGTCTGAGAATTTGCTCCGACAGTTGACAGGTCTCAAGAGCTCAGTCCACTCACTGCCTTAACCCACATGCAGGGAAGCCGAGCTTTGCAATCTCAGAGGCAGTGGTTCTCAACCTAATCCCTTTGCTATCTTCAAAACATGCACATTATGATTCATAACAGTAAGCCAGATTACACTCATGAAGTAGCAATGAAAATAATTTTATGGTTGGGGATCACAACAATATGAGATCTGTATTAAAGAGTCACAGCATTAGGAAGGTTGAGAACCACTGTCCTAGAGCAAGAACAGAGCAAGGTCAGTCATAGCTGACTTCTGCATGGTCCTCCCACCCCACCAGGCCCAACTGTGCCTTGTGTAACAGTCACACTCACACACCTCTTGGTCTCTCCTGCACAGACCCGAGTGCTGCTTCAGTTCCTTCCGGAGGCTGGACGCTCGAGCTGCTACTGAACGCTTCAACCAGGACCTGGGCTTCCGCATGCTCAACTGTGGGAGAACAGACCTCATCAGCCAGGCCATCGAGGCCCTGGGCCCAGACGGGGTGAACACGATGGATGACCAGGTACCTTTTGCAGACCCTTCTAGGCCAGGCATAGAGAGCAACTCAGAAGTATGCTAGGTCGGGAGAAACAGTGACAGTCCCTGCTTCCTGAGCCTAACCAGGACTTGCTCAGTCAACTCTGGGCCTCAAGCTCCTGACAGATGGCCAGTCTGGGTCCCCCAAACCTCCTGGACAACTGTGGTAGTGTGGATTCTGTTTCCCTGGTTGGAAGGCCAGCAACTGTCCTAGATGAGGCAGGGCTGAGGAAGAATCCAGTGAAGACTTGGATTGTAGACTCGGTAGCAAGCCACGGGACATAATCACTGGCATGCAAATGGGACTGTGTGTGCCAGCCACTCACAAACTCCAGAGAAATCAGGACTGGGGTGACACTGGTGAAGAGAGTAAGAAGCGAGGGGTAGAAGTGCAACTGGAGTCAACAGCACACAGCAGCTGTAGCAGGATGATCACGAGTTCAAGGCCAGCTTAGGCTACATAGTGAATTCAGGGCGAGTCTGGACTACAGACTGAGCTCCTGTCACAATAAAACTGAATGCCGGGGATCTAGTTCATTGGTAGAGTGTTTTCCTAACATGTGCAAGGCCCAGCACCAAAAGGAAAGGGCAGAGGATGGCAAACACATAGAACAAAGAGTACATTAATAGAAGAACCAAGGAGCAAATGAGGGGGAGAGGGCGAGGATGCTGGGGCGAAATCTGGCTTACAGAAGGAACTATTGAAGCACCTACAGGACAAAAGACTCCAGCTCACGCCCACTGCAGAATGTTTATGTGGCACTGTTCAGGGATGTGTTCCAAATGGCACTGTGTGGTTTGGAAGCCCATCCCGAAGCCTGGAGACAGCCAGGCTGCCATGGAGGGTCAAGCCCTGTGTCAGATGCCATGACAGTGCAACCCAGAGACTGGAGCAGCAGATGAAGCAATGGCCGGGAGTGCTCTGTGGGGCTGAAACTGCGGGTGGAGAGAGGGCGGGGCTGGGTGCAGCAGAAGAACAGGGAAACGGTGAGGCAGCTGCCAGCAAGTGTGGCAGGGCTAGGCCTGAGGAGAGTCTGGCACAGCGCAGAACATCAGGCTGGCGTTGGCTGCATGCAGGCACAGACGCACGGCCTCTGGGGGAGCCTTCTTCCTCATGTGCGCCTCCTCAGGGAATGAGTGTTGAAGTCCAGGCTCTTACGCTTCAGGCTTTAGTTTACCACGTCCCAGCTGAGGTACCTTGACAAGATACCCTGCCACCAAAGGGGCCTTGCTTTCCTCTCCTCAAAGGTGGAAGGAATATCAGTGCCTACATGTAGGGCCGTTGGTAGAATTTAACATCAATGCTAGTACGTGTTCACTGTGTGGTTCTTATCAATATGATCATTACTGCGTTGTATTACTGTCAAATGATGATGATTAGCCCTGAAATCTGGTCTTTAGCCCTCTGTATGTGCCTGAGGACAGCATAAAAAAAGTAGCTTCCCTTCTCCAGCTTTGGGCCTGGTTTATGCTCTGAATAAGTACAGATATGTGTAGAAAAAAGTCATTACATACCTGGTATGTGTGTGTGTGTACGTGTGTCTGTGTGTGCGTGTGCATGTATGTGCATATGTGTGTGTCTGTGTGTGTGCGTATGTGTATGTGAATATCTGTGTGTGCGTATCTGTGTGTCTGTGTGTGTGTGTAGTATGTGTGTGTATGTGTGTATGAATATCTGTGTGTGCATGTGTGTGTATCTGTGTGTGTTATCTGTGTGTATGTGTGTATATCTGTGTATGTGTGTATGAATATCTGTGTGTGCATGTGTGTGTATCTGTGTGTGTTATCTGTGTGTGTGTATGTGTGTATATCTGTGTATGTGTGTGTAAATATCTGTGTGTGCGTATCTGTGTATCTGTGTGTGTGTAGTATGTGTGTGAATATCTCTGTGTGTGTGTGTATGTGTGTGTATGTGTGTGTGCGTGTGTGTGTATGTGTGTGTGTATGTGTGTGTATGTGTGTGTATGTGTGTGTGTTATCTGTGTGTGTATCTGTGTGTGTTATCTGTGTGTGTGCGTGTGTGTGTATGTGTGTGTAACTGTGTGTGCCTGTGTTATCTGTGTGTGTATGTGTGTATGCGTGTGTTATCTGTGTGTGTGTGCGTGTGTGCGTGTGCGTGTGTGTGTGTGTGTGTGTGTGTGTGTGTGTGTGTAGTGTGGAACGAGGCTGAATCTCCATCCCGCTGCCACAGGCTTTTCTTTTCTGTAGCTGCTCAGCACCGTTGCTCTCTGAACCTTGGTATTTAGAAACAGATGCATAGGTAAACAGACTGCTCGCCCCATGATTAATCTCAAGCCATTTCCTTATCTCCAGGAACTAGACAAGGATTTATGAGCCAAGAAGATCTTCCCTGCACACAAATAACCTAATAAATAATATCACAGAGCACCAGACAAATGCTTGCCAGGATCCAGCTGTGGAATGCACATTACACCATGGATTTTGCCATCAGACTCCCGTCCGGGAGACAACCCTGCTCACTGCCCATGTAGACACTGCCATGTAGACTCCCATGTAGGGAGTAGACGCAGCTTGCAGCACGCTCTGTACTACTCACTAGCACGAGATATGGTCAGACGCATCTCCACACAGACACTGCTAACAACACACCTACACAACTCATGGAGACCTGGGTTCCAGCCCAGGTTCCAGATCTTGCTTGTTATAGAACCGTGGACAGTTAATGTCCCTTCTCTGTCCCGCACACACACAATGAGGATACAACAGATGCCCTATCCCATAGCAATAGTACAGTGATTACATGAAATACTGCATGTAAGTCACTTCCTACAGTGAAGCCAGGCACTGGCCTGTGATGGGTTGCGTGCAGTATAATGTGGTACTGTTCATTAACTCTCACCCGGAGTTGTAAGATTACAGTGTATGTACTGAGCACTGTGTATACTAATACCTTTCTACAGCCGACCGAGGCACACATTGTTTCTATGCTCTAAGGTAAAGAAACTGAGGCAGAGAGGATACACTGGGCCTGGGATCTGGCTGCAGTGTCTGCCATGTAGGCCATCTAGTTCTCACCCCTGTGCAGTTCACGGTGCTGTGGTAATGCCCCCTGATTAGCCTAGTTCCCTTGTCCCTAAGAGTTCAAGAGGCACTAGACACAGGCCAGCTCCTGAGGAGCAGCTGGGAAGAGCCCTGTGGGATGTGTGATGCTGTGTTCTGTGTCTGACCATTCGGCATGTACCGTTGACTCACAGGGTCTGACACCGCTAATGTACGCCTGTGCTACTGGGGATGAAGCCATGGTCCAGATGCTCATCGATGCTGGAGCAAACTTGGATATCCAGGTAAAAGGAAACCCCAGTCCCAGGCCCTAACCCAGTGAGTGAGAGGCAGGCTTCTCCAAGACCTCCAGAAGCCAGGCTGCATGCGCTACTTAAACTCTGTCAGAGAAAGAGAGGTGGTGGTCAGAGCAAAGAGCACTGTCCTCTGGATTTGGACTGATGAGGGAGATGAGAAGAGAGAACGGCCATAATTCTATTTTCATAGCTCTCGTCCTCTATTGCTAGGCTAATCCCTAGTTGTCCCTGTCTCTGCCTCCTTCTGATGTGCGAAGTGCTCCCCCCACCCCGTCTTCTTTTGCTCAGGTAGACATCACTAGTTGGGTACCCTTTCTTTTGAACCTTGTCCACACAAATGTTCTCAGAAGACATTAACAAACCAATGCAGACACACTTCTGTTAACTTTACCATCCTTGCGATGCAGCCCTTTAGCTAAAGCACCTGTGTCATCAGCTCTGGACAGTCACCTGTCCAGGAAATAGTAATGATTTGTTGTATTTTAGGTCCCAAGCAACTCTCCCAGGCATCCTTCTGTCCATCCAGACAGCAGGCACTGGACCTCCCTGACATTCGCGGTGCTGCACGGACACATCTCTGTAGTGCAGGTGAGCTTCCATGCCGTGCCTCAGCCACAGACACTGCTGAGGCCAGGGCCCACCTGACCAATAAGCTCACCTGACTCACCTCAGGGGAGAGTTAGTGTGGATTGGAAGAGGAGAACCGGGCCTAACCAGGACTCTGTCCTAGCGAGTCCTGGAAGGCCTGGTCTTGAGTCTGCTCGATTTCACACTTGCACCCTCTTCTAGCCAGATGCCCCTCCCTCAGACCTGGCTCTGCATCATGGTGTCCTTCCGCTCCTGTCCCTCCCTGAGAAAGGAGAGATCATACAGCTCACATGTCAAGCTGATCCTCATTGTTGCCCACCTTGGGTTGGGCTGCTATGGCTGGCATCACAGTGAGGAGATGATGGTTCTAGAAGCAAAAGTTGTGGGCAGAAGGGGCAGCAGTGACAAGACACTCAATCGCAGGTCCTGCAGGATTTCACCGACCTGTCCCCTGGGGTGGGTATCACTCCCTCCTCCTCTTCCAGGATAGGAGGCCTCTGTGGGTAGTAAGTCAGGCCTGCCTGTGATAGTCAGTGCAGTCTGGCATGCAGCCAGCCCTCTGTAGGTTGCCCAGTTAGCTACTGCGCCCAGTCTGCTTTGTAGTCACTACCTTCCCAGGCCCGAGCAGTTACTGCCTCCATCCAGGCTGGGCCTGTGGGCTGTGCCCTGTGCTGGCCTGGTGCCCAGTTTCATCCAGTAGGTAGGCCTCCACCCCCACTGCCTTGTCCCGGCAGTGAGCACATCTGGTTTCTGACTGACAAGTCGCCAGCAGATACAGGCCTTCTCTGTGCCCCACACCCTACAGGGAAGCTTGGAATTCACCTGGGCTTTTCGTATCCGGTTGCCAGAGATTTGAGATGTGTCTCCAGGAGCCTGGGAGTGTGCAAAGCAAGCCCCCTCTACAGCAGAATGCAGGCAACACCCCTGCCTCCTCTGACCCCTGGCAAAGCTGTCCTTGCTGGAATGGAGCCACTTGCACACCTGGCTAGCCAGCGACATTCTGCTTCTCCCCGCCCCTTGCCAACCTGGGTAGCCACTGAGCCTCTCCAGTGAGGAGTCCAAACGCTGCTGGTTATAAGCCATCAGTGTGTTGGGCATCATATCGTTTAATCCCAGTTATGCCTCAAGGCAGGCCTCCCCCGCCCACCTTGTAGATAGGGAAGTCTAAAGTTCAAGCCACTCCAGTCAGTGGCTAGTACTGTAGCCCATACTTTCTACACCTGCTACTGCTCGGGGCCTTGTTTCCCTCTAGGGCAGTGATTCTCAACCTTCCTAATGCTGTGACCCCCCAAACCATAAAATTATTTTCAGTGCTCCTTCACAGCTGTAATTTTGCTGTTGTTATGGATCAGAATATAAATATCTGTTGTACAGGACATCTGGTAGACCTGCTGCTGTAGGGATTGTAGGTGACACTTCTGCTCATCTGTGGGAGTTCTCCAGAAGGTCTCGGAGGCTGATTAGTGGGAGAGTATTGAGAAAAGAGAAATGGTTCCGAGGTGGTCACAGTTTAGGGCCTGGTGCATGTGGGGTGAAGGTGAAGATTCCAGAGTGCACATTCCCAAGGGTGACCAGATATCCTTGGACTCTATGCCTCAGCTGCCAGTAGGAGGTCACGTGAAGCGCTTGTAAGTCCTGCCCCTAGAGCACTGCACCCCTCTCCAGGCACTCCGTCCTGCTGAGTAGTGTCTTCTTCCTGTGCCTAACAGCTGCTACTTGATGCTGGTGCCCATGTGGAGGGCTCGGCCGTGAACAGTGGGGAGGACAGCTATGCCGAGACACCCCTTCAGCTGGCCTCTGCAGCCGGTAGGTACACTGCTTTTCTGCCCCTCAAGTTCTCACATCACTATGACATTTTAGCCTTGTCACCTAGGCTGGTCACTGAGCTATACGCTAACTTTAGAAACCCTTAAGGTTGTTTCTTCTAGGCTACTGGAAAGGGGGTTCCTTCCCTCCATCCCCCAGCGTTTTTGCTGAGCATAGGATCCAGAGAGGGTCTAGTAGGGCAGTGAGCCTTCCCTTCCTGAAGGGACAGGGCCCTGGTGGTGTAGGACACAGGCCCCTTCTCTGATCTCCCATTTATATCTATGTTATCATGCCTGATTGTGATTGTAGGTCCCCAACTTATTCCAAGGGTCAGATCTTGGAGACCCCACCTGCCCCAGCTTGGTTTCCCTATTCAGATCTCATGAAGCTTGGTACTTCTGCCTTGTCTCTCAGGGAACTATGAGCTGGTGAGCTTGCTACTGAGCCGAGGTGCCGACCCCCTCCTCAGCATGCTGGAAGCCAATGGCATGGCTTCTTCCCTCCATGAGGATATGAACTGCTTCAGCCACTCAGCTGCCCATGGCCACAGGTACAAACTCTGAGGTGCCCGCCCTAGATGACCAGGGACACTGAGATGCACTCTCATGAGCCTGGGCTTCTGAGGCAGTAGAAGGCCAGGCCTGGTGACCGTTCCTGAAGCCAGAGCTTGAGTGCATGTTAGCCAGGATGATGTAGGTGCTTCGTCAGCATGGAGGCCCAAGACTTTGGAGACCTGGAAACAGTGGATGAGCTGCTAGGTTCTGACACACTGGCACTGACTGGGACCTAAACAGTGAGCTCACCCCTTTTTAGCAAAACTGTTACTTATGTAGCTGCCAGGGCCACTCAGGACTCCAGTCCTCTCTGAAGTTGGTGGTGCTCCCAGAATATCCCCAGGGCTTTGCTCAGTACATGGGCTGGCTGTGAAGAGGTTGCTAGTAGCTCCAGGAGCAGACGGCAGGCCTGCCTGGCCTTGTGACTGGCAACAGCAGGTTGAAAGCAGAGACATTAGGCAGTGCTAGCTATGGAACGTGGAGGGGAACAAGAGCAACAGTTACGAGAGGGCAGGAAAGGGGACAGAAAAGAAAGACCAGCGGGCAAGATGCAGTGCGCAGTTTAAGTCTGTCTTCTCATCACTGGTAGATGTGCCCCACTGTGAGCCCCCTGACGGTGCCTGCCCCATACTTTTTCCAGACCCCCAAACCCTCCCCATCAATGCATATGAGGGCTGGTGGGCTGTTGATTGTGGAGGAGGTTACTGGTACCTTTGCATCAGCTTGGCACCAGCCCCAAGAGAGGGCGACCCTGTCTTAAGATGGGAAAGAGGTAGAAGAGCCTGAAATCACGAAGCGAGGTGTGGGACTAAAACTCCTCGGTCTTCTAGAGCAGAAGAAGGCAGGGTCCTTGGCTCCTTCACACGTCTCGATGGGGGATGCTGAGAGCCTCTGCTGCCCTGAGGTCATCCATCATGGTCACCAGGCTCTAGAATATAGCTCAGGTGGGCACCGTCCATCATCGTGGGGATCCCAGGGCTCACTTTGCTCTCTTGGCCTACAGGAATGTCTTGAGGAAGCTCCTGACTCAGCCACAGCAGGCTAAAGCAGATGTGCTGTCCCTAGAAGAGATCTTGGCTGAGGGCGTGGAGGAAAGCGACACATCGAGCCAGGGCAGTAGCGAGGGGCCTGTGAGGTTAAGCCGGACCCGAACGAAGGCCCTGCAGGAAGCCATGTACTACAGTGCTGAACACGGCTACGTGGACATCACGATGGAGCTGAGGGCACTAGGTGAGGCGCAGGTGTAAACAGTTGCACAGAAACACACAGTGCACGTGCAGGCGGGAGCAGTCATTGCCCTGCTCTCAGGGTCCCAGCCTTCCACTTGCAGGCCCACTCTCCTTTCTGATAGCACACCAGGAATCTGTATAGGACCCTGAAGATTACAAAGATGTCAGTGTGTCTGGCTGCTCAGCCCGCTTTCTATTCCTGGTGTCTGTGCATCTGTGGACTTCTGCATCATCTCGGGATGCTAGTCAGCCTGGCAGACTTGGACCAGAGCCTACGTTAGCTGTGTATTAGTGCATGATCTAAGTCTCATTTCCTACCTCTTTGTGGGTTTGGTTCTCATTATCCTCAACTAAGAACAGGATGTTGTCAGCTAGAGTTCAAGGCATGATGGTGTAATGGTCACCAAATGCACAAACCCTAGGGCAGCAGTTCCCGACCTTCCCAATGCTGCGACCCTTTAATACTCTCCCTCATGCCACAAAACTATTCTTGTTGGTGCTTCACAACTAATTTTTACTACTCTTATGAATCATGATGTAAATACCTATGTTTTCTCATGGTCTTAAATGACTTGTGAAAGGATCATTTGACCCCCTGAAGGGGTCACGACTCACAGGTTGAGAACCACTGCCCTAGTGCTGTAAAAGCCCAGGCAGCCCCATGAACATCATTGGGATATAACTGGATTTTGACATAAATTCCATACCCTAGTCTTGTTGTCCCATGGCCCCAGACTACTCCAGGGAACTCCAGTAAACCCTCACATAGCCTGCTGTGTACCGATACACCAGTGAGCTGGATGCTTCGAACTCCTCTGTAATGGAGCCATCTCAGGCTTTGTTCCTGAGTGCCCTGTGTATTTTCCCAGTGTATCTGGTCAGCCCTTCTAAACGGGCTCTTCTCATCAAATAATTCTAAGGCCAACAAGCAGTAGGCTGGCTTGGCTGAAGGCCTTCCCCTGTGTCATCTGATGAACAGCAAAGCATCCTGTGCCCTGCCAGCTGTGCCCGACAGGAAATCCACACATTGTTCACAAAGCTCAGCTGAGTGGCACGTGACACTCAGTGGGGCATCAAGGTGGAGCCCACCCTGGAAAGGCTGTGCTTTACTGGGAGGGGAGTGACAGCTGCTGTTCTCTCTGGCCAGGTGTCCCCTGGAAGCTGCACATCTGGATAGAGTCTCTGCGGACCTCTTTCTCACAGTCACGGTACTCAGTGGTGCAGGGCCTCCTGAGAGATTTCAGCTCCATCAAGGAGGAGGAGTACAATGAGGAGCTGGTGACAGAAGGCTTGCAGCTCATGTTTGACATCCTCAAGACCAGCAAAGTGAGTGGGGCTCAGCAGCCCTGACCTGGGTTCCAGACCCTAGGATGGCCATATAAATTTATAGGTGCAGGCATCCCACACACATGCACATATGTCACCCCAACACCCAGAGTTGCACTGCATGGCTGCCAGAGGCCATGTAGTCCAAGCTGGAGCCCAGCCAAAACAGCCATTTGGGAAATCACAGATGAAGTGAGTCTGTGCTGGCCAAACAAGCATGAGGTCACTGCAGCTACAGCCAGCCATGTGCATGGCTGAGGGTCCTTTCGCCTCTCCCTATAGAATGACTCCGTCCTCCAGCAGCTGGCCACCATCTTCACTCACTGCTATGGCACCAGCCCCATCCCCAGCATCCCGGAGATCCGGAAGACCCTGCCAGCCAGGCTAGGTGTGTATCCATACCCACTAGGGCTTGTCCCCACACATTCTTTTTCCCCATCACTCTTGCCTCCTTTTCTGTTCCCAAGTGCCAAGGTCCTAACCTCAGTTTCTCTAGCCCTCACTTTGTGTCCTCTGCCCCACCCCACCCCAGCCTTCTTAGAATGTGGGCACCCTGACACTGTCTTTGTCTTCCCACCCACAGATCCTCACTTTCTGAACAACAAGGAGATGTCTGATGTAACCTTCCTCGTGGAAGGAAAGCTGTTTTATGCACACAAAGTCCTTTTGGTGACAGCATCTAACAGGTATGCCACCTGGGTATCAGCCCTGGGCCAAGGAACACTTCCAGTTCTTTTAGCATTGAGGTGTGCTGTGTGAGTCTTCTTGAGGAGATGGAAACAAGCATGTGTCTACCCCAGATAGGACACTAATAAATGATTCCACCTAGATCTACCTTAGGAAACCAGTGAGTTTTGGGATAGGGGTTACTTGAAGGAACATGATATCCCAGAGGCAGTCCCAGCCTGGGTGCATGAAATTCTGAAGTTCCTGGCCTGACTTGCCCAGCTGCCCAGAGTTTCTTCTTTCCAGCAGTCATTGTTGCTTATGTAACCTTAGGGACAGACAATGTGAATTTTTTAAGTTTCAGGAACTTCCTCAGAACTGTCTTGTTTACTTCTAGACCTTGTTTCATCTACCTTAAAAGAAAGAGCAATACAAGATTACCATAGTACTAGAGAAAAGGGACCAAGGGGACCTTATAACTTCTGCCCTTGGGGTACAAAGTGGGCCAGACTGGGTGCAGCAGGAGCAGATTCCAGCATGCAAGGGGAAGTTCTTGGGGGCTCCTTCTGCTGAGTTACTACAGCTGACTATTACAACACAGAAGTATTCTGGAATAAAGAGTCAGCATTCCCACCATCGGCTCCCAGTCATTGTGCAAGGGAAGAGTCAGGGCACAGAACAGAGCTGTGCCCAGCAGCCCAGGATGATATACAATGTCACCTGCCAAACATCAGTGTGGGAACAGGGCAGTCATTCTTATTGGTCCGTCTCCCACAAGCTGCTCAGACGGCAGTGCCATTGGCACATCAATGGATCAAGCCATGTTCAAACCCCACCTTGTCTCCTTGTTCCAGGTTCAAGACCTTAATGACCAATAAGTCAGAGCAAGATGGGGACAACAGCAAAACCATTGAGATCAGCGACATCAAGTACCACATCTTTCAGGTGTGTGGGCCTCAGAGTTGCTCTGTCCTTGAAAGTCCCTCTGCACAGCCTGTCCTGGGCTGTATGCACCTGTTTACTCTGTCCTCGAGGGCATGTATGATTTCCCATTGATCACAAGAGAACCACCCATTTCCCCCTCAGCCAGACTGATCTTCGGTGAGGCTGTGGCTTCAGAGCTACCTCAGGAGTCCAGGCAGCCTGCACAGAGAGAGAGAGAGGATGAACACGCTGCCTGCAGTGTGCGGGCTCATCCTGTAATGAGCTGCTGAAAGCTTACTGGAAACGCAGAGGCTTGGCCACTAGGCAATCATGATGTAGGCTGCCCCTCTCCCCAGCCGTCTGGCTCCAGCCCTGCTGACTAGATAGGGAAAGCATGGGGTGCCCAGTTCAGCTTGTTCAGGCCCCAGCTTAGAGCTTTGCACAAGGTTCAGGCTGAGCATCAGAAACTCTAGTGGCAGCATATGAGGAGGTTGGGATTTCCGCTGAGAGGGACTTTCCAGAAAGTGGTGCGTGCATGTGTGCATGCGTGTGTGTGTGTGCGTGTGTGTGTGTGTGTTAGGGGGAGTTGGTGCTCAGCCTGTAGGTTGCCTTGGGAAGATGAAGACCCCATGGGAGAGACACAGAATCCCCAGTACTACCACTCAGGAGTACAGAGAGCCACCGTGTGACACGCTTGGCCCTCTGCCATCACACTTAAGGCCAGGTGTGATGACAAGCACAGCCCCAGCCCTTAGCGGCTGAGGCAGAAGGCTCATGTGCTTGAGGCCAGAGTGGATCAGAGTGTGAGACCTTCAGGAAGTCCAGGTGCAGTGCTCGCCTCCTCAGCCTCCTCTCTGGGACAGGAGAATTAAGATGGTGGGGCCACCCTCAGTGAGACAGGGCTGTGACTGTTGTGTGTATAGAACAGGGGAGGGCACTTCCTGGAAAAATGTCAGCCAAACTGGGGTAGCAACAACCAGTTAACAAGACTGCAGACTTCTGGCTCCCAAAAGCCAGAGTGGGAAGACTCATCTTCAGGACACGGGAAGCTCCCAGGAAGGGTGGCATTGATCACCGACACCTCACTTCTAGCTTTTTATAATTATTTGTTGTTGTGGGGTGCAGGGGGCAGGCATGCCACTGTATACAGAGATGGTTCCTTCCACTGTGTGAGTCCTGGGTTTTAACCCCAGGTCACAGGACATGAGTGCAGGCACCCTTCTTACCCACTGAAGCAGCTCACCAACTCACCAGACATTTCTTAGACAGTTCATTTAAGCTTCCCAGCAGTTCAAGGTCCGTTTGCCTCTTGGCAGATAGAGTCAGAGGTTGAGTAGCTTGCTCAAGGTAACACAGCTGGGAAGTGAGAGAGCCACGCAAGGCAAGGAAGGACTTTGGTTTGCTAAGAGCTTGACTATGAGATGGAAAAGTCATGGAGAGCAGGTGGGACCAGAAACACGGTAACTAAGGGATGAGACAGAGAGGTCAAACCCAGGCTTCTGGCCTTCTCTCCTCCACCCCCCTCTGAGGAGAGACAGCTCTGGAAGCATAATTGGCCAAGAAGCCCAAAGTCCAGATGACTACAACTGTGCTTGGATGTAGGATGGTCCTGGAGAGCAGCAGGGATTGGTGGGCAGATGTGTGTGGGCCAGCAGGGATTGGTGGAAAGACAGGCAGATGTATGGGCTCATCAGGGATTGGTGGAAAGATGGAAAGATGTGTGTGGGCCTCGCCTGGGGCCAAGGAAGGGCTCCTGTGCCAGGACAGGCTGGCAGCTCCTGAGGAGGGTAATAGGGACAGTAGGCCTGACAGGGTGGCACACCCAGGCCTTATAAGTGTTAACCCTCAGCTCCTCGCCTGTGTTAGCCACTTAGCCAGATCTGGCCCAGGATATCTCCCTGCCTTATTCTGTGGATGCCCCGGACCCATCTAACTCTAGTCATACACTCCAGTGTATCTAAAGTATTTTAATATAAATACTCCAACACATCCTTAGTATAAGAAATTGAGATTTCTTCTTTAGTACAGGACACTAAGCTTGGGGCCTTCTGCTTGCTGGACAAGCACTCTACTGCCTAGCCACACCTGGGAGAGCGGACCTACCACTGTCTTAACTGAGTGAGGGTATCCCAGGTCTGAGACTTTGTCCTGGTGGCTAAGGAGGCACACAGTAGTCACAGAGACAGATGACTGAGCCGCCTATGCTGGCTGTGCAGGCTGCAGCTGGGACTGCAGAGGCCTTGGGAGCCTGGCTTCTTGATGTGAGCCTGCCAGTACCTGACTGAGCAGCGCCCACTGTCAGGCTTTCTCCTAGACCCTCTGGTGCCTCTGCAGCCTGAGGCCCAGGCCTTACAGAGCCTGACTGTACCTGCTGGAGCCTTGTTGCTCACACACCTGCCAGCACCTTGTTGTGGCTGTTTCCTCAGCTAACCCTCAAACTCGATATAGCTGCCCACTCCTGGTCTCTCCCATGGGATCCCAGCACCCACTTCCTGAGAGCTCTAGGCACAGATCTCAGTCAGGCAGCAAGGCGAGCACTTCCTTTCTTGGGGGAGATCGGCCAAGGTATCGGAATCTGGCCTTCTTACTCAGTTGTTCCTCTACTCACCCTCAGTTCCATGTGGAATTATTTGCTTCTGGGACAGGGTCTTGCTATGTAGACCAGACTCGCCTTGAACTTGCTACCCTACTTCTTCAGCGTTGGATGATAGATCTGCACTAACATGCCTGGTCATACATAGAATCCATTTTATACTTTTGTTTTGCTTTGAAGTAGGTTGTCCCTGGCTGCCGTGGTGACGTATGGTCCAAGCTGGGCCTCAAACTTGGGCAGTCCTCCCATCTAATTTTTCTGAACCCTGGGATTATAGGCATGTACCAGCACACCTGGTTCACACATAAATTTTAGACAAAAGCAGTGAGCACGTTGTGGGGGTGGGGTGTGAGTCGGGGTAGCAGCCCTGCTTTGGAATAAAAAACCAGTGACTTGAGGTAAGGCATCTTAGCTCCTGGGCTACAGAGCTTTCATAGGGAGGGGCCTCGGCGTTGGCAGTGTACTTGTGCAGCATGCACATGGGTGGTCTTTACACAAGTCCATTGCCCTGCAGATGCTGATGCAGTACCTGTACTATGGAGGAACAGAGTCCATGGAGATCCCCACGGCTGACATCCTGCAGGTAAGAGCAGGGCATGTAGCCCAGTGTCCCCAGACAGTCAGCTCGCAGCCCTGATATCAGATACATGTTGTCTGAAGTAAGGTGACTTCTGTAGACCAGGTATAGTCGTTTTCTTGGTGTGCCTGTAGGGTTCAGCCCAGGGAGCAACAGGCCGTGTCCAAGCCTTCTGCTCACCAGTGGCTAAAACGCATGGCCCAGGACACTCTAACTTTTATAGACCAAGGTCTCTTTGGAGGTCAGAAATCTTATCCCATACCTGTGCCCATCCTGTATCTCCTACATCCCAGCCACTACCAAGATGACCTGGAACAGAGCCGTTGCCAGGGAACCATCTCTTCTCAGACTAATTTGGCAGGAGGGCTGGGTCCTGGGACTTAAGAAGACGCTTTCATTTCTAAGGCCCTGCTTTTACCCCCTGACTAGCTCCTGTCAGCTGCCAACCTGTTCCAGCTAGATGCCCTGCAGAGACACTGTGAGATCCTGTGCTCCCAGACCCTTAGTGTGGAGAGTGCTGTCAACACCTACAAATACGCCAAGGTAAGAGCTGGGCCTTCAGCCACTCCCACCACACTTCTCTCTGGCCCCTTCACAGCACTAACAATAGACAGGAGAGGAAATGCGTGGACCACATGAAGGGCAGAGCAGCAGCTGAGGGAACTTAAAAGCCCCAGCTGGAGCCTGTGGTCCCTGCTGCCAGCAGTGGCCCCAACATTGACTCAGAAGTCAGTTGGTTTAGAACCATCGTACATCTCAGCCATCTACCTCTGAAGCCTCCTTCTGCCCTCCCACCCTCCATCTACCTCTGAGGCTGCTCCCTCCATGCCCTCCCACCCTCCATCTACCTCTGAGGCTTCCTTCTGCCCCCCTCCACCCTCATTTCTGCTTCGGGCAGTAGCATCCTCAGGGTCCCTCCACATCCTGTCTTCCCCGTGTAAACCTCATATTTTTTTCATAAGTATGAAACCATGCCATCCCCTACTTAAGCCTGCCCAAAGGTGGCTGCTTGCAAATAGACACCAGCCCACTTCGAGCTTGACAAGACACAGCCTCCCACCCTCCTTCCTGTAAAGCACCTCCCAGGACCGACCAGCTTCCTGTCTTCATCAGTGTCCCCAGGCCTCAGGCATTCCCAGCTTTTATTGTCCATCCATCCTCACCTGGCTTGTCTCATTATTTTCTCAGGCCTCATCCTCCCTGAATGTTAGCTCCAGGAGTGGGAGGGACTCCGTACCCTGCTCAGCGGCAGACTCAAAGTGAATGCTTGGTGCTTACTGAATTAGCACAGCTTTGGGGCATTGCCCACTGCGCTCAGAAGCCTTGTGCCCGGGTAGTGCCCTTAGGAAAGGAGCTGATCAATAAAGTTATCATTTGTGACATAGGTGAGGGAAAGGGTAGGGCTGGGGACTCATTAGTGTTCTTGGTGACTCAAGTGAGACTTGAACCAGGCACTCCCAGGAGGTACTCACACAGGGGAAGGTGGCTTCAAGAGGCAGCAGGGATCTCAGGTTTTAACTGAGGCCTATTATGAATGGGTGACATCTGAAGGTTAAGGCAGGTTTGGTGATGGAGGAAGCTATACAAAGGCCTCATTTCTCCCTCTACTCACAGATCCACAACGCCCCAGAGCTGGCCCTCTTCTGTGAAGGCTTCTTCCTCAAGCACATGAAGGCCCTGCTGGAGCAGGATGCCTTCCGGCAGCTCATCTATGGCCGAAGCAGCAAAGTCCAGGGCCTGGACCCACTGCAGGATCTGCAGAGCACCCTAGCTGAGCGAGTACATTCTGTCTACGTCACCTCCCGGGTGTGAGCCAGGGTGGATGGTGACTGCTATCTGAGGGTGTACAAAGGTCTGTTAAAGCCAGAAACCACCAGCGACACCCCCAGTGGAGGGAGGCTTGTAGGCCTTCTGGGGTAGGCTCTTGGGGGGTACGTCCTGCTCTTCCCCTAGATTACCCTCTGTGGTGTTGACTGATCCTGAGGTGGAAGGAGAGTCCACTTCACTGTTGCTCGGCCAGTAACTGGCCAGGGGTGTGACGTAATTGCACCCTGAGGGCTACCCTGTGCCCTCTCCCCTCCAGTGGCTCAGCGTCGAGCCGATCCACCTCAGCACCAGCCATCCTGGCTGGGGATGTTAGGATCACAGGCATTCTTATGAATGTAGAAAGTGTCCGAGCCCAGGCCACTGGGTGCAGGAGCCGCTATGTTTGGTTTCCTAACAGAGAGAGGCTAAGTCCTGCCCTCCAAGCTGTGCCTTTGAAAGGGCTGGGCCCTGTTGGTGAAAACTGGACCTCCAGTGCCCTCCCTACAAGACTACTAACGAGAGTCTGAACTGGGAATCCCTGAGCACCGGGTATGCTGGGCTACAGGAGCTGGCAGCCACAGGAGGTCCAGCCCCATCATGTCTGTAGGCTGAGGCAGCAGGGCTTCAATGGCCTCAAGTGCAGGGCGCCTTCCACTCAGGGCTGGGGTGCAAGAGCACACTTCTCACCTGGGTTCCGTGACTCTGGGGCATGAAGGACAGGGCCTCGGTGGAAGAGAAGCTGTGTCCTCTCCCCTCCTGTCCTCAGTCTTGGCTCCCCATCCTCTGACCTGTTTGTGGACAGACGCTGGGACAGCATCAAGAACAGCTACCTTAGAAACTATTTATTCATCAGAAGCCCCCAGGGCTTGCAATCCTGGAACAATATTTTCAACTTGCTGCTTGTGCTGGATGTACAAAAGAATGAATGGTATTTTATTGCTGTAATATTGTATGATACTGTAACTATACCTTAATGTTGTTACTTACTGTAAATGTACTATGGTTTTATCAACAATAAACACTCATTAACATTGACCTTGGCGTCTGCTCCAGGTAAAAGAAGACTGCCTAGGAGTCCAGAGCTCGAGAGGAGCCCTGCTGAACCATAGGGAACCCAAAGCTGAGTCTGTGCACTGGGCAGGAAAACCCCGCAGTAGAGCTCTCATAGCCAGCACTCACCTGTCTGGATCAATCTGACTGTCCTTGGATTGGCCTATTTCTACACCTGGGAAATGAGGCACAAGAAAATTTGATGTGCCAATGGGCTGGACAGAACAGGACTCAGACTGGAAAGGCCCACCTGTGGCTTTCTCTGACCTTAAGGCCAGGGCTCTCCATCAGGATGAGATGAGAAAGCTACTGAAGTTTGCACACCTGTACCAGGTCTATACTGCATGGTCTGATGAGAAGCACCAGGTAGAGTAGGAGTTGAAGGCCAGCCTGGGCTAAAAATCTTTGCTAAATATACCACCCTTCCACCCCTGGTTCTTGTTAAGATCACTGGGAGTGGCTACCATTTAGTAGCATCCTGGAAAATAATACAGAGACTCCAGGAAGCAGAAGGCCCGTTTCCTAGCTCTTTTTGGGTAGAGGTCAGGCAGAATGGTGTGAGCGTGTCTGGGGCTCTGGACTCAGCAGTGAGGATGTCTTGTGCATATGTAGCACAGTGCCCTCTGGGGGTCACAGGGAGGAGATGCAATCCCCAGTACCACCGAAGGTGAAGGAGCAGCGGAGGCCCAGTGTCTATCCTTTAAGGGTTTGCGTCTGACCACTCCACTTCCAGCAAAGCTGTTCCTAGCTGAAAAGGTGAATCTGCTTACAACCGGCTCCAACCTGTTCCTCTGCAGGTGTTAGGATTAGATGAGGAGTTAGCGCTCTAGGCTCATATTAAACAAGTACCTTTAGCCATTTTAAATAGAGGGCTGGAGAGAGGATATGAGTAAGAACATTTGCTGTGGAAACAATAGGACGTAACCACACGCACCCCGTCAGTACTGTGAGGCCAGAGACACGATCACAGGGGCTTGCTGACCGCCAACCCAGCTCCAGCTCAGGAGAGAGCCTCAAGGGGAGGATGTGGGGAATGACAGCAGCAGGACACGGCGTGCCCCTGGCCTGCACACACACGCGTGCGCACACACACAAGCAAGCGCGCATGCATGCACATGCGCACACACACACACACACACACACACACACACACACACACACTCTCTTCTGGGATGGGGGCAGTTAATTCTTCCTAGGACTTAACACTAACAGCAACAGGGATATTTGATCACTTAATCCAGAGCAGCAACTCAAGATCATGAGAGCCACTTCAGAGCTGTCAGTTCCTTGCTCCTAGCAGCTAGACTAGAAAGGCAACGCTAACTTCTTACAGGAGTCCTTGGGGCACAAGGGCTGGAAGTATTAGCAATATACCCAGGGACAGCAGACAACTTGGAAGCCACCAAGGTTAATCCTGAGCCACCAAGGCAAACACTAGACATTCAAGACTTCCTGCCTTCCCAAGTTCCAGCCTCTCCTGATGCTGTACCCTCTATACTGAACTGGGTTCCATTCTTCCTAAGAGTCCCCTGTACAGACAAAGGGTTGGCAAGCCAGACAGTTCCCAGGGAATTCTGCAAAGGAAACTTTGTTCCCCCTTCTCCTAGGCTCAGTGCATGCACGCAGTCTCGTGGTCACTCCAGCATCCTCTGGGATTGTCGAGACCAGATGAGCAGTGAGAGCAGGCTGGCACCAGCCCTTTATAGAGTAGGGGCAAGGAGACCATGAAGGAACCCTCTCTGTTCAAATCTCATCAGCCTCTTCCCCATCCTGGTGGCATATGCAGAGCTGGCCCATCTGACTTCATTTTGAATGTGACATCTCCTGAGAGAGAACGGCCTTACAGATGTCATTCTGTGGGGGCCAGATGGTGAGGTCTGAAGGAGGCATTCCTTTCCAGGTTTGAAGGAGAGACAAAGCACTGAGACCTATTCCGGATATGTTTTGAAAAGAGCCTTGGCTGCACACAGTGGCCACCCTGGTCAAGTTGAGAAGCACCTTGCCCCAGGACAGTTACTGCTTACAGCTGGCACCTCCAGCCGCAAGTCACAGGCTGTGCACCCATGTGAGTCTCTGGCTAGCTCAGGCTTGTTTTAGAATATAGCCAGTTCTCCGTCATTCCATCATCCTGGGGCCACCATCTCTGAACAGCTCCCATGGTTAGACCGGGGAGCAACTAGAACCCAGGCGGGGTACACTGTTTTCGGTTGGGCACTGTTCTAAGCAATGCCTGTTTTTTTCCACCCACTGTTCCTCAAGGCTGGGGGATGCAGATGCCATCACTACTACTTGTGACCCACTGAGGTAAAGCCATGTTACTTTGTTATAAGAGAATATCCAAGGCTCATTGATAGTGTATAAAGAAAATTAATTTCACTCAGGAGGCAGAGGCAGATGGATCTCTTGAATTTGAAGCCAACTTCTGAGCGAGTTCTAGGACAGCCAGGGGCTACAAAGAGAAAACCCTGTCTCAAAGACCAAAAGAAAAGGAGAGGGGGTGGGGGGAAGGAGGGAGGGAGGGAGGGAGGGAGGGAAAGAGGGAGGGAGGGAAAGAGGGAGGGAGGGAGGGAGGGAGGGAGGGAGGGAATTTCTTGCAGTTCTAGAAGCTGCCAGGTACAAAAATCAAGAGGCAAAATCTGATGACGACCTTGTTGAGTGACTCTGCTGACAGGGTGGCTGCCCATGTGACACATGGCTCACCAAGGCACGGCAGGCTTTTCTGACAGGCCTCCCTTCAAGCTAATCCACTGAAGCCCTCCTAAACACATTTCCTCTAACAGTTCACGTGAAAACTAGGGACATTTGAACCACAGTCTCCAAGATCAAAAAAGGGTCAAGTCAGAGCCACAGCCAAGCTCACGTGGGCAGCCTGGCCTCGAACCTAAGGATTACGTTGTCTCTAACCAACCAATTGTATGAACCGCAGAGCCCGGCAGGAGACAGCTGACTTTCAAGGTGACTACAGTGGCATGGAGTACCTACCGTATCTCCTGCACGTGCCGAGGCCAGAACTCTAGTCACAGCATACCAATGGCTTGTGATGCCTAGGCCTCCACCTCTGACCTGGCAGGCAAACTCACCAGGAGAAACAAGTACGCAACGTTCACAGACGCAGATTCTGTAAGGAGGCAAAGGGCCTTTCCAAGATGTCATGTATTAAAAATACTCTCTCCCCTCACTTGCATAGCAACAGTCTCTCTTGATAGTCTCTCCCAAACGAAGAGGCAACCAAAAGGCGTTTGGGGCTCAGCTGTTGCAGCCTACCTAAGGGCCTCAGACTTTCCTGGGACCCCGAGGACAGCAGACCTGCCGCAGGCGGGATGGACCAGAAGAGCAGGAGAGGTCCCACTGCCCTGGGCCTCTGAGTGTCAGGGCAAGTCTGTAGTGAGACAGAGCACTCCTCCAGAAAGCTGTGTGCTGGAGGGCAGGAAGGTCACAGCCGGAACAAGCGAAAGTGAAACTGTGACCTGGGGCAGTGGCGGACAGCCCCTGACAATGCCAGAGCTTTGCCCAGCACCAAGTCTAAGCAGACTGTTCGGGAGTGACTGTGTCCAGCCATGGCGGGCGTGCAGATGGTACCTGCCTCTGCTGAAGCCCCTCGGTACTGTCGCTGCCCACGCTGCTGCCTGGCCAGCAGAACACAGCTCAGAAGTCTGGCATCCACTCGCCTCACTACTTCTTTCTCTTCAGTTTCGTGTCCTTTCTGTTGTTACCGCTCTTCTTCAACTTCTTGCTCTGTTTGGGTTCTTGTTTTGTTTCCAGTTTCCTTTTCTTGTCACTGGAGGGAAAAGAAACCCACACCACCAAGGACAGAAACAGAAAGCATTAAATACTTCAGGCTGCTACTTGAAAACTCACCCTCACCTGGCAGACTCCCAGACATGTTCCCTGCAGACCTTTAGAGACCGCTTCATACCGTGCCGAGACCGTACACAGGCCCACCCTGACCACCTGTGGAGCAGCCCCAGCTCTGTTCAGATGATGCTGAATGGTCTCCTGTCCCAGTAAATGCCAGACAGAGATCATTCCCACCACATGGAGCCCCGATATATCATCCCAGTGACCCCAGAGGCAGTTTTTAGCACAAACATGGGATCTTTAAGGAAGGCCAGTGTCCTTGCTAATACACTGCTATGAATTGACTTTTTCTAAACCAATAGCACAAACTCCAGGAGTCAAGATTCGGGAGTCACTGGCAAACCTCATGGCAGGGTAGCACAGGGATTGAGCAGGTACCTGCCTGTCAGGAGCCCTTGGAGATAGCGTTTGCCCTGGGAACAGAGTCCCTATGGAGACATACCATCCAGAGACTGCTACCTCAGAGGAACTGCTGAGATGGGAAGGTGCTGGACAGACGGCTCAATGACTGAGGGAGCAAATTTTGCTGTTTCCTCCCTGAGCCAGTGTCTTCAGGGCCTCACACTCAGAGATCTGTCTGCCTCTGCCTCCTGAGTGCTAGGACTAATGATGTGCACCACTATGTACGGCTTGGAGCACTGCCCTTGCAGATCAGGGTTCAGTTCCCAGTGCCTATACAGTAGCTCATAGTTATTGCAGCCCAGCTCCAGAGAAACCAGTGCCATCTGCTGGCCTCCTCAGACACCAGGCACACATGCGGTACACACACACATGCAGGCAACACTCATAGAAATCTTGAAAAAAAAAAAAAAAAAAAAGGCAAGCCTCAGGGAAGGACAGACTCGGGAGCACTCACTTCATCCTGAGTCCCTGGGCCATGCCAGCTAGCATGACTATGGCGACCCTCGCCAGCAGTCCCAGTGGGAGCTGAGCGTCAGGCTCGTTCTGCAGAGCTCAGAGCCAGGATTCTCTGCAGTAGGTTTCTCTCCAGGCCTTTCACTGGTCTAGCTAGAGAGCACGGGGGAGCCTGATGCATTTGTCACACAGTTCAATCCGTAGGACACACTGACAGCAGGCCAGAAGACCCCTGGGAAATGTGGCTACCACATTATCAGCCCCAGAGCCCTAAAAGTCCTGGAGCGACTTAAGGAGTTGGAGGGGAAACTTCTAACTTTCTGAGATTCATCACATAGATTTGCAAACATCCTACAGTATAAACTCTTTTAGAACTGCATTGGTAATTATGACAATGCCTACAATTCAGCCTTTCCATAAGCCCAAAGCAGCCATGCATGTGTGCAGGCCTTGGGCACAGGAGGTCTCCTGCTAGATCCAGGGGAGCTCTAACATTTGCTATATGCAAATGCATCACTTTGCAGATCAGACATTGGAGAAACAGTGTTCAATGACCTCAGGATGTCTGAAGTGGCCAAGGAAGTCAAAACTATTTTCACTTTAATCCTTCTTTTGCCCTTTCCACTCTCTGTCTCTTGTGTATAATATTCCTCAAAGGGTCCAAGGTATGAGGGTACAACAGGAGCTAGAGGCAGACACCAGAAACTGCAATGTGACAGCGATGAATGAGACCGGCCAGAGTAAAACTGAGTCTTTCTCAACACTCAGCTAGAGGACGGAGGACGTGCCTAAGGTACACGAAGCCCTGGGCTTGATTGCCAGCCAGGAAGAAAAGACAAGACATGAAACCCACAAGCAAAAACTTAAATCCAAACCATACTATCATTCATTTCAAACAAATGGCTTTCAGTCTCTTGGTTTTAATTTTTGTTAAGGGAAGTAGCTACAGAAAGCACGGCTCTGTCTTAAGGCACAAAAGAACTCTAAGACCAAGGATTTGGAGAACTGCCCTCAGGGAAGGACAAGGTGACTCATGACAGGCTCTGTAGTGGATACACCTAGCCCAACTCTGGCCCCGTCCTCACTGCTCTCTCAGACTGGCTCCAAGAGTTCAGCCCTCTCCTGCTGCTGAGTACAGGAAAGAAGAGATCCAAGCCTAGGATGCTGCCTGCTTTCTAGGTGTGCTACCAAGGTGGCCGCAGAGAACTCAAGAGAGAGAACCATGACACTTCCTCAGCATTTGCTCTCACCTCCTGCTTCCCAGCCCCGGCTGTGGGACACCAGGCTCTTACCTTTTCAAACTAACAATGGAGGCATTCTGCCCTGCTTTGCTCAAAACTTCATTCCACTCTTCATCATCGCCACGGATTATATATCTGTGAGAAGGGGATATCAAAGCCTGTCATAAGAACTGCTTAAAAGGAAATATGGAAGTGACAAGATGCCCACCCCAGGAAACACCAGAGCTACACTAGCATGTAAGCTGCAGAGAGGGTGGCAGGCTGTCGGCCAGATATAGCCCCACTGGACATAGAGTCACACCCAGAGCGGAGAAAAAGTGGCCACCAGGGGGAAGGCAGTCTGCCACAGCTACCTTTACCTCCCCCTGCCATCACTGTCCCCACTCGGACCACAGCCCCTGCCCTGCCAGGCCTTGGCCTCCCTGCCCTGTAACCTCTTCCTTCTTTCAGATAAAGCAGTCCTGGACATCAAATAGAAACTAGCTGGGTGCCCTGAAATGGCTTCATGGCCACACCCTCACCCCCTTCTGCTCAACCATCATCAATGATCTGGTTGTGGACAAGTTCTTGGCCCCTATCCTAGAGTTACGGGGGAAAGGCCTTAAGCACCAGGACTGTCAGATCTGTTGATCTTGGGTGGGTGGAGAGGAAACATCACAAGGAAAAACACAAGGAAACAGCCAAATATGAGGAAGGGACTCTTCAAGGTGGAAGTTGTTCTGCTCAGCATCCCTTCTGGAGAGGCCTGGGAGTAACACAAACCCAAAGGGACAAGAACTCTGGGATCCAGGGAATGAGGCAGATTGTGAGGTCTCAGCTGGTACTTCTCAAACAGTTTATGAGTCTGTGAGGTGTGTGGTAGGACACCTCTAGCAGACTGTAGGCTGTAGAGGCTGGGGAAGAACCAATTCCCTGAGAGCGGGAGGGGCTTACTGAGAGAGGTCCATGTCCTTCAGCTTCCCCACGTCCTTCTTGTGTTTCTCCTGGAATTCCTTTGCTGCTTCATCCTGTGGTCCACAGCCAGAGAGAGCCAGGGTCAGAGACCAGAAGCAGGGACAGGTGTCAACAAGAGGCAACCTTCCTTTTGAGGTATGCTCAGAAGACTATGAGCAGCTACTACAGCCCTACAGTATGCACACCTATAACTGTGCATTTGGAAAAGCATCCAAAGGGTAACTAATGTTTGCACTAACAGTCGAGGTTCCCGCACTCGCACACTCAGTGGGAGGCACAGGGTGAGAGCCACACTGGCTTGGACCCACAGACTGCCACTAGTTAGGTTAGTTCCTTTACTTGTTCTGTATCCCAGGCTGACCTCAAGTTCTCTAAACAGCAGCTCAAGCTGGCTGTAAGCTGAACAACTCTCCTGCCTCTCATCCTGACGCTACAGGAAGGCAAGCCATGCACCAGCACCTCCATGCTGCTGGACAGCTCTGAAGCAGAGAGGGTGATTGACATTTGCAGGCTAACAGTGACAAAGAAAACAGGGCCATACCAGGTCATCACTCAGCGTCTTTATCGTAGGCTCCATGACCACATCCTTCACTGCCACCATCTGCTCCTCAATAGCCTTTTCCTGCACATCATTGAACAGCTACAAAGACAACACAAAGAAAGAAAAGGTGCAGGAGCAGCAGGGTCTGTCACTCACTCTTCAGTAAGGCATTTCGTGTCTTAAAGAAAAGTATTCAAAGCAGTGCTCCGGACGTTAGGAACATGGCCGATCACGGTAAGATCATAGAAACAGGCCAAGTATATACAAACCCCAACAGTGGAGTCTCCAGGAAGGAATTCAGTTCACTGACACTCGACCTTACCCACCTACCGTGTGTGTGCGTGTGTGTGGTGTGTGTGTGGTGAGTGTGTGTGTGGTGAGTGTGTGTGGTTAGTGTGTGTGTGTGGTGTGCATGTGGTGAGTGTGTGTGTGTGTGTGTGTGGTGTGTGTGTGTGGTGAGTGTGTGTGTGGTGTGCGTGTATGTGTGTGTGTGGGGTGTGTGTATGTGTGTGTGGGGGGTGTGTGTATGTGTGTGGGTGTGTGTGTGTGGTGAGTTTGTGTGTAGTGTGCGTGTGTGGTGTGTGTGGTGTGTGTGTGTGTGTGTGTGTGTGTGTGTGTGTGTGTGTAGATCTGCAGCAAATACATGTACGTTTTAGTACTTATTGTAAACAAAGAGTGGATACATTATGTTACTGGAAAGAGACCAAAATCCTGTTCATGGGCCAAGGTTACCTTCACGACTTTGCGGATGATCCGGTTGAAAAGCCCCATCAACTGGCCTGAGGGTAGCTCGATCTCCTTTTCCAGCTGATCCACGGACTTGTGCTGTAGGCCCATTCCCAGGAGAAGAGCCTGGAGGAAGAGGAACCAGCTGGATTGGCCTCAAGACAGCCTTGCCCGTTAAAATAGCCCAGATTGGAACTGCCTCGTTTGATGAAGCAGAAATCAGAGAGCAGCAGTGGGTTGATTTTTGGAATTGTTTGTTTGTTTGTTTGTTTGTGGCATCTTCTCTTCCGACCTGTTACTAAGGCACCAGGAAGAAGTGCCTAAAATGCACTCTAGCTCACACTGTCCTGAAAAAATCCACTTCACAAAAAAACCATATCCGGAGTCCAGGATAGCCCAGCCTTCTGCAGGCAGCAAGGTGGGGGAAGAATGTGCGCTCAAGTGCAGCAGTCTGCTTGCTAACAGCACAGCTACACATCGGCCTGCAGCCTCAGCTCTGCCAGGAAAGCTACTTCCAAGCACTCGCCTGAGGGCCCAGCACCAGCAGCTCCACTGTCCTCCCTTGTCCCCCATGGAGTCCCAGGTGACCTACCGACTGGGCGGCTGACAATGCCAGGTCCCCTAGCTGGTTGAGGAAGTACAGGCGGGAAATGGCTGGGATAAGGTCCATGATGAGGTGATAATCGACCATGTTCCGAGAGTACATCTCCAGCCGCTTCAGGTCATAGGGGAGGAAGAGGGCCTCCAGATGCTCCCGGCCTAGGACTGCACGTGCAACAAGAACCCCACCAGTCAGGGCCGTCTGCAGCCCTTACAGGATAGTGCTCAGCACACAAAGCCATCCAGGAAGGGGCTGGGCGGGTGGCTCAGCAGTTAAGTGCACTTGTTGCTCTTGCAGAAAACCTGGAGCCCACATGTGGTAATTCATAACCAACAGTAATAACTCCACTTCCAGGGAATCTGATGCCCTCTGACCTCCACAGGCTTCAGGCACATATGTGGTACAAATGCATACATGCAGGCAAAATAAGTCTACACATAAGCGTCTATATAAATGTGTTAAGATACCTTGCCACCAAAAACATAATCCCAGGCTGGCAGTCCAGACAGCCACCAATATGTTGGACCAAAGAAAGACCCTTGTGCCCTAACATTCCAAGGACACATCTCCACCCTTCCCCATTTGTCACTCTTCCTCCAGGGTCATCTTAACAGAAGTGTGTGTTCTGCCCAGCTCAAAGAACCCAGATTGTCCCATCAAAATATAACGTAAGTAAATATACACATAGGAACGTGTACATAGGCACAGATACACATATAAAATATATATAAATGCAACTTTATAAAGTTTATATATATAGCTCATCTACACACTAGTCACAGATGGCCGATGACTTATAGAGAGCCCCAGGGACTGAGCTAGCCCCCCTCAGAGCCCAGGTTTCAATCAGGTTCCACAGCCAACCACTGTATGAACTTCTCTTACACCTGAAATCCAGGACAGCCTGGGCAGGAAAGAGGCTTGGGAAACAGGAGGCAGCCCTGAGACTGAGGACTAGAGCAGCCCTCAGCTCCTGGGGTGACAGCTCACCTGGTGGGGCTGACTTCGCTATGTTCCTGTTCTGAATGATGTTCAGAGACAGGGCAGGAGAGAAGGTGCTGAACTGGTAAGACAGCAGGGCCAGGAACCGTCTTCGGAAATCTGCAGGGCATAGCGAGGCAGTTAGCAGTCTGCAGGTGCCCTAGCCTGTCACCTCACTGTCCCCACTCCACTCCTCTGGTGTTTACCGGTCCAAAATGCTGCCAGCCAAGCTCCCCGCTCCGCCTCATCCTCATCAGCCAGTGTCTTCAGCATAATGCAGGAGTGCTCTCCAGTCAGGTCATTCTAGGGGACACAGTTACTGCTCGCCACCAACTTCCTTCCTTCTCAGAGCTCCCTTGGTACTCCAGGGCAACTGCACAGAGAAGGGTGTGGTGCTCCCAGCCTGGCCCCCTGGGCTGACACAGCGGCCACTCCTAAGAGGCCATGGGAATGGAACTGGCCCAGCAGGCCTTCAGGTGAGGCCTGACTTCTGCTCCGCACCCACTCCTTTCAAGGAGACTCTGAAGTCAGGGCCACGAACGAAGGCTTCAATCCCTCATCCTGTCAGTGAACTTTTGGTCCTGATAAAGCAGAAACTTCCCAACAAACTCGAGACTCCCAGCTGACAGCCAGTAAGTTATGCATGCTTTGTGTAAGAGACAGTCTTACTATGTAGCCTGGCTGGCCTTAGACTCTTGATGCTTTACACTTCACTAGGAGTTGGCATAGTGGAAGGCCACAGTTTTGGGCTTTTTACTACATAAGTTCTCAGGACTGCATGGCAGCACCTAAGGGCACAAGCAGATCAAGGGACAAGAACATAGGACACCTATGGCCTATTTCTCCTCCAGCAACTGCTGAGCTTATCTGTCTATCTGGACAAGTCTGCTGACAGGCACAGGCCCACCTCCTGCTCCCTGCCTGCCTGCTGCAACCAAGTCTCCAGCAGTCATGTCAGACTTCACGTGGACATTCACCACCAAACTCGAATACTGGATTTGCATTCTCCAAAAGACACATGTCCTTGCCCCCTTCAGCACTGTGGGCCTCAAAAAGAGAAGCAACTGGACATCTTCACTACGTCATTGCTGCACTCACACTGACTGTTACCTTCCTGGAGGCTAGCAAACCTTCAAATCCTGGGTTTCAGCCTGACCTCCCTCCACAAGGCCTGTACCCCTGCAGTCAGCTCTCTGCCTGTGCTCCCTGTAAATAACTCTGCTCCCTTCCACTCTGGGAAAGAACATCTACTCATTCATGCCTCTCCACCTGTACCAAGCCCTACTCCATTCAGAACACCAGTATTGGCAAATCCAGTAGCCACCTGCCCTCCTGCTTTGTGTGATGTCAGCAGCTTCTAAGTATGCATCCATTCATCGAGTGCATACTACATGGAGATGACATCATCGAGTACATACTACATGGAGATGGTAAGTGCTGCAGAATAGGCGTGAATGTCTACAGTAGTCGTGCGGAGTACCCAGGGTGATCGATCACTAGACTCTTAGGGTCCTGTTTGAAAACCACCAAGAAACCTCTCCTAGGTTTTGTTGTGGGGTGTACTAGACAGCTTGAAAGTTCCGTTTAAGAATGAGAATGCTGGGCTGGAGAGGTGGCTCAGAGGTTAAGAGCACTGTTTCCTCTTCCAGAGGTCCTGAGTTCAATTCCCACCAACCACATGGTGGCTCACAACCGTCTGTAATGAGATCTGATGCCCTCTTCTGGCCTGCAGGCAGACATGCAGGTACAAAGCTGTATACATAATAAACAAAAGATGAGAATGCCTTCTCTCCAGCTTCATCTATCTCTATCCTCAACTACCTTCTTCAGTTCTGGTCCCTTCCAGACGTCTGCTTCAGGTCTAAGCTGCAGGCCAAGCCGGTACGCTACAATTGCCACCATGAGGAGTACCAGTAGCTTGCTGTTCTACCCGTTAGAAAACAAGTCTCAGGCTTCCCCATACTCTGGCTCTAAATGCATTCCTGGAACTCACCGCTGTTTCTCACCCTCCCATAATCTGCTGCCCATCTCTGTCCTTCAGAAACCAATAACACTCAGTTCTGTTTTACAGACTTAGGGAAACTGCAGCCATCAGGAGTGAATCCACAACATAACAAATCTGTCCACGTGTCCCATGCCACGTTAAAATGAAGCACAAGGCCAAGAATGCACAGACCCACCAAGTGTCGTGAAGGAATCATTTTGTTCCAACCTGCCTCTGAAGAGGACAGCTGTTTGTCCATCAGAGTGACACCTTGACAGATACAGGAACACCTGCCCAGGGCACAGGCAGGAGGAGCCAAGGCTCTGTGCCAACTGCAAACAAACCCATCCCTCCTGTACCCAAGCCTCACTTACTGGGGTCTGTCTCAAATAGACAGGAACAAATCCAGCTCGTTTCCAGAACCTACAAAAGGGGGAGGGGGGAGGTCACCTTTTATGCCTCCTGGAAGCAGCTGAGTAATAAAGGGAGAAGGGGCAGGAGGAGCACAAGGCAGCTGCAAAGGGAGACACCGCCCACAGAACTGTCCTCTTCCACTGCCATGGGCTGGCGCCACAGGACAGGCAGGTACTCACTTGAGGAGCCTGGGGGTCAGCCCATAGGAAACCCCCAGATAATCTAGGCGCTCTGCAGGCCTCTCATTCAACTTGAGGAGTAAGGGAGGCAGATCCTTCCGGGGAGTGATAACTTCTTCCAACAAGCTGACGGCCTAGGAAGAAGACATTATTCCCTTAGCAACGCAAGAGGTTAGTGGTGGTCTCCAGCCATCCCGTACACCACACAACAAAACAGACTTCTTCTGTGTCCCTGTGGTTTTCAAATAGGACCCAAGAGTCAAGAGATCACCACAGGCACGGCCTAAGCACATACACCAAGTTCCCAAGACTGAATGCAGGGAAGGCCACCAGTCTAGCAATGCATAATATACTTTAGAAGGGACAGAGGTAGGGTTCCGAAAACGCAGCATGGAAATGTGGTTGTCACCTGGCACCCCTGTGACCTTGGAGAGTAACCTTCCTGAGTCCGACGTTAGTCAAAGCCCACAGGCATGGGCATCCGATGCAAACCACCGAGCACGTGCATGTGAAGGCCAGTCACCAGTGCAGGCAGCCTCAAGCAAGGCAAAGTGGGAGGGCTGCAGTGTGGCCAATGCCAACAGAGGCTGGTGGGGAGCACGCTTCCCAGCCTGCAGGCCCGCAGGCTCGCTTTCTCCCAGAGCTGCTTTGCAGCAGGTACTGGCGATGAGGCTGAGTCTCTACAGTGTTAAGCTGAAGAAAGTGGCTCCTGCCCATGTGAGAAGAACCCCGAGAACCGTCCTCTCAGACCCAGGACCTAGCCTTT
The DNA here is from genome assembly GCF_021556685.1 of Rattus norvegicus. Taxonomy (NCBI): domain Eukaryota; kingdom Metazoa; phylum Chordata; class Mammalia; order Rodentia; family Muridae; genus Rattus; species Rattus norvegicus. The sequence continues at coordinate 89,456,360 of NC_141536.1, forward strand.
GTCAGATCACTGTTACCTCACTGCTCACGGTGTGGATTTCTTGTGGTGTCTCCAAGACCTTTTCCTCCAGACACGGGAACCTGCCTTCGTAGTACATCTGCAGCAGCTGCAGTGCTCGGCTGCCGTAGCCCATCTATGAGCACACAAGAACACAGCAGAGGGAAGCCACTCTCAGTCTGCTTAAGCTACGTCTGTCTTGCTTCTCAAGCACTGACTCCTGGTCAAGCTGCATTTGGAAAACAGCTATCGATAAAACCGAATGCCGTCAAAGCTGGTTCTGGCGCCAAACACAGAGGGCTCAGTCCTTAGGTTAGCTTAGCCCTCCAACCACAACCCACCTACAACCTGGGTCTAAGGACAGCTGGTTGTGCCACTGCCAGAAAGGGACGCTTCTACAGCTGACTCCTCAGTGTGGCTTTCGAAGCAACAGAAGGCAATTAGAGGAAAACAATCGGGTTCAACAAGTCCTATGTTCTAACAGAGGAAAAGAGTATACACCCACAACCTTGTCCACCTGCCCGCCCACAAGCTCTGGCTACATTCTCCAGAGCAGAGTACACCTGAAATGTCACCAGTGCATCCAGCTTTCTATTCAGACAGACACACCTGCCCTACGGGCTGCCCAGAGACAGCACACAAGCTTGAAGAGGAGAGAGGACGTATTTACCCCTTGGTAATCTGGATGTACAGCAATTCGAACAACCCGTCCACCAGAAAGGCCTCCAAAGTCTGGATCCTGAAACTGTGGGAGACAGAAACCAGTGACTTAGCAATACAAACGACCTCTGACAGTCAGACATTTCGGGCAGCCCCTCCCTTACCTGTTCTGACACAGTCCATGGAAGCAGGTCCCCAGAAGCCTTTTTGCCTCTGGACAGGCTATTCAAAATGGACTGACGAGAAAGCTCTCCTTCAAGGCACACCTAGGGGAAACCAAGGCAAGGAAAGCATCACCTTCTCCAGATCCCAAGTATTAACATCTGAGACAGATCCCCCAAACCAATAGTTTTCTAAGTATCATTTCTTATCCTGGGTTCAGGCCCCACAGACTACAAGAGATTTCATTAGTGTGTGGCAAGTTACTAACTTACTGATACCCTCCAGCCCCAAGACCAAGAGACAGAGAGTACAAGAGGGTTTCCATGGAGGTCAAGTGGAATGTATCATTTAAACACACATCAGGTAAGACACAGGATATACACAGCTCTATGGAGCAGTACAAATGACAAAGAATCCAAGTCTGTGACTGAAAAGTGAGACAGATACTGTGTAACCATGTAATAAAGCACTATGAAGCACATTGTGAACACTGACACACTGCAAGTGTAACATCTATAATCCCAAGTTTATGAAAGGAAAAAAGATGACGTTGCGCGCACACGCGCGCACACACACACACACACACACACACACACACACACACACACACACACACAAAGTGTGCCAGGTGATGAACATTTTCTCCATGCAGCCTTTAAGTTTACACAACTCATGTGTGCAATAAAGGGAGATAAACCTGCTGTCTGTTATCTATCTTTCTGTCCAGTGCACACCATCACCTGCTTCAACTGACCCACCCACCTAGAACCAAGTCAGGACCCAACAGCTTCCCTGGCCACACTAATGCCCGATAGTTTCCCAAACCAATGGCACACCATGCTTCTCTGCTCTGTACCTGGACAACTGCAAGCACTTCAGGCAGGGCATTCTGGGTAGGGGGCACAGGTGGCAGAAGGCAGAAGAGGTGGTGAGCAGGTGCATCCGAGAGCATCTGCAGATCGTTGGGAGAGTTCTGTGGGGCACACACATGGGTCAGTGGGATGCACTCCTGCAGTCTTTCACTCCCAGGCCTGACTGGGGATTGATGGTGACTGCAGCTCTGCCTTTTCCAAAGCCAAGCGAGACTGACACCTAGCAAAGTGCTTTTCATCACTGTGACAAGGTGACTCTTCACGATGGCTGCAGTGAGATTGTGCCTCCAACACCTACTATCTTGTCTTCTCGGCTCAACACTGAGGTCATGGAGCAGAAGTTATTTCACACTATTTACTTCACAACTGAGAAATGAGCTTTCTCCAGAGACAAAGCTGACTGCTATTTCAGGAACACACACCACCATAATGAACACCCACTCTTCAGCCTCCCATCTAGGGCTCATGAACATGCTACCACATGCTAGACACCCAGGAAGCAGCTGTCTCAGCCTGCCACTACCTCTGGGCTCCACTATACTAAGCTCTCCTTAGCTCAGCAACACAAGCTATCCTTTGAGATGGGCGACACTGCCCCACCCTGTCAGCGAGTCAGAACCACAGGAGCTGTGATGGGAACTGTGACCCCCGATAAGATGGCTGGACCCTGCCAACTTCAACACATTTAAGTCCCAATGGAATGGCCACCTGGAGCCCTGAGTAGCAGGAGGTGTGAAGATGTGAAGGAAGTCAGAGCGAGTTAGTTACCTTGTAATGCGAAGCCACATAGAGAGCCATGAGCCTCTGCAGAAAAACCTCAGAAGCCTTGTGGTAGCAAAAGAGGGTATCTCTGTTAACATAGTAGCTGGTCTGGAGTTAAGCAACGAAAATAAACCACAGGGACTCAAAAGAAGAAACACTGAAAAAAATGCAGATTTCCCCGCAGCTTAGGGGCCTAAGCAGAAACTATAGTGGAGAAACCTGAGAAACAAAATCAAAAGTTCCTCAAAAAATCAACCCCAAAAAACCAACCAAACAAACAAAACACCAACAAAAACTTCTTTTAGAGGCAAAATCTTGCCAGGTGGTGGTGGATGCTTTTTATCCCAACACTTGGAGGCAGAAGCAATCAGATCGCTGTGAGTTCGAGGCCAGCCTGTTCTACAGGATGAGGTCCAGGACAGCCAGGGCTACACAGAGAAACCCTGTCTCATTAAAAAGGTGGGGATTTCATTGCTCACTGTTTTACTTGCGCTGGACCTAAATTGTGGGTCCACAGTGTCCTCCTGCCTCAGCCTCCTAAATCAGGGCGAAGACTGCAGGTATATGCCACTTTACCCAGCCCAAACCCTTTCTCTAATCGTTTCAGCCCCCAAAGAGCCAGTGAGACATAGAGGATACAGCTCACAGGCCTCAGGCAAGGGGCAGCCGGAAACGATGCGGGTGATGTTGAGGCAATCCAGGCACAGCAGGTCATTCAGCCACTTCTCCACTGCATCCCCAGGGGCGTACCGGATTGACTCTTGGAGGGAAACCTCATGCAATGTCCGAGCTGTCGACCAGAACACATACAATTAGAAACGATTACTCAACACACAGCATCTAACCACAATAAAAATACTGCGCTTTATCTGAGACACGATGTCCAGATAGCCATGGCTCAAGAACATCAAGTGGATGATGTAAGGTGTTTTGGGTTAGGTATTGACCAACGAGTCAACATACCCTACCCATGCTTTAGAGTGGGAACCAAAAAGGCCCCAGGGATCCAAAGACCATTGGCCACTGGACTACAGGTTCTCTCAGGAGAGTTGTCACCTCCTAGGACTCAGACAGCCTGAATTTAGTGCTGCTATGAGGTCCTAGGACAGCATGGTCAGCCCTGCTAGGTACCTGAGGCCAATCTGGCTGTCGTCGTGGTCTTGTTCTCAGCAGTGGTGCTGACCTGGCTCTGGGCACTCTGCTGACGGAGTTGCTGGATGAGTTTGAGGGACAGTGACCGGCCAGTGCCCTCGTAGCTAGGCGAAAAGACAAAGGCAGTCAGACATAAGGTCCCCAATCTACTCTCCAAGACAGCCTCTCTCATCCGAACTTCCAGCACGGCACACAAATGTCCCAAGGAAGCGCCCTAGGAGATGAACCAAGATGCAACTTGGCTAGAAAGCACTGAGGCTCAGATTCAAGCCTGGTGTGACTTTAGTACCTGTGGGTGGAGAACTTGCACTCTTTAAGCCTCATCCCCAAAGGGTTGTCCCATACACTTCATAGAACTGTGATCTGAAAATAATGGCCTGAAATATGGTATCAACAAAGCATTTAGCCAGTGAGACTGAAGCAATGCCTCGCAGTCTAATGGTTGGAGCTAATAGGACTTGGAGACATGAACAGAAACTTTTTCCCATGTGGGAAATCAAAATCAAACAAATTCACCACTCAAGTGATTTTTCTGTTAGGTTTATTTGCTTTTATTTCACGTGTATCAGTATTTCACTTACATGTATACACATGTGTACCACTGCATACCTGGTGCCCACTGAAGAGGGCATTAGATCCTCTGAAAACGGAATTACAAATAGTTTTGAGCAACCACGTGGATGGTGGGAATGGGAATGAGTCGTCTGTAAGGGAGGCCAGTACCCTCAACCACTGGGCCACCTCTCCAATGTGCCGCCAAGTGATTCTTAGGTCAGAGTAACTGCTTAGGTGAGGTAGGGCTGGGCAGATATGTAATGGGTAAGTTGCCTGCCAGAAGAACCTAAGGACTGAGGCTGGATGCCCAGAGCTCACATAAAGGCAGGCTTGGTCGTATGTGTCCAGAATTCCATGCTTGTACAAGATAGGAGGCAAAGGCAGAAAATCCTTAGAAGCTTAAGGGGCAGCTAGTCTGGTATACAGCAAACAAGAGACCATCTCAAACAAGGCAGAAGGCTAGACTAATACCTGAGGCGGTACTCTGACCTAGTTTACAGCTGTTCATGCCTGCACATACACACATGCACCCACAGATTAAAAAATAGTGGCTGTAGAGACAGCTCAGAGATTAAGAACATTTGTTGATCTTGCAGAGGACCTGGGTTCAGTTCTCAGTACCCACATGATGGCTCACAACCATCTGTAACTCCAGTTCCAGGCAATCTGACACCATCTTCTGACCTCTGAGGAAGGCACTAGGCACACATATGATGCTTAGACATACATGCACTCACACATGCAAGATAAAATCAATCTAAAAAATGAAAGTAAATAGATTAAATGAAATGGTGACTGATGTAAGGCATGAGCGACAGTTGGTAGTCACAGGCAGAAATGGTCCCGAGGCACACACTGTTGGGGATTTCCCACTTCAATCACATCTTTCATAGTGCTCCTTAACTATATATATTCCACGGCTAAGCACTTCAGTCAGATGCTTTATACAAAATGAACAAGAGCTGCAAAGTTGAAGTATTTCATTCCTCCTTATCACCCCACAGAACAAATTCCTACAAAGAAACCTTTTCTTTCTTTCATTCATTCATTCATTCATTCATTCATTCATTCATCAAGGCCAGCAAAGTAATGACGCTTGCTGCCACGCCTGACAACCTGAAGCCAGTCCCTGGAGCGAGCATACAGGAGAGAACTGTCTTTGGCAAGTTGTCCTCTGACTTCCACTCATATGCTACTGCACGCACGCATGCACATGCAATAAATGTAAAAGTTTTTAATACATGGATAAATATAATGAGCACAACTTAAACTGTGATGTTTGAAAAGATGCCCAAAGCAAAAAAACAAGGAAAGAGAATTTATTTGATAAGGGTCTTGTGCCCAGAATATAAACCTTGCTCCTTAATAATAGAAAGACAAATAACCCAAGGCTAGAGAGATTGCTCAGTGGTTAAGAGCACTGGCTGCTCTTCCAGAGGTCCTGAGTTCAATTCCCAGCAACCGCATGGTGGCTCATAGCCATCTGTAATGAGATCTGATGTCCTCTCCTGGTGTGTCTGAAGACAGTGAGAGTGTACTCACATACATTAAAAATTAATAATAATAAAAAAGACAAATAACCCAATCAGAAAAATAAGCGGAGTAGCCTAGGGCTGTAAGTCAGTGGAGGAGAGCTCGCCTAGCATGTGCTAGGGCGTAGGTTCAAGTCCCAGTGTGAGAGGGAAGGAAGTATGGAGGGAGGGGACAGAGAAAAGAAAAGGATCTTTAGCATCAGGAATTATAGGGCAAAGCAAATGAACACAAAGCAAGACGTTACTTCAGAGTCAGCAGAAATATCTACCATCACCAAAATATCTAAGTGGAGACTTCGACACCTCACACAGTATACCCCTAGAACTGAATCCCATATGTATACCATGGTTTTCCTATATCTGCATCAATGATAAAAATTTAACTTACAAATGAGGTGCAGTAACCAAATAGCAGTAATTTGTAAAACTTTTTCAACAATATGGTCTAATACAAGTTATATAAAACATGAATTATTTCTTCAATTTCCCATTAAGCTTTTTTGGTTCACACTTGGCTACAAGTTATTGAAACCCTGGGAATTAAATAGTGCAGCTGCTATGAAAACAATCTAGCCACTTATCATACGGTTACTGTCTCCATTTGGCCCAGTAATCCCACTGCTCAGCCGCATATCCAACACAAAAACTGAAAACAAGCCCACACAGACTCTCCACACAGACGTACACATCAGCTTCACGGCCAGACAGAGAGAACCCGAATGCTCTCAGAGATGAGAGAGCAGGGCGCCTGCCTCCAGACAGCAGAGCATCATCAGCACAAAAAGGCAAGGAATGCCCGCACAGCTCCACGGGTGAACCCAAGCGCTAGACAAGGTGAAAAGCCAGCCACAGAAGACTGCACACTGGGTGAATGCATGGCTCAGCTGCCCCTCAGCCTGAAGACCCGAGAGTGAACCCTGGGACCCACATGGTAAGAGGCGGGAACAGACTCCCACAAGCTGTCCTCTAACCTTTATACACTTGCCATGGCATACATGTGCACACACAGGCAAAACAAACAAATTCAATTTTAAAAATGTCTAAAGACCGCACACTGTACAATTCCATTTATCGGGAACCATGGGGCTGGCCACCTTGCAGAAACACACAGTGTGCCATAGCTCTGCACTACAGAGTATAGAAGCCCTCAAAGAGGATGTTCAGAGTTTATTTTAGAACTGACTGTTATGAACATGGTGGTGTGACTGTGAAGTCTATGTGTTAGCAATATAAAATCAAAAGCACATCTCAATTAAGCCATCTTCAAAGGTAAAAACCAGTTTTATGTAAATACTTTTGGTGTTATGTAGTTATAATAATAAATCTTAAATACACAGTTCTTTCTTGAAGATAGGACTTCTGTATAGGAATCTTTTCACTGAGTTCACATATTTATTGACTTGGGGAGATTTCACAATACATACAGACTATTAACAACGATATGTAAACTTTGTGTTTTTGTTCTCATTCCAGCACTCAAGAGGCAGAGATAGGCAGATCTCTGAGCTCAATGCCAGCCTAGTCTATAGAGTTAAGACCCTGTCTCGAAACAACAGAATAAGTAAGTAAATGAAAAGAAAAAAAGTGTACAGAACATATACACAAAGCACCCACAGAGCTGGTTGAAGGCACTTTCCTTTCCTTTATTTCCACGTATGCATCTGTGTATGTGGTCTATTAAGGAACATGCGTGCAAGTGTATGTGTGCATGAGATACGTGTACGCATGTGCAAAGCAGAGCAGTTCTGGGGAGTTCTCATCCTTCCCTGTTCTCAGCTCTATCCCCTTGACAGCCTCTCACTAGCTGGCTCTCACACCACCACCCCAGTCAGGCTGGCTGCACAGTGAGCGAGCTCTCCAGATCCAACTGGCTGCTCCCCAAGCTACCACCTGCCCCAGTGCTAGGGTTATGGATGTCTAGCTCTTACATGGATGCTGGAGCTAACAAAGCAAGCACTCTTACACACTGAGCCATCTCCCCAGCACCTACTTTCTGAAACTTCCTTTCTTGGTGCCGGGGACTAAGCCAAGGCCTTGGTGATTCTAAAACTGCATTCTTTCATCAACATTTCTCCTTTTGCTTGCTACCTATTTTCTGTAATTTTTCCATATACAGATGAACTCTATCTTAAAGTTTTAAGAATAACAGTATAAGCCTCTTTTAACGCTAACTATATTTTAATATTATATTTCTATATCCTAAGAGACAAGAGGCATATTCTAAGATAAAGGACATTGGTAGCCGGAACTTTTTGAGCAAAATTCCTCAGTCTTTTGAGACATATTTAACCAGAAGAAGGCAACAGTCTATGAGGCAGCTAGCTCCTAGTGAAGAAAGAACAACGGTGTCCCAAACACTCACTGAGGCCACATCACCTTCTGTACAACCCATCACACATCATAGACAGGAGTAACAAACAGCTCTGCCCTGGTACCTTACCCATTGATAGTAGATGCCATGAAAACCAGGTAGGGCCCAAGCAAGCTCTTCACCAGGGGGAGGGGAATAGCGGCAGCTTCATCTATCACAACCAGCTCAGCCTGGCCCAGTTTCACAGCATCTGCAGGATGGATGTACTGTGGAAAAAAGACACAGATTGTAAATGTAGCCATCTGAATCCACAGAACCTGGGTAAGGACCAATGACTCACTGAGAAGTCCCGGATGTCCACTCTCACTGTCCCCCTCCTCTCTTCCCACAACTCTCCACTTTCTACTTTTGGCAGGTCAAGAATGAAATGAGCTTCAGGTTGGACACCTGGGACCAGACACTTCAATCACTGGTCATGTGACCACGAGGAGGTCACGCCACCTCATAGAGACTCATGTTCTTTCTTCTACAAAACAGGGAAGAGGGTGAGGAGACGGCTCAGTCAATACAGCATTTGCTCCACAAGCGTGAAGGTTTGGACCCTACCCACAACATTCATATAAAAGCACACAGAGCTGCAATCCCCAGGCTCAGGAGAGAGGAGAGCTGCCTGGGGCTTGTTGGTCCAGCCAAATCTGGGAACTCAAGGTCAGTGAGTGAGAGGTCCTATTTTAAAAACTAAGGTGGAGAGCAAACGAGGAGAACACCCTATGTAGACCTTTGACCTCCACAAGGACACTCATCTGTATACACACATTCATAAATATACATACACAACACACAGAGACACCAGGAAATACCTACTCAGAGGCTGCTTAAGGCAGAAGCAGGATTACTATGTAAACAGCATGGTAAAGGTCATATTGTACATAGCTTGGCTTACAGAAGGGATTGACAGTGGCTCCGTTCCTTTCCCTCTTTCCCATCTCAGGTTTTTCTTCAGGCTCAGATTAGGGAAGCCACAGATTAGGTGGCACACTTCTTACTACAGGTGGCACTGGGTCTCTGAGTCGTCCTTGCTGTCCTGACACCACCAACCTCTGGTAAGGTAGGCAACTTCCAAGTACTGTTTTTCCTTTTGGTGAGAGGAAGCAAGGGGGTAGCCCAAGGTGGCCTCAAGCTTCCCATGTAGCCAACCTGCACTGCAGCTCCTCTCTCCTAAATCCAGTTCTTCCCATCCCCCATCCGTCACCATCCCCTTCCCGACTACTTTCATCCTTAAGTATATAAACCCAACAGTTTCTTTAGGGCTTTCTGCTGTTTTTAAAAGGCCACAGAGGCAATATGAATGATCAACTTAAAAAATTAAAGATAATTCAATTTTAAAAGCCAGGAGAGAACAAAACCCAGATCCCAGGAGGCTGGACACGGCTGTGCAGATCTTACACCAGTATGTAGGGGCTGAAGCAGGAGGAGCTGACACTGGTCTGGGGCTACACAGTGAATTAAGGTCAGTCTGTGTCACACAGGGAGACTGGCTCAAACCGAACAGCAGCAACAGAAACAGCTGTGAAGGTTCCGACCTGTAATCCACGTGCTTAGGAAACTGAGACAGGAAGACAGTAAATTGGAAGTCAAAGGAAACAAAAACAAAAACTCAAAGAGTTGCTGCCCTGTACCCAGCATGAGTGAGGACTTAAAATAAAAACTCAAACTAAAAAGTGGTGTGAAGGTGACTGGGAACAAACACTGTAAAGGAGAATTTGGAAGAGTCCCAGAAAACTAGACATCTACACATCTAAGTCTAAAGCCCAACAATTCTATACTTGTTCTAGAAAACAAAACCAACAAATTCCAGCCCCTCATTTGACACTTGAAGGTACATCAATCTGACCTGCAAGCCTCAACCTAGAGATCTGGCAAACAGGGCAAGCAGCTGGGGGGCAGTACAACAGGCCCACACAGCACACAGGCACGGCTCCAGCGGGATCAAACACTGCTGGTCTCTGCGCTCTCCTCTGGGTCTGAAGCATTAGTGACAAAGTAAGCAAGACTGGGCTGATCTGCAAGTGACTGGGACTGGCTGCCTTACTTGCTTCTGGTCACAAATCTTCAATGGGGCCCTACATCTTGATTCTTAACTAAACAAGCATTTCAAAAAAGTGCAGAAAGTAGCCTCCAGGAAGCAGGCTGGCTTTAACCCAATACTCCTCTTTTTTTCCCCCAATCTCCAGGCCAAAAGTCTTAGAAAGCCATCCTGAGTCTATACACAGACTCTTGTACTGAAAGGGTGTTGATCACAACATTTTAAAGAGGAACCAGGGCTGGCCTAGGGTACTTCAGAGGACTGTTTTCCTTCTTGGGTTGTGTGTTTTTCATGAGTTTTAACAGTTCCCTGTATTCTCAGAGCCATGCTAGCTGCAGTTTCCCCCCAGCTGAGGGAACCAGGCAGCAGTGAGAAAAAAGGGCAAAAGAAGAGACTAGAAAAGACCCGGGAGCTTCAGAGATAGCTCAGCGATGAGGAGCACTGGCAGCTCCTCCATGGGACCCAGGTTCAATTCAAGAGCCCACACTGGTGGCTCACAATGATTTGTAACTCCAGTTCCAGGGATCCAGTACTGCCTTCTGATCTGAAAGGGCACTAGACATGTATGTGGTACAAAGACACATATGCAGTCAAATACCCACACATAAATTTGTCTTTTTTAAAAAAAAAAGGACTCTAGTAAAACTAACAGAGACTCTGGGGTAAAGGCAAAAGGCATAGGCAGTGGTGTTACCATCTTGCCTTGGTATGCCATGACAGAGACCCAGTGCACTGCAGGCATAAGACTCAAGGACCATAAACTGCCAAGGTCACTTGGCTCACTTCCCATTCCAATCAAACTTCAAATCAAATCAATCAAATCAGTGAACCTGTCCAGCAATAGCCTCGGCAATCCTGCCACACGACGCCTCAGAGACTGAGCGGCGTGAGGCCTCCAGCATTTGGGCCCACAGAGATCTGTGGAGCTTCCCAGGAAATGCTGTTTAAAAGGGAAAGAGGGCGCTGGCAGAACCACAATGACCCCCAGCACATTCTGCAAAGCTCTTTTCCTTTGAAATGGTGACATTATTGTTCTAGCTGCAGATGTGGATCTCAAAACCCACAGAAACCCAGCAGAACCTGGACAGAGGAGAACCACCATCTTTTCACTCTTTAGCATGCTCTCAATCCCATTCCATTCCCAGTCAAAAGAGACAAACTGTACTTTTCAATCCAACTACACGCATTTCCTCCACAGTTGACCTGAACGCCATCCTCATTTGATGCTGATCATCTGCAACAGGCTTCTCATACACCCCTGCTGGCTCCGGGCAAACCAGTCACACAAGTGGGAAAACACACCACAAGCCAGGTCTACACAGCAGGACCCTGGCCTGCAGAGCAGGTCTGAGATGAGCCTCACCTGGATAGTCTGCCTGTGCTCTCGGAACACATTTACCCTGATCACCGCTTTATTAAACTCGGGGTTCAGCGACTGTACAATCTCGTAGTCCAGGTGCTCCTGGTAAAGAAAGAGTCAAACCCATGACAAGTTTCAGAGAGTCACTCCTGAAAAAGCAAGCATTCCAGACCACTAGGCTGAACTCTAGCACGAAAGCAAAAGTCCTACACTACTTTCTTACCTGATACTGCAGAGCATCAAACCCCTTAAATACAAATTCAAACAGGGTGTGGAGGTTATCTGGGCTTGGGGAGGTGACAAAAATATTGGAATATCTGCAAAACAAAAGAAAAATGAGGGAGGTGGGGTAGAAATTAAGAGACAGGATATTTTAAAGAAGCAAACAAAATTAAGGAATCATTTTTGGTTGCTTCTGTCACACAAGTAATAACCAGAGACAACAGCAGGGTAAGAGAGAGATTTTTAGAAGAGGAAAGCAACCAAGACCCAAATATACGCCTCTTCAAAACCAAGACAAACAGGTTATTGATGCTGGTAGCAAGCCCTGACACAGGGCTACTTCATCAGTGTAAGAGGTACCGAGTGGCAGACTACGAGAATAGCTGTCCACATGCAAAACCCACACACTGCCGCCAATCCGGTATCCTGACAGGAGGGGCAGCCTCACACTCATCACTAGGCTAGACTGAGACTTTCAAACTATGACGTCATGGAGCTCAGTGGGTGCTGAGGCCAAGGCCAAAGCTCTGCCAGCAGCAACCTGCTGGAGGATCCTGGGTAATCAGAATTACCTGGGCCATGGTTCATCCACATACAAAATGCCCACAGAACTCTGTAAGCATCACCAAGGCAGACAGCACATGCAGGACAATGGCTGCAGGTCCAGCATCTGAGTTGGCAAAGCACACTCTGGGCAAACATGACTACTCAGGCCAGGGACAGAAAATAATACCTTACTGAAGACGAATAAGACCCACCACCAACCAAGGTCATAACATATTTGCAAAGTCACCAAAGCTGGTCACCGACACTCTCATGTTTGTATTTGTTCAACCTAAGTCACGAACAAAAGAGCCCTGGTACTGCCCAATGTGCCTCTTAGTGTGGCCCAGGGGAGCAGTGCTGCAGCTTCCAGACAAATACCCAAGACCCTGACAGAAGTCACATGGTGGCCAGTCCTGATGAGGAACCAGAGACAACTCCACCAGGTTCCTGACTCAAATGCCGCACACCCCCCATGGGAAACCTTACCCGAATGCCACTGCCCCAGCAATAGCCAGGCCCAGGGCCGCAGACTTGCCCCGTCCTCGGGCAGCGGTGAGGGCAACAGTACTCCTTAGGGTCTTCTCCGAGATCCCCTCAATGAATTTCAAGACAGCTTTGGCCTGTGCAAAGACAGCATTAAGTAAATGCCCAGAAAGGCTACAGGGTTGGCTCTTAGCACCAATCCTGGAGCGCTTAGGCTGATGCCGAGGAAAATGAAAAGGGCATCAGTTTCTACAGGCCAGAAAGCCCTGCTCAGCGCCTATGATTCTTTCTCACGCCTTGATCGGCTCCCCAGCTTTGTCAAGACCCAAAGTACCCTCAAGTTTCTACCTCCACTGTAGACTTCTCCCCCGCGTACCACACACTTAGGTACTCACAACAATTCCTATACAGCTCCACTACACAACAGACATTTCAGACTTTAAGCTGAACCTCTACCTACTAAGCTTCCCCAGCAGAGTTTAACTGTCCACTTCTGTGTTAAACACACCCTCAATTTCCTCACCCAGCCCTAACTTTCTAGTACCTCCATTTGGTGACCCTTCAAAATAGTCTAGCCATTCCTCACAGCCCTCCAACTCTGCTCATAGCCACTCTCCTGTCCCAGCTAACTCCACCATAACAGTAGCTTCACAGTGACTCTCCCTGCTTCAACCCACATCCCACCACAGCATGCAGTAAGCTCTAAGCTTGGCATGCTTCCACACTGTGCTAAAAGACACACAAAACTTTCCATTGTCACTAGCTCTCCTAATGGCATCTCCATCTACCCCCAACTCCCCACCCCTGCTTCCTTGCTGCTAGCCCTACAGGCCTCCCTGCTGGTCCTAAACCCTAACCCAACCACATTCCTGCCTTAGGCCTAGGCAGCTGCTGCCCATTCTGCCCAGGGACTCATTCCACAACTCCTTGAAGACTTTGCTCTAAAGTCTTCCACTCCTTACCAGCCTGGCAACAAGCAATGGGCCCCGAGCCTCTAGACTACCTTTCCTTTTTCTCTACTCTACACAGCTCTTTCCACTAAACCGTATGATTTAGTGGAAAAAACTAATTTCCTCCACATAGAACCTGTCTCATCCTACATGGAGTAGAGGCTCTGAACCTTTCTACTGCTGAGACCCTTTAATACAGTTCTTCCTCATGTTGGGGATGTTGTGTGACCCCCAACCATAGAATTATTTCACTGCTACTTCATAACTGTAATTTTGATACTGTTGTGAATCGTAATGTAAATATCTGATATGCAGGAGGATACGTGTGTGTATCAACCCTCAAAGGGGTTGAGACCCGCAGGTTAAGACCCACTGCTATACAGCATGAGCTCTGAAGCAGTGTCCCTGTTGACTGCCAAGCCTGGCACGCAGCCAAGTGCATGGCACTAAACAACTTTTAAACGGGACCCACACTGCCCATCAGGGCAAACCTGGGTCCCTGATGACATGTGGCTCTTAGGGCAGTGGCACTAAGATGTAGATCCAGTACAGTCAGGGAAGGCACTGCAGGACACCAAGCTCTTCAGACGGAGACACCCAAGGGTCGATCCAGTGTAGTAACTCGGTCTCTGCCCAATGGTATTTTACTTTTTACATTTTAGGGAAAAGTTCCAAATGCTAATTAAGAATAACTAGACTAAAATATATCCTAAACTATTTATCTAAAATGAAAGGCTCTCGTGAAAAAGACAAATATGCAAGTAATACAGACATGAGTAAACTTCCTAACCAAGAAGGAAAACAAAACAGGAATAATCAATCATCATTTGCCTGCCTCTTTCATGATGATGCCAATTAAAAACGATCAGCTGCCCCAGTGGCTGATTGGTAATGATTCAAATGTAACTGTAGAGAAACCCAGAAAGATGACATTCTTTGGCACTGTCAGTAGCACTAGCAACTGGTGGCCTGCCCATTCTAATGCCCACTATTTCTGATCCAGCAGCTCCTGGATAGAACAGCCACAGAACTATGTGGGAGACTGAGACAGTGGCTTGCTATATGTAGCCCAAGCTGGCATCAGAACCAATGATCCCACTGTCAGCCACTGGACAAGTTCAGACACAGGCTTACGTCATCACACCTGGCAGAACAGTTGGAGCCAACAGAGATGCCATTTCTATTTTGTTAATATGCTCTCACCCTTTTCTAATTGGTTGTTGTACATGGCTTCCTTCCCTTTTCCCCTAAAGACAGAAGGCCTGGAACTCATGACAGCACAGCATGACCTTGAACTCCTAAACCTCCGATCTCCACCTACGGAGCAGTAGGATATCAGGCAGGCACCACCACGCCCAGTTTATGCATTGCTGGGGATTGATCCCAGGGCTTTGTCGCACTATGCAAGCACTCTTCTAACTGAGCCTCCCTCCCTTTTTTGGAGAAATGATTTAACTACAGAGAGCAGCCTGGTCTAAACTACTAGCAATCTTCCTGCTCTGGCCTCCTGAGTAAGCTTCCTCTATGTGATAACACTGTTCCAAGAAATAGTTTCTCTCAAACCCTGTCACTCCCCCTCTTTCACTAGACCAGAAGTGGTTCAAAACAACCCAGAGGCTGCAACTAGCCAGCACAAAGAGCTTATAACTCTGCTTCCAGAATAAAATGGGAAGCCAGCCTATTGGGACTCCATCCTGAGTGGTGGGAGGTATCACCACAGCTGTTGTCTATCAGGAGGAAAGAGTCCAGTGCTCTTTATCTGACCAAGGCTGGGCGGAACTCTGCACTTTCAGCAGCTTAGAGGCCTCAGGCAAACCATCAAGGCCTAGAAGCTACATAAACCACCAGCTGGTCACATTAGCCAGCACAGAAAAACATCTTGGTCTTTCCACTCACACAGTTATTAGTGTACCCACAAATAAGACTCACAGTAGATGGGGCTTTAGTAAAGCAAGCCTAAAGCTCCTCAAATTCTTCTATATAAGTCATAAGCAAAAAACCTTTTTAATCAGCTGGGTGATGGTAATCCCAGAACTCGGGAGACAGAGCAAGTGAATATCTGAGTTCAAGGCCACCGTGGTCTACTGTGCAAGTTCTGGGACAGCCAGGGCTACAGAGAGAAACCCTGTCTCTAAAACAACAAAACCAAGTTGGGGGGGGGGGTGAGGGATGGGCAGAGGGAGGGAGGGAAAGAGGGAGAGGAGAGCGAGAGCGAGAGATAGATAGAGAGAGAGAGAGAGAGAGAGAGAGAGAGAACAATACAAACAATCGATATTAAAGAACAAAAACTATATCCTCTATGGAAAGAAAGTCCCTCTTTAAATACAATCCCTCTCTGCACTTCAGCTCACTGGTTGGTTTTCTGCGGTTCTACACAGCACAGCCTGGATACTGCAGAGCTCATACATCCTAACACCGTCTGTGTTGCTTACTGTCTTACCCTTGTGCCATCAGCATCAGGGTAGGGAAGACCTGAACACACCCATGTGTACCTGGTCCAGGGTCTTGCAGCAGTCCACCAAAACACCCACGGGCTGAGTGTCCTGCAAGCTCTCTTTCAACTCCTGCAGCTCCAGAGCAGCAGGACTGAGATTCTCATCCTGTAAGAGAAGAGAAGGGAGTCTGCCCCAGCCCTGGGGCTCACATGGAATCTATACCCCATGCCCAACAGATCCCTGTTCCTCTAACCCAGACTCACGGGGGCCTGAGGAGGTAAGGCTTCAATGCTGGCCACATGGGAGGAGATGGGCAGGATATTGAGTTGGTCATCAATGACCAGACACTTCTTACAAGATGCCAGAGAGAGAATAAACCTGAGGGACAAAGCAACTGCAATGAAGTGACAAGAAAGGCAGGCACCGTCCAAACAAGAACTCAAAGGATTTCTTCAGGAAAATCACATCAGAACCATGTGGGGGGCCACAATGAGATGCTTCCACTGGCTCTGAAAGTCACCTAAGCATATTTAGACAGAAGATGAGCTCCACTGTTCCTGGATCATTTGGCCCACCCCTCATCCAAAGCATTAAAGAAAAGAGGCTTATTATCTCTATGTTCACTGGCTTCTACTCCAGTCACCACCACACAGCTCTCCTCCTGCCCTCACCGACTCAGCCAAACTACCGCAGGCTGACGCCAGAAAGCTCATCGAGGCCAGAAGGGTTTCTTAGCCCCGGTAGAACTTGCATCTTGGAGATGATAGGCCTTTTTCATGTGACTGTTTTGTGCACTGAGGGTTCTGTGTACTCAGAGCCAATGGCACTCTACACCACCATCCCGAGTCACGATGGTCAAATGTCTCCAGATATTGCCAAATGTCCTAGAGGGCAAAGTCACCTCCAGTAAAAAAACAAAACAAAACAAGACAAAACTACTGATCTAGACCAAAGCTTAAAGCAATGAGTGGCTCCCTACCTTCCTAATACTAAGAGCTTTTAATACAGCTCCTTCTGTTGTGGCCATCCAACCATAGAATTATTATTCTGTTGCTACTTCACAACTGCAATTGTAATACTGCTGGGGATCATAATGTAAATTATCTGACATTCAGGATGTCTGATATGCAACCCTTGTGAAAGGATTTGGCCCCCAAGGGGTCGTGACCCACAAGTTGAGAACCAGAGGCTTAAAATGTTTCACTAGCTACGAAGATCCTATAAAAATGAGACTGCAAGGTAAAATAAATTCAGGAAAACAATCAGTTAAACAGGTTCTAGCTCAGCGGTTCTCAACCTTCCTAATGCTCACAGGCAATCCCTGGAAGGTGGCTGTGACCTACAGGTTTAGAAACAATGATCTGGATCACTCTCCCGTAAGAATCTCAGATAGCACTAGTCTTTTAAGAGGTACCATATGGTAAGGATTTAGCCTGTTAAGTCCAGAAAATGGTGATGATTTTTCCTTTGTGGAAACTCACATGCATGTGCTGGAGCCTCTGAAATGTCCAACAGCTAGAACATCGGTTCTCAACCCGTGGGTCATGGTCCCCACAGGGGTTACATATCGGATATTTACATCACAATTCCTAATCGTAGCAAACTTACTGTTATAAAGTAGAAATGAGATAATTTTATGATGGGGAGAGCGTCTCCACAACATGAGGAACTGTATACTAAGGGGTTGAAGCATTAGGAAGGTTGATTTATCCCTTGGACAGAAGAGTAAACTGAGAGCCATACAGAAGAGAGAAGCCACCACAGCTAATCAAGCCAGCAGCAAGGTTGGCCCCAGCCTGCAGTCAGCTCCCTTTCTTCATCCAGCTGGTTTCACAGGCTGCTGCTTCAGGATCTCACTGCTAGCTAGATGCAGTCTTGTTACCCTAGCACTTGGGAAGCAGAGGCAGGTAAGTCCTAAGTTTGAGGCTAGTTGGAACAACATAGTAAAAATCTGTCTCAAAACAAAGCCAGCCTTGCTAGGCTTTGAAAGCCTGGACTACATCCCTCTGATACAACAGCAAACTTGTTAGATTCAAGATAAAAACATTTCTCCCATTCCAATTCAGTGCAACTGCTGGAACCAGCCTGTAGACCTACCTCTCGTTAAACCTTCCCACCACGTCCTGATGGGCCTCGGTCCTGTACCTGGAGTGCACATCCTAAGAAGACAAGACAATTTCCATGACAAAGTCTCCTAAAAGCAACATGAAACACACTAGGAGACATCAGCAAATCGGAGAGCAATAAGACCAACTCTTCCCTGTGTGCTGCAAGGTCTTCACCCCATTAACCACCCTCACCTACCCCTGATGTTTTCCACAGTTCATCCAGCACAGTAGCTCAGCTAAATGTGCGTGCCAACTAGTGTGCCAGACACAACTGTGTGTTCTCTGGTTAGCTCACAACAATTCTGTTCTCCAAACACTCATGGCTAAAGACAAATAAATGTTACAAACAAAATATGGTGTGTTGACGCAGATGAGGAGACACGTGTACTTGAGGTGGCCGGGAAGGCTGCAGGAAAGGCTGCCTAGTCCCAGAAATGAGTAGACTGGAAGGAAGAGCAGGCAGCAGGTTCAGGAGATGGGATGAACAAGTAAACCAACATGGACACAACACCATCCATTCACTCACTCACAAGTATCTAATGCAGGTTCAGGAGATGAGATGAACAAGTAAACCAACATGGACACAACACCATCCGTTCACTCACTCACAAGTATCTAATGCAGGTTCAGGAGATGGGATGAACAAGTAAACCAACATGGACACAACACCATCCGTTCACTCACTCACAAGTATCTAATGCAGGTTCAGGAGATGGGATGAACAAGTAAACCAACATGGACACAACATCATCCGTTCACTCACTCACAAGTATCTAATGTGCATCATACACACCCCGAAATACAAGTAGGTCCCTGCTCTCCACAAGTTCCACAACTAGCAGAGGCCGCACAAAACGAATAATGTTAGGGAGTTGTTAGTGCTTTGAAGAACACAACTGTGGTCTGAATAAAAATGGTTGAATGCCTAGTTGTCCCAGGCTAGTTTTATGGCAACTTGACCCAAGCTAGAGTATTTGGAGAGGAGTGAGTCTCAGTTGAAAAAAAAAGAAGATGCCTCAATCAGAGGGAGCTGCAGACAAGCCTGTGTGGTGTTTTCTCTATCAGTGATTAATATGGGAGGGCCCAGCCCATTGTGGGTGGAGCCACCTCTGGACTGGTGGTCCTGGGTTCTATAAAAAGCAGGCTGAACAAACCAGGAGTAAGCAAAAGGCAGCACCCTCCATGGCCTCTGCATCAGGTCCTGCCTCCAGGTTCCTGCCCTGTCTGAGTAACTGTCCTGACTTCCTTCAACAAGGAACAGTGATGTGGAAATGTAAGCTAAATAAATTTTTCTCCCCAACTTGCTTTTGGTCATGGTGTTTCATCACAGCAACAGTAACCCTGACTAGGACATCCGTCATCAGGTAGTGACACTATTTAAGAAGGATTAGGAAGTGTCGAAGAAATATGTCACTTTGAGGCTTCAAAAGCCCACACTAGGCCCAACCTCTGTCTGCCTACAGAATGTGAGCTCTCAGCTATTTCTCCAGCACCATGTATACTGTCATACCAGTATGTTCTCCGTCATAAAGGACTAACCCCTTATCTGTGAGCAAGCCCCCAGTTAAATGCTTTTGTAAGAGTTGCCTGGGTCATGGTGTCTCCACACAACAGAACAGTGACTGAGGCGATGATGGAAATGAGGGAGTGACAGGCAGAGCTGCCCAGTCTAGGAAGGGAAAGGAAAGAGGATGAAGAGCTGGAGGTCACTCTCATGCAGAGATTCAAGGGGAGCACATTCTGGAGGGAATATCAAGTACAAAAGCCCTAGGGTAAAGATGTCAGCCATGTCTGAAGGTATCAGAGTGGCTTTAGCGGCAAGTGACAGTGGGTGTGGGAATGACAGAAGGCAGCCTCAGAATCTGAAGAGAGTCCACCTCACCTGAAAACCCAGATGCCAGGGCCAATACAGCCCATTCCTGAGCCTCAAGGCTCTGGGGACACTGACCTGCCAATCCCAATGGAGCTGGTGAGTCAGTGGAGCCCCACTTATTAGCATGTCTTATTTGGGAAGGGCTCTACCTCTCCTCACAGCTTAAATTTCTCCAGACTTAACGTAGAACTAGCAGGTATGTTTCCCTCAGAAGATGACGGCTAGTAAGGAAGCCTGCACACAGTCCCTCTAAATGATGAGTTTAGCTCCAGGCCTGTGGTGGTACAAACCTACAATTCCAGCACAGGGGGGCTAGAACCGGGGGAGCAAGAGTTCAAAGCCAGCCCTGGCTGTAAAGTGAGATCCTGTGCCACAGAACAAACACAACAGAGCGGCATGGCATCTCAACCTCACCAGTGTGGAACCGTAACTCCCTGAAAGCAAACATGGTTCTCAGAAACTCCTCACAAGTGGAGAGGACCTGTCTGTCGTGGCGAGGACTTGGCTGCTGGACTTGACCGCTCACTGAAGGTGCTCACCAGCTACAGCAAAAGCAACTGCTTTGCATCAAGGTTAAGAAGCACTCTTACCATAGTCATTGTGTACAGCTGCTTAAGCGAGTTCATGGTCCGTAAGAGGATGACCACCAATCCACCACCTTCTACTGTTTCTACAGTTCTGGCCAACAAGTTTGGAGTTAATGCTTCAAAGTCCTAGAAAGAATCAAACCATAAAAAGACTTGTGACACAAACTCCAGGCTGCCTAACCAAGAGACAGCAGGATAGCAACGAGCGCTTCAGAGCACAGGCCCAAACTTCACCTCTCACACCTGCCCACCAGCAAACAAGGGTACCATAGGAGGCAGCCCATCCATCCCTGGAGTAGAAGATCTGGTTTTATAATCTAAGAAACTATTTCGAATCCAAAGCAAGTCTTCTAAACATCACTCATTCGCATGCAATTTCAGAAGCATCTTACTTGCCTTTTTTGGACAATTTCTAGACAACCTGAAAAAACTAAACTGTACAACATGGGGCACCAGCATCCCGATGACTGGTAAGTTGCTACAGGACACTGGGGTAAAAATGTTCTTTCGAGCTCCCCAGTGTGCTAGAAGCCAGCAGAGTTACTTACTAGAGATACAGAAAGAAAAACTGAAAACTCTTATTCTTGAGGACCACTCTAATTTTTAACTTATATTCCGTGAGATGTTTTCTAATTTACATAATTATGGTCATAATTCATATGTGAATATAACAAGTACATTTAAAATGTATGGATTTGTACACAGACATTTTATCATTTTTGGGGGGAGGGGGCCTTAAAAGGGGTGTCACAGATATTAGATAAAGTCAGATACCATCTAACATCCACCAAAACTGAAAAATGTTTGATTAACTTGTCTGACAAGAAAACAAGTATCAGTGGAGAATTTCACCAAGCTGTACTGAGGAAAGTAGGTGGTTCTTTAAGGCCAGAATAGGTGGGAGGGGTCACTTCTTTACTCAGAAGAGGGTATGAGTGGATAAGCAGGTCAGGGCTGCATAATTGACATCAGTGCTCACAGGCTGGGAGTCCTAGCTCCAACAAGGACCTAGATTCTAGAATGACTCCAAGTCCACAGTGCTCATGCATTGCTATTTGCTCGATGAAGGCCTGGCTGGTCTCAAACTCACAATTCTCCTGTCTCAGCACCCCAAGGCATGCTCCACTGGCCCAGAACTTACTATGTTGGACATGGTAGGCAGGAATCTGTGGTGGTGCAGTCCTCTACTTTCTGGTATCTCCAGTCAAGTGCAGAAAAAAAGCTTTTATAGGGTGAGTAACCCAGTTTCCTTTTCAAATAATTCCAGTAACAATGCTTGGGGTTTGGGGTGCTCACATGTGAGCCTTCGTCCTTACTGTACTCACTCTCATGGGGAAGGAGACACACACCTGGAGGACACACATGCCAAAAGTGTTGCCCAGAATCTTGTGGGTTTCATTGTAGTAGCAGTAGCGAATGTTTGTGGCTGCTACAAAAAGCTCAAAGGGGTCATCTTGCTTTATGTTCAAGGTCCCACTCTTTATCTTCTTCTGTAGCTGCCGCATTCTCTTCTTCCGATGACTGTAACACCACCATCCCAAGAAAGGCAATTAACAGGGGCAGAAGAGGCACAGTGATCCTCAGACCTGCAGAGCTAGTGGGGACTTAGAGGGGAAAGTGTGACAGTGGCTGTCTCCTTCACTTTAAGGGGTAAGGAAAGTGGAGGCACACTGGGATATGCTGGTTAGCATCTTGTAAAGGTGAAAGGAAAGAACCAACCCCACAAAGACATCCTTTCATCTACACACACACACACACACACACACACACACACACACACACCTATACACACACCCACACACACAGCCCTACACCTACAGTCACACACCCACCCACACACACACACTAACTACTTACTCGTCTCTGTAACCTTCAGCAGACCACTTTAAAGATGGGTAACGGGCAGGGAAGCCTCATATTTGGCCACAAATGATCACCTTAAGTTTGAAACCAATATTCCCACTACTGTTCTCCAAAGGGCCTGGGAAAGCTGGGGGTGCTATCAGGCTACTATATGTTTCCTAGACAGGGGTATATCTCCTCAGCCCTGGCTGAGGAAAAATGAACCACTGTTTTCAAATTTAATAGCTAGAACTAAGGCATTCCTTTGTGGGCCTCTACTTCCTGTGTGAACTGAGGCACACAGACTCGATTCTGGCTCCTCCCTTAAGCCCTTTTCTTTCATGGTGTTGTAAAAATGGAGGCTTGGGACAGGCAAGGAGATGTACACACAGATTCCCTACCCTCCTGCAGTTTTTGAGACATTGTCTCAACTCTATACCAGCCAACTCTCATCAATCCTCCACCCCAAGCTCCTGAGTGCCCATATGGTATTACACACAAGGGCCACTATCATGGAGACACAGAACAATTTAATACGATGAAACCAGGTGGGTTAAACTTGAAAACTTCCCAGAATACCAAGGATTACCTGACTCCACACAATCTCATACTTACCAAACCAAAAAAAAAACAGTCAAGATATCCCAAACAAAACTCTAACCTATGTAGCTAATTTTACCATCGTGTGGAAGGACATGAGAGATTCCTCAGAGGAAGCAAAGAAACAATTCCAGAAGGCTGTCGTCTGTCTTCCACACACATGCTGCAGCACTGCATGCCCATACTCACAAACACCTCTCTCTCTCCCTTCACCACACACACTCACAAACACAATACAACTTTAAAGGAAAAAATAGGGCCAGGCAGTCATAGACAACCTTTAATCCCAGCACTTGGGAGGTAGAGGCAGGTGGATCTTGAGTTCAAGGCCAGCCTGATCTACAGAGCAAGTTCCAGGACAGCCAGAACTACACAGACAAACCCTGTTGATAGATAGATAGATAGATAGATAGATAGATAGATAGATAGATAGATAGATAGATAGATAGATAGATAAGATAGACAGACAGACAGACAGACAGACAGACAGACAGACAGACAGACAGACAGATAATGAAAGAAAACATCTAAGAAAGCAGGCCTGGACAGGAACAGAAAAGGCAATCACACTGTCCTGAAGGAGAGTCTGGTTGAAAAGTGCTGCTTCAAGCAGACCAACACAGGAAGCAAGGGGGCTCAGGAGCTGATGCCAGGGGGTAGAAATGGCAGACTCAGCATAGGAGCCGGCAGGGACACCTGGCACAGGATGGGGCTATCGAGCTGGATGAGGGCCATCCAGAGAATGTGAGGTACTGGGCAGATAGGATAGGGAAGGTGAGAAGCTCAGGGAGTGGACTAAGTGCACAGGAGTCATAAAAGAAGGTTCCTCAGAGGGGTCCACAGAGTGGATTATCTGCCAAGGAGCACTGTCTACCTCATCTCAAACTCCTTCAGAGTTAAAGGAGAATTGCCAGGTTTCTACATGACTATGACTCACTATATTAACATGTGATGCCCCATTTGGGGTCATCTATGCACTTTCATATGGTTGGCCTTACACATAAAACTAAATATGTTTCTGCCAGAGAAACAGGAAGGAAAAAAAAGAGCTAGTGAGCTAGTTCACCATCATCACGAGGAAGCACAGAACAGATCTGCAGAGATGCAAGGCTGACAAGAAACAGATGCACTCTGGCCCAGACTACCTATCCCTAAGCAGAGCTGAAACCTTAACTCCTTAGGCCCTGAATTATCCTTTCTATTTCCAAGCATTCCCACGGAACCTACGGGTGTTTGCTTTGGAGTCCCTCTGCAAGTCTTCCTCCAAAATGTATTTGTTTATCTGTGTGCCTGTATTTGTGCCTATGTGAGTACATGCACACAGGCTCAGAGAGTACATGTGCAGAGACTTGCATTTATGAAGCCCAGAGAGTACTGGACTCCTTGGAACTCAACCTGCAGGCTATGTGCAGGCAGCCGGCTTGTTGTGTGGCTGCTGGGATCTAAACTAGAGTCCTCATGATTGCACAGCAAGTACTCTTAATCACTGGACCATCTCTCCAGCCCCGCCACCAGAAGTCTTGACCAGTATAGCATCAGAAAATAAGAGGCTGGCTATGTAACTTAGTGGTAAAGCAAACACTAAGTACTGTGGTGAATACCCAGAACCACAAACCAAAGAGAGAGGGGGTAGGTGGTAAAAATCACCAACTGTCTAGTAACAGTGAACTGGTGTAAGGAGCTTTCTAAAGAGGAGAAACGGAGAAACACTGTTGTTACTAGAGGGATCAAATCTCTAGGAATGTCTATGAGCTCAAGGCCATCATGATCTTAGAAGCAAAAGCCAGATAGAAAAGGGGTGGCTAGGAAGTATAAAGGCTTCTATTCTAAGGGCAAACAGTGGCCTGAACAATAGAAGTAACCCTCAAGTACACTCGAGGGTTTTCTCCCTAATTTAACTGAGAAGTTTGAAAGCTGGGTGTGACATCCAAAGACAAGGCTTACCTGCTAAATCCCAGCTCTTTCTTGTAACACCACAGGACAGAGGGCCGAGCCTTCACAGTTGCTTTGGACAACATATGATGAAGAATAACCACCTGACAAGAAAAAAAAATCACAAAATTCCAGCGTCATAGACAACGTAAGGACTGCCAGGCCCAAGACCTCATTGGAAACATAGCAGCTAACTTGCAAGGAAAACACCTAAGGTCACACATGTTTAACCTTGAGGCCAATGCAGCATGTGAGGATTCCAAGGATACTGGCTCATCTCTCTACCCATGAATCTTAGAGAATTTACCATTCCCAGGTACTGAACAAATGTCCCCACTACGGATTCTACCAGCGAAGAGATCATAATGGCAGTGTACTGAAACTTTAAAAGGCTTAGAAAACCCGCCAACCTCTTTGGGACAGGACAACAACAACTGAGGAAGCATTTACCAGGTCTTTCTTACCTGATCTTTTCCTCGATCTCCAACTACAACAAAAAGAGACCTCTGCCGCTCAGATACGCCATTCTCAATGAGAATTCGAATTCGGTTATCCACCTTCTTCCGATGCATGGTGAAAGACTATCACTAACACAGAAATAAAGATACAGATGAACCAAATACTAGAATGACATCCAAGTAAGTGGCCAAGGCCCATTTGTAATCCTAATTACAAAAATTACAAAATCTTAATCTTCAAACAATGCCACAGGGAAGACATTGATTTCAGTTTTATAATCAGGAAGCCAGAGAGGTGAAATGTCCGCAAGCAGGAAAGTCAGCAGAGTGCTTGTCCGATCCATCAAGGAGCTTATGAAAAATTAGGGGAGCTACAAACAGGATGATTCCTGTGAGTTGGAGGCCAGCCTGGCTTACATAGTAAGTTCCAGGGCAGCCAGGGCTACAGGGAGACCTTGCCTCAAGAAGGAGTAAAAAAAGAAAAGGACAGCATGCTAAAAGTAAGTAAAACCAAGAATGATTAAAGCATGGAATGATATCTCTATAGGCCCCAAAGAGTAGCAAGACAAGAGATTTTAAGAGTCTGATATATCCCAGGCTGGCCTTGAATTCACTATATAGTCCAAGATGTTATAGCCTAAAACTTCTGATCCTCCAGCCTCTACTTCCTAAGTACTAGGATTACAGGGAACTGCTCAAATTACAAATATATATCACCACAACAAGGTTTTAAGCTATGCTGGGAATCAAACCTAGGGCCTCATGCATGCTAGGCAAGCAAGCAGTCTGCCATCTGAGTAACACTGCTGGCCCATTTTGTACACATACAAAACATGGCGGGGGACTGGGGGGTGGTGAAACTTAAAAAAAAAAAAAGAACTAGAAAAAAATGTAACTTCTGAATATGGTGAATTTTATTTTGATGTTTGTCTTTTATGGTTTGGTTTCTTTAAAATTCACAGTGTGTGGTAAAATGGCTCGGCAGGGAAAGGTTCTTGTTGCTAAGCCCAATGACCTGAATTTGATCCTCAGAATCCACATGGCAAAAGATAAGAATTGCCAGGCAGTGGTGTGCATACAGGCAGATCTCCCAGTTCCAGGAGGGGGATCCAGTGGGGAGAACAGACTCCTCAATGTTCTTCTCTGACCTCCACCGTGGCCACGGTATACAGCACACAACACACCACATACACAATTAAAACATAATAAAAATTCAAATGCACATGTTACTTATAAAGTGAGAGAAAAAACATATTTCTGATACAATGTTTCTTTGGGTGAGAAGCCACACTAATGGCTCTGTATCCGTGATTTTAGAAAGTACTATCTGATTATTGGGTATATAGTAGTAAAAAATTTGCCTATCTATGGGGGACCCGACTCAATTTCTCCAGCATCCAGTAAAACACAAACATTATCTAATTACCCATAACAAATACACCAAAAAAAAAAAATTGAGAAAAATCAATCACATTCCCATGGTATTAGAATGTTAGGCTATGTGATTTTAAAATCCCAGCACCTGCTGCACTCTAAACAAAACCCCCTTCCCTAAACATGGGCTTTAGCAGGTCTTAATATAAAACACTATCACAACAAATAGCTCCTGTTTAAAAGAGGAGAGCAGAACAAAGAAATCGAGTATCCCAAGGCATTAATGTAACAAACCAGCTTTACAGTCTGATCCACCCAAATCCAAAGCAGTTCAGTTTGTAAGTTTTATGTTGCCAGTCACATAAACATCTACACAAATGAATGGATATCTAGTTGTTAAAAGAGTCTAGCTTTGTTATAGGAGAGTCAGAATTAACAGATAAGGTCCCTAACTACAAGCTTTAAATCTAAAAAATACTTTTAAAAACTAAGTGAAATACAACTACACACAAAATTAGATGAACAATTAATGGCAGGAGTGAAGACTCTAATAATCTAAGATTACTACTGCCTAATAGATAAGGAAGGAATTGCTGGAATAGAAAGCATGAATCGTTTTCTGTTTTTTATTGCTTTTTGCTTAGTTTTTTCAAACAGTCTCACTATGCAGACCAGGCTGGCCTTGAACTCCAACGAATATTCCAGACTCTGCTTACCAAGCGCTGGAATTAAAGGTATGGGCCACCACAACCAGACAGACAAATCATTTTCATTTGGCTGTATCCATTCCGGTAAACACAGCAGCACGAGGTGCACTGTCAAATGTCCTGAATGATACAGCTAGATAAGTACAAACAAACAGACATACTGCAGTACTTGAGAGCAGAATATCCGGGATTAAGCCGCGTTAGTACATAACCTATCACTGCTACGAGGAACCGAGTTTCTCAGAAAGTAGTTTTGACACCCACCCATTCTCCATTCTCCATTCTCCCAGTGAGAGAGGCTGGAGAGTGGAAAAGAGCCGTGCAACCGGAAAGTGCTCGAGAAGCCAGCCCCGAGTGTCTGAGTATCCGGGACCAGGAATGTTTTATCTGTTGGGCAATCCAGGCGAAGAGGAGTGCGAAGATCAGGGCATCAGCCCGTACAGAAACTTCCGTCCTCGAGCCAGTGTTACGAGCCCGTAAATGGCCCCAAACGCACACACCAACATCCGACCCAGCCCTTTCCAAGGAGTACCTGCGTCCCCGGCACGGCGGACCTCAGGCAGTCGCACAATGAATGCACGTGAGGACACCGAGCTGCCACGCAGGCTGACAGGTTTGCTGGAGAAAACGCTGCACAGCTGAGCTCGCCAAGGGGCCGACGCTGCACGGGAATCCGCTCAAGTGGCAGCACGTGGGCTAGCGCTGAAGAGGGGACCTTCCTGCTATGGGACCTTCCAAAGCTTCGACGCTTAGTTATGACGTAACACGCCAGGCGCCTGCCGCACCGCGCACTAACTCCGGGCCGCCACTACTGTGGAGCAGCGTGCCATTTGAGGCCGGTAACCTGGCTTTGGCAGACGGAAGTAGTCCTTTAGATATCCGGGTGTCTGGCAGCTGACCTTAGCTATTTGTACCGGAACTCTTCTACTGCAGCTTCTACTGAGCGCCTCTATAGCAGGGTTGTACGAGGTAATAGCTGTTGCTAGTATAGGTGTTGTTTTATCAACCCCCTAACTTCTAATAACATGAAACTAGGCCACTAACTGCTTTATTCATCTTACTTGAATTTCCATCCCATAGGCTGTCTGGGAGTATCTGTAGACTTTGTACCCACCATCCTGGCCGCTATATTTTGCAGGCTCTGCATATTATGAGTGTTCCAAAAGCCCAACATTGGGTCTCAAGGCTTGTCCAACATCCACAGGAAATACCCATAAGTATTTTTGCCTTCCTTTTGGAATGAAGCACGTGAAATTGGTTTATCCTATATTCTTGGACATCACAAGTCCTGTTATCTAAAACGGAATTCCTCCAAACTTACATACCAACAATTTTTAGTATCAATCCAAATTTCAATCCACTTAAAACTTCATGATGCCAGGCAATATTGTTTTGAGTCACCAATATGGCCTTTGATTTAATACTAAGGTTCTAAATATACCTAATAAAATAACTTTGTTATAGTGGGCAGAGAAGTCCTATAAGGTGGTGGTGACACAAGCAAAACCCAAAACTTAAGAAATGGCCATTGAGAATACTCGACTTAAAAAAAAAAAAAGGAACCAGTATAGGAAGAGGACATAAGTGGAGAAATAGGAATTCTGCATAAGTAGCCCAGATATGGGATTTTGGTTATAATGAAAATGTCACTGAAATTTTAGGGACAGAAATTGTGTGCTAGGATTACCTTAGTCACTGCAAAATCTGACACCATGTCAGGGTACAAACAGGGACAATTGCGATGAGATAGTGTATAGTCAGATTTAGGGTAGCCACAGTGCTTGATGGCTGAGCTGCCCATGCTGTGAAGTGATTTTACTTAAGGCCTAAAGTATATAAAGACATCAAGATAGCTTTCAGCTTACTGCCCACTGCCCCTATCAAGCTGGACTGAAAACAGTTGGTGTAGAATACTATTCCAGTTTAGC
This sequence comes from Rattus norvegicus, assembly GCF_021556685.1. NCBI lineage: Eukaryota > Metazoa > Chordata > Mammalia > Rodentia > Muridae > Rattus > Rattus norvegicus. Next base: position 89,485,854 of record NC_141536.1, read on the forward strand.
ATATCAAATGTGTTTAAGAGAGGATGGGTATGGGAATAGAACTCCACACCTTTTTCTTCTTCAACCTGTCCCTAGAGTCAAAATTCTTGTCAGGGATGACTTCAAGTGACAACACCTGCTGAGCCATTTCACTGGCCAAATACTTTACTGTGAGTTTTAAATTTGAGGTGATTGGTGATTGATACCTAAGTGCCAAAGAACTAATAGTCAGAACGGTGAGATTGGATTAGGTCACTTGGATTAAATAAAGCCACCTATCAATGAAGGCTTACAGGACCTGCACAGGATACTCAGTGGTGACAGGTGATAGGGAATCTGAAATCCTTTCAACTTATACCTCAATTTACACTACTTACAACTCAATTTTTTGCTGCAAAGAATGATGTACATTCTAGATTCCATTGACCCATAAACTTTTCTTCTCAACACTGCAGTGAAGGTCTTTTCAATGGTAATTTTATTGGATGGCCCACTATCCCAACACCCCCGAACAATACATACACCATTTTAAAGCCTTCAATAGCTTCCAAATGTTGATACAAAAACTAAACATGGAAAACTGCCTTTTCCAGTTTCTCCAGCCAGATCTTGCTAAAGCACCAAACATCAGTCCCTGGAACATATGCCTCTGACTCTTAATCCAGTTTGCCATTCCTCACCCTTATGTTAGCTGAATTATCTTTCAATGTTGTCTTTCCTGATCATACTAACTACATCATGTATTTATCATTAACTGCATTGTTGAATCATACCACTTACTACATACATCTGGGCCACTAGTGTCTTGGGTAATTTTGTCACCACTGAAGAGTTAACACTGGCAACATAATGCCTGGCAAGAGAAACCCAAATGTACTAATAAATTTCAGGTTGTTTCCCTAAAGAAATATAGTACTTAAGGAAATTAATACTGACAAGTAGATATACCAGAACCTCACTGGTATAGTACATCAGAGATGCTGCTACTTTCAATCCCAACAGTGAGGGGCAAGGCTACGCAGGAAACTGGTTGAGCTTCACAACAAAGTAATAATGTACAGTGCTTCCAGTACCAAGACTGGGAACATACAGTAGTCTAGCTTTTTCCTTAAAAAGACCACACCCAGAATCTCTCTCAAGGAGCACTTAAGGAGTTTTCCTTAGGGTGTATGCAACTCACAGGCTTTGCTCAAGGACTATAAGCAATCATGTTTCATATAATTTAATCTAAGGAAATTTACAGCAGTTTCTAAGTTTTTCCAGAATATTTATAAATTCAAAATAGTAAAGGCAAAAAGCTTACTTTTCCTGTTAACTTATACTAAATAAAACTAAGAGTACTAAATACCTCAAATGGGATACAGCTTCAGAGCTCAAGGTTGAAATGAACAGTATGATCAGCCTAAGCTACACTTACCCCATTTCCCTGAAGTACATGTACCACTGAAAATTTAACAAATCACCTGGCCTATATATGAAGCTGTTCAACTATATTCTGCACTTAAAAACTGGTTGTTTGCCAAGCACCTTAGTGAATGAACCTGAGAATAAGCATACATTTTCATGTCTCCTTAAAGTTTCTATACAATAGCATTATATAAATGCATATGTATGTGCGTGTATATATATATACACACACATATAGAGACTAATTTATTACAATCATTCGAAGGTCAAGTTTTTAATATCAAGATACAATGATCAAAAGAAAGAGAACGGATGGGAAAAAATTCATCTCTTTTTAGGATTAAGGCCCTGGTTTAATAAAATGGCCCTAAGCAAAAAGTAATCAATGGCATGCTACCTTTAGGGGGGAAGGGGAGCATTTCATCATACATGTGGTATCTATACCTACTGTTAATTGTGCATGTATATTAAGAGACATGTAGGGCCATAAGCTCCCTGTACTCTGGTAAAAGACACTTGACCAAACAAAAGGTCTTCTGCACCTAGACAAGCATTTGCATATTATACAAGATACTGAGTAACAAAGACTCAGATCTTAACCAAACCACTTTAGTAGTTCTTTGTCCAGTGAGATTCCTTTTAAAATAGTCTGAATTGAGACATTAAAAAGTTCTATGTGCTAGAACTGCAATGGTAGAGTAATACCTAATTATATGTTGCTCGTGAAATGAATAAGCAACTTAAAAAATTAAAAGGTTAAAAGTACAAACACAATTTGCCCTACACTTTGGGTAGAAGCCTGCAATAGTAAGACATTCTCCTCATTCATTTCAGAACTCAAATTCAACACTAAACTTATTTTCCTCAATTTTGCTTTCTTAATATCATAAAATTATATTCTACACATAACACACCATCTAGGGATTACCCAATAAACCACAAACGCTGTGTCCATCCCAATAAAATGCAACTAACATATGGTTGTGGTACATCCCAGGCAGTTGTCATTTAAAGCACACAAGTGTAGGTGCTCACAAAATGTTCTTGGCAAAAATAAACAGATAACCCTTCCAATATGATGTACCATAACCACACATGAGAAAAGTCAAGAACTTATTTTATTTATTTTAAAATAAACATTGAAGTTTCCCCATTATCCACCACCCTACAAAACTTTGAATGTGGAATGTTCAACAGCCTAAGCAGTTTTAGTAGGCTACAAAACCAGCAAAAAACTCCAGTTGTCTAATGATGAATATCTGAGAATAGTTGTTTTGAGTGGCTGATTACCGGCTTGGAAAAAAAAAGTTTGCAAAAGGCTAAAAGTAAAATTTAATTTCTTTACAGAAAATAGCATTAAGGTGGTAAGTAGCCTTTGCCTTTAACAAGTGGAACTGATTCTGCAAGGCGTAGATGGAGTGGGACAAGTGGCATTCAGTTCACAGGCACACAGCTCGTGCTCAAACTGCTAGCACAGATCCCAGCACAGGACATCTGGTTAGGTCACTGCTGAACTTTGCATCTCTGTCAAACGGTACACTCTCTTTATGCACCTACGGCAGAGTCAACACTTTGAGCATAAGTGTGTCCTCAAGAAAAAGGAGAGAATTCACTTAGGGTTAAATTAGACAAAAGATAAACGAAAATACTTCAGAAACAGCTATTAGACATAACCACAAAGTCTGTGACACTAACAATGCATGGTGTGAATCACTTTAGCTGCTAGCTGTTGAACACCAGTGTTTCAAGATACAACTTTTAGAAACATGTTTTATTTGTTTTGCTTATACCATCAGAACTGAAACTACTGTCTGTCATTTCCCTAAAATAGGGAAATGAATCTTAAACACATACTGGTGCTTTTCAAAAGGGTGGTAGCAGCAGAAAACCATGTGGCCAAAAGTGTTATGATTATCCATCCATTAGCGATCTTCATCAGTACCTATTACCAATTTGAGTAACAATACAGCAAGATCCAGGGTTAGTGATGACAATGCACATTATTGTGAGGACCAATCCTCATGTAAGTCATTGTTTCAGAGAAACTGTTAAAGTGTTCAAAAGATATCTAAATAATTCACATTGAGCACAGAGGCAGCCCATCCAGATTATACCCCATATTTGATGCATATCTTCCAGAAGAGTCAGTCAAAGCCTGATTTGCATCTGGGCTTTGTCTTACACAGTATCCACTAGTAAAGAGCAGTTTACATGTGTTTTCAATCACAGTCGTTTGGCCAGAAGACTAGTGAGTGCTATGTCAGGGCTGGTGTAAGCCAGCCTCACTTGTGTGATTAGAACCCATGCATAATTTGGTATGCTTCTAATCTGTCCGTGCTCCAATTTAATGGGAAAAGCTGTGAAATGCAGTTGTTTTGCTAAACCACACTCCACTCCTTCCATCTTCCTTTCAAGGAAAATGCTTTAAACTTTGTCAATTACCATTGAATAATTCTAGGGCTGATTGTAAATTTTATCCAATGTCAAAAGTCAATCTTGCATTTTTTTCCAAGCCACTTCAACTAACTATGGAGATATTATCACCCCATAAGTATATAATGTTTTACTCCTAAGCAAGGGTGAGGAATCTGAGTTTCGTGTGCAAGGCTCAAGATGACGCTTAGGACAGAACATGCAGAGTAAGAATAGTTCCTTCCATTTCCAGGTAATATGAAGCTGACAATTGCAGTCCTGTCTTTATGGGATGAAAACAGTCCCTTTACAATAAGTTTCCTGAAAGGGAGAACAAATAGATAATAACTCTTCTGGTAACATATTATGGTACACTGGCCAGTGTGTTTTTGGCGATTAAACATAATCCTGTGTATCACATTAATTCACTTGCTGAGTGTTCATTTGCGGCATCCCTCTGTTGGGTCTTGGGGGCCCTCCACGACCTAGAAGACAAAAATGGCATTTGATTTTTCTTTCAAGTATTATTTGTTTTGCCTTCAAGCAGACTTTCATCTGAAGTCAAGAAGCATGTGGGCAGCTTGTCAGCACATTATTAGGCTTAAGAGGCCAATTCTTCAAGTGTTCAAGTTTCAACTGTCCTTGAAAATGTTGTCATGTGCAAATTTGCTCATGTTCTCTATCTAAAAGAAGAGTAGAGCTAATGGAGTATTCCACCAGTACTCATTCATTCATTCATTCAACAAGTATTTATTGAGTGCCTACTATGTGCCAGGCACTGTCATGAGGCGATGGGAATAGATACAGCAGTGAAGACAGACAAAGTACCTGCTCTCGAGGAGCTTCCATTCTAACGTACACGCTAGCTTACATTGCAACAGTGAGTAACATCGTACTATCAAAATTAATAAAAGCACCAGAATGAAAACAGACCTTTTTACCTAAACTGTTAAAAAGAAACTACATAACATTCAAAATTGTATAATGACTTGTAACAGGTAAAATAACTTTTTACATGCTGTTAAAACATATTTTAGCTATCATTTAACTCAACTTTCATAGAATATGCTACAAGGTGGGATAGAAGAACATAACCCACATTCACATGCAAATACCTTTGATACTTCAAATCAGTATTTCCCAGATGACCCATTAACCTTTTGTTTTAAAGTACTTTCTTAATGGTAAATTGCCACTAGCATTCAAATTAAAGTACTTTATAATTCCTCCTTAATATACATTTTATACATGTCATGGCCAGCCAATAACTATAAGAGACCCAATTCTTTAACCTCCTTCAATCAGAGAACCATTTAGAACTTCAGATTACATGAAATGCTACCTGTAATTGTTCAACAGATTAACTTCCTGCCCATGTAAGAAATTATTTTCCATTACGTGAAAGACAAATGAAGGAAACAAAAAAAAAAACTCTATCCTTCTTAACTTTAATGACATCAGGTTCCTGAGAATTTGGAGATCTGTTTGAGCATCAGCAATCAGTTGGTATTTAGATCACTAATGCTGGTCTAAAAGTGTTCAATTTCCAATTAATTATGTCAATTCTAAATGGTTCTCTAGATATAAGTGGCTTATCTGGCCAATTGAAGGGCTTCTCAGCCTAAAATATAATATGCATGTTTCAAAAATCAAAGAGGGTAGTAAATTTATATAAATGTTCAAGCTCGTTCCAAAAATGTCTTACAAAAAGTTTCAGTAGGTACTTCCTAAAAACATTTAGCAGGTTTTAAGACCTGAAAAATAAATTTCCAGTTGGAAAAACGCTTTTCTGAGGCAGAGAAAATGTTCTGATTTTCAAGACAATAACAGGGAAAGTCATTCAAAAATTAAAATTTGGATTCAAGATGAAATTTTAGAAACAGAGCATTTCATTTAATCTTTAGCAACAAGTCTGGAAAAGATAAATGTTTTCCTAACATGTAGCCTACATGCGGACTATGAACAGTTCTTCCAAGGCCAGAACAGAAGCTCCACATAGGAGCTAGGATCACCACCACAAAATATTACCTCGTGGGGCTCCCCGTGGTCCACTCTGCCCAGAGCCTCGCTTGAAATTCTGCTGATATCCATCCTGAAAGACAAGCTAGTTAGTTGTGAAAGGAAAGGTAGTTTTGGTTAATTATATCTAGTCTGATAGCTTACAATAGCAAAATATATTAACTCCATCTAGACATCAGTATATTACAGCTAAGTCTGAGATTCTCTTAAGCAAACTACATTAAGTAATGTTTAAAGAAAAACATGTTTTTTTCAAACAAACAATCAAAAAGCCAAAGTCATATAACAATGCATGATGGACACCATAAAACTAACCCCAAATCACTTAATTACCCTATATTTACATACCCGCTGGTAGCCAGAGTAGTCCCGGGGAGCATTGAACTGAGACTGTGTATAGCCACTGTTTGGAGTGTTGGAGAATGAAGAGCGGTAACCATCATATCCTCCTAGAATTTAAGATGAGAAAATAACTTACTTTTCTGTACAAGGAATCTGCTTTCATAAAGGGAAGAGTAGAGTATTACTCTAAGTAAAACTAAGCCACACTAGTAATTCAAACTTTGAATTCCCTGCCTCGATCCAATCTGTATATCAATATCTAAGTACCATCCGTCTTAGAGGATGACACTTTTTGTCTACCTAGGAGCAGGCACACCCACCATACACACACACAAAATCCTTAAAGAAACGGTTAACTCAGACAAACCTATAAATAAATGCATGTATAGCAACTCAATTTTTCTCTCTCCCAGTTTTGTCATTTAAAAAGCTGTCAAAATAAGTCAGGCAATATAAGGTGGCACAGGTCTTTAATCCCAGCACCCAGGAGAAGGGCAGGCGAATGAATCTGAGTCTCAGGTGACATACCTTCAGCACACATGTCAACTGTTTAAATTTTCTATTAAGGGACTAATGCAGAGAAGGAACTATCCCAAAAATCATGAGACATACTTCACATTTTACAAATCAGGAAAGACTTGAAACTGCAAAAATTAATCAGAAGTTGACTTTTTATTTGTTTACCTCTAAATCCATTGGCAGGGCCCCTGTATCCATTCATCAAACCTCTGGCACCACGAGACCCTCCTCGAGATACACCGCGACTGTTGTAATAAGGCTGACTGCTACGTGGAAAGCCGGTGCTCTGCTGGGGGGGCTGCTGGTGGTTACCAGGCACTTGATGAGGCTGGTCCTGGGATCCATGGTAAGTGCCAACCACTGTAAAAAGAAAGGTTTATAGACATAAACAAAGAAGTCATTACCATTCGTTCTCTCACATGCTTCCTGAACTATATGAAATGTTCTGCACTCTATTATTTTTTTCATTTTTTTTCTTTTTTGTTTGTCTGTCAAGACAGGGTTTCTCTGTGAAACCCTGGTTGTCCTGGAATTAGCTCTGAAGACCAGGCTAGCCTCAAACTCATAGAGATCTACCTGCCTCCGCCTCCCGAATGCTAGGATTAAAGACATGTTCCACTACTGCCTAGTTCCTGCATTCTAGTCGTAAAGTTCAGTTATTTGAATAAATTTGCCTAGTACTAGGAAATTATAATCAAATCCCTATTCCTTCCCTATCCACCTATAAGACTGAGCTAGAGGGTCATTTCCCAAATAGTAATTCTAAATCTTTTAAAGCAGAGCACACAAATAATTTGGAAAGGCTCTATATGACCAACACCTGTTGAGAATAACTGACCTTTTAGCAAAAGTAGATTCCATAATTCACAAGATTGATATGAGCAAACAGTATATGTCATTATTTCTCATTGTAAATGACTTTAAATAATCAAGTTTTCTTACAGTTTGTTACTAACTGAAACATGAAATCATACCCATAGGTAAGTGATTTCATATCTGAAACATTAGAGACTTTCAGCTTAGCAGCCATGGGTGCCTAACTAAAATGACAAATACAGCCAAAGTAGAAGACGCTAAAGGTACTCACACTGGCATTCTACCTACTGGAAGGGCTAGTTCTAAGAAGGCACACACTAGGCATGCCCAGAATTCAGACCTGTGCATTCCAGACCAGCCTGTTTTACATAGCAAATTCCAAAACAGAGAATGCAATGGGAAAAAAAAAAAGATTTCTTTTTCAGATCCTTTTTGTTGTTGTTTCCATGTAGTTTCTGGAAACAAATTACCAGTCTTGTCAACATAGACACTTTACTACTCTAACAAAAGATGATGAAGTAAAAATGAATGACCACCAGTAAGCTATATTTGGAGTGATGAAAATGAGGTGGCATTTGCACCAAGACATGAAGGTCAAAAAGCAACAAGTACAAGAGAATAAATTCAAGAAATTGCAAGCCTGTGACCCACACTGATGTGGAAGTAGAGAATTGACACCAAAGTTGTCCTCTAGATGCCACACGCATGCTGTAGAACAAATGTGCACGCCAACAAATTAAAGTTTTACTTTATTTACAAGGCCTTTAAATTTTTATGAGTATGAGTATTTTGACTGTGTGTATTAGTATATTATGTGTGATGAAAACATGAGGACCTTACAGGAAAGAAGTTTTTCAACCTAGTCCACCAATTACAATCAATGTGTGTTTTCCCCAACACTATTTATTGCACACCATCATTAAGAATCAACCCAACCTCCTACTGCCAAGTATCATGCAGCAAGCTATACAAACAATAAACAGCTACAAGTTTCTACAATTCAATAACGAATTCAATTCCAGCAAAATTATAACATTAACTGGTATGCCACTCTAAAACGGAAACTTCCCTAATACTGTCAAAAAAAAGTATGAGACAGTTGAGCAGGTCAAAGAAACTGGTACAGAAGTACAGCTGTGGCATGCATACCCAACATACTTCCCCCCCCCCCAACACACACACACAAAGTTAATTAAAATTTTAAGACTGAAAAATCTCCTTTCCCAGTGTCTAGCCAGACAAGTGTAGTCCTCACCCTTAACAAGGAAACTTCTCTTTCCAATGGAGACCATTAAAGAAATCCACAACTAACCAAAATGCAGAACAGTCCCAACTAATTCATCTACAATGTAACTCTCCTGGCTCCTAAGGTTCAGGATTATTGCAGAGGGAGGTAAGATTGTTGAGACAAAAGAACATGCACTTTGCTTTTAGAGTCTGTCTCCTAGAAGCATCAGAAGCTACATGTCTCACCAATCTGGAAGCCTAAATATGACTGAGCAAAGATAACACAACACCAAGATAACATAAAGAGAATGGGGTAAACCCATGAGGCCTCAACCTAGACAAGAGCTAGAGGAAACCAAGGAATGTTGAGAGCAGCAGAACTAGTCTTCCTCAGTAGAGAGCACAGCAATTGACTATCCAATACCAAATGGCCATCCCTAAAAACATATATACAATTAACATTATATAGACTGATGAGGTTGTAATATGTATTGAGGAATAAACATTTAACAACAATTAAAAAGAAAAAATAGGCAATGAATTTGAAAGGCAGACATACATGGGAAGTTTCAGAAAATAGCATTATAATCTCATTATATTATAATCTAAAAACCCAAAAATTTTAAAAAGCAAAATAAAGGACTGAAAAGAAAGTCACCCTGGCCTTCTTACCAGTTTGCAGCTGGTCTTGTTGAAGCTCTGTTTGTTCCACTTGGTGAGGCTGACTGGAAAAGCTCTGGTTATAACTGGCCTGGTACTGACTCTGTTGTTTTAAAGTTTCTGGTTCATTAACAGGAGGAACTGGGGCATTCATATTAAACACCTGTAGCAAACCAAGTAAATGAATGATTGGTTCATGCCTTTATTTTTGGTTTAGATTTGGATATCTCAGTTCAGTCTTCCCTTCAAATGTAATTAAAAACCCCCCAAAATTCAAAACACACACATCACCAACCAAAAAAGCTTTCATGTATACTACTGACTTGATAAGATACCGTAACTCATTCAAATTTTACTCTTAACAAAATAATGAAAAAGGCTTAAGTGCTTAATTCTTCAGGCATTCCTTTGTGCACTAATTCAATGGTATTCTAGGTTATAATACTTTTTCTAGAAATTATACAACTTAAAGATAATACTGACAAACCAGTGATAAGTATATAGCATCTAAATTTTACTTTCAAACATTTCAGTAATAAAGATTAAGCTAAAAGAGCAAAATGTCAACAATTCTATAACTAGGTTATAAGTCCATGAGTACTATACTAAGCTTTTCTTTAAAGATGTAGTGTGTCTTTATGTGCATGTACTGCACACATGTGAGGATCAGGACAACTTTCAGAATTCTGTTTTCTTCTACCATGTGAATTACAAGGATAAAACTCTGGATATCAGATTTGGTACAAGACCCCTTCCCAACTGATCTCTCTCTGGCTCTTTGTTCAATCTAACCTTTGAAATAAAGCGAAAAATATGAGTTTATCATAGCACTCAAATACATCACTGAGAAGCTTAAGAAGCAGAGTTTAGTGATCAGCAAAAATAACACATTACAAGCTCCAGCTCAGCTCCATTTAGTATGATTCATAGTACACCAGACAATGTTAAATTGCTCACCGTTTGCATGGATTGGAATGGAGCTGCATTTACATTGATTCCACTGCTATGCAAAGGTTTACTTGCCCCAGCCTGGAACACTTGAGGCTGAGAAGCAGCAGGAAGGGATGATGATGCTGTAGTCTGCTCTGTATTTAAAGATATTGTTGCCTAAACAAGAACAAACAAACAAATGTACTTTAGTGGTAAACTAATTCTAATTTATACATACTAATAAATATAACTTTTATGAAAGTAAAATACAGGAACAGAAAGAATCACATTTATAAAGTACCATGCCAATTCACCCTTGGTAACAGAACTTGCCTGAATCTGATCAATGGGCTCCTTTTGTGGCCGCTGCTCTGCAGCATGAGACGGCTGGTACAGGGGCTGAGACGCAGTGTACCCCTCGCTTGTGGATGAGACCAAAGGAACCTACACAGACATACAGACCTCAGACTTATTTTCTCCTAACAAAATTAAAGACAAACAAATTATACCAGTCCTAATACTGATGCAAAGAAAAGTCCTGTCTATTAAGATGAAGAGTTTCATTTTGAAACTGTAAGATTTTATACAATACTTGCTGGATAGATGGCACACACCTTTAATCTCAGCCCAAAAGGGGGCTGGGGGAGCGGGGGAGTGTTGGCAAATATATATACATATTAATATATATAATATATAATATATAATATAAAAATAATATATATATAAAATCTATATAGCAAATTCAAGGCCAATAAGGGCTACATGTTTAGACTCTTTCCCAAAACAAAATACTTAACAATTGCAAGCTATAAATATTTAAATCTCAGTTAAATTTAAACCTTTGTCTAGTAAGTATAAAACCCTAACTTGTAAAATAGTAAGCTGTTTTAAATGCAAACAATTGTTTCATTTTAATGCAAGGATTAATGTTAAAAAAAAGGTCTTAGACAAGGTCTAAGCATGAAAACTTTTAGTTACCAAAAGAAAACCAAATATAAGCATGAAATAAGGGCTGATTACAAACTGCCAATGACTTTGTAACTGAACACTCAAAAAGTGATCAGATGCAGGGAAGACTAAGCTGACTAAGGAGGACTGGACTCTAACAAACCTAATGAATACTAACTCTTATCCATCTTACCTGTGTGGCTTCTGGTTGTACAGGAACTTGATTAGATTGGGCAAGTCTAGATTCAGAATGAACTACAATATTAAGAAAACTGTTACACAAAATCAAATTTCTTCAGAGAATCAAATTTTTTAATATTATCTAAAATCATACACATAGTGTAATAGCAAGTTTCTATAACTAAGTGATTAATGAACATTTTCAGAGCAAGAAAATAAATTGCAGACTATGTCTAAGATTTCAGCTTTCAGACTAGTAGTTTAGTTTCCTGGCAGTGATTATACTTTACTCTCATAGTTGTAACAAACATTATCAATGAAACAATAATAGGTAATAATAACAACCAGTGTCATCAGAACTTTTGAGAAATTCTGCCTCTGAAAGTAGAATGGTCTGGAAGTTACGATTTCCCCGGTTGTTAACAGCCTGATTTCAAATCTCCTAGTAACCTCAAAATCTGGTCATGGAAGGATGGCCCAGCAGGTAAGAGCTCTCACTTCTCTTCCAAAAGACCAGTTTGGCTTTCAACATCCACAGTAGGTGGGCTCACAACCACCTGTAACTCCAAATTCAGGTAATCCAACACCCTCTCTGGCAGGCACAACATTAGATTTTCTTTCTTTATACTACTTTGATATGTTCTGGTGGGAAGAGCAAGATCAAAACTGCTAATGGCCCCATAGTGAGAAGACCCACTCAATACAACACACTGACTCTTATTTCCTGCTTCCATGATAGAGAACTGAATGTCTTGTTCATTTCTTCTTCTCATGCACTCCCTTCATGGAAGATCAGAAATCCTCCCTCAAGAGCTGCAAGCACCCACACAAGCAACATTTGTTGTTTTGATCCTTAAGATTTTTTAAACTGAGGCTTACCATATAAAAGCACACAGGCAGCTCATAACCACTTAAAACCCCAGTTCTAAAGGATCATCCTATAGTCTCCAAGAACACCTGAGCTCACATGCATATACCCAGACTCATACACATACATTTTTAAAAAAAGATTTTTGAGGGCTGGAGAGATGGCTCAGCAGTTAAGATCACTGACTGCTCTTCCAGAGGTCCCGAGTTCAATTCCCAGCAACCACATGGAGGCTCACAACCATCTATAATGGGATTCAATGACATCTTCTGGTGTGTCTGACAGCTAAAATGTACTCATATAAATAAAATAAATATTAAAAATGTTTGCTTATAATATTTTTGAAATATGACACACAATTGTTCACTAACACAAATTGTAACGACTGTTAAAGCTAATTAAGAGTATCAGAAGAGTGGTTGTTACATGGAGGTGTAGAGGGTAATTTGTAAATGGAAGAAAACATGGTGTGCAGATCCCCGCAGCACTGGAAAGTTTCCGTTTGGATGCTGCTGTGTTCAATTTGTGAACTCATCAATTCTGTACATCTACGCCCATAAAAACGTTACAAGAGATGATAAAACTAGTTGTTAACTTCTTGCAGGACAACATTCTGCATCAAATTAAAGGACTCAAAGCAAAGCATTAAAGAATAGGCAAAATTAACTTTCAAAACTTCTGAAGACTATACTGCATCTTCTATTTCCTCTCCAAAAAAATTATTGCTGAGCTAAAAACACAGACTTTGGAAGGTGATAAGAAGGTCCAGAGGATACAAGAGCAGCACGCCCCACCAAGCCTGACGACCCAAGTGTGTTCCTCAGAACCCACATAGGAGCAGAAATGTACTCCTAAGTTGTTCAGACAACATACATATGCCACATATGAAGATGCATGTACTCACATTTCTTCTAAAAAAATAAAACTTTTAAAATCATCATTACTAACCCTGAGGGCAAACCAGCTGAGGCATATCCATGTTTTGGGTAGGGTTCATAGGTTGTGCTGATACAATGGCAGGATCAAGCGTCTGATTTTCAAAATCCAACATTGAATCCTACAAGTCAGAATATAACTGAATTACATCAAACAACATACATTTAAATTTACTATTAATGGTGCTTTACTAAAATATACCTACCTGTATGAAATTATAGGGCCCTTGCATTTGTGCCATAAGATCTTGTACTCGCTGTCTTCTCACAAGTGGATCTGACTGAGCCACTGGAGTCAGAGAGTGGGGCTCTGGTACTGAAGGAGATGCAGCCTGAGGTTGCTGCTGGAGTGAGTTTACCACCTAAAATAGAATAGAGAGAAAAGAAAACCTATTATTTTCATGGCTGTTTCCCAAACACTAAATATCTATTATGTGATATGTTTATTATAATTAATGTGTCAATAATAAAAAGACTAACCACCTATTTTTTTTTTCAGGATAACTAGAAATCACTAAAGTCAAAAATATTACCTCACAATACAAAGAACTTTTACCTCAACTGTTTCAACTGCCCACTCATCCACTTGCTCCTTCTCACCACTGCTGAACTGTGTTTCCGCCATGAACTGCCTATTGACATACTAAAAAGAAAAGTCACTGTTTGGGATGTCTGTTGGAAAGGTAGAAAGGTAAAGACAGTACTAAACTTTTTAAAGAAATCGTACCTCTGTTGACTCAACCTCACTTTGCTCTGTGTATTCTTCCGTTGGTTCAGGTTCTAAAGTTTAAAAGGAAATATAGCAGAAAAGATTTATTTAGGTCAGGTTAACTGTAACAGTGGGAACCAGTTATATAAATCTACAGAATGTACAAAGAAACAAAGCAGGGAAACAGACACACACACACACACACACACACACACACACACACGCTCTTAGGTGAAAATACATTAATTAGGCTTGTCAATTTAACAAATGTACCTCTAACAGGAATGCTGGAGTAAGGAAGTTATGCAATTGAAAAGGAAAGACAGGTAGCAATTAAAAACCTGTTATACAAATAGAAGTTATGCATATATGTGTGTCTATGTACCAGGCACGCGCAGTGTGTCCAGAGGCCAGAAGAGGGTGAGAGCAAATACCCTTATAGCCATCCTGTGGGTCGCTTAGACTCAAACCCTGGTCATCTGCAGGAGTAACCAGTGTTCTTAACCCCTTTTATGTTCATCTAACAACGAACTTAAAACTGCTCTTAAGAAAAAAGTCTGCAGCCAATCCAATGGTGGCACAAGCCTTTAATCCCAGCACCTGAGGCAGAAGCAGGAGTATCTCTGAGAGTTTGAGGCCAGCCTAGTCTTCAAAGTGAGTTCCATGACTATTACAGAGAAACCTTATCTTGAAAACAAACAAACAAACAAACAAACAAAAAAAAAAGAAAGAAAGAAAATTCTGCCTGTAAATGATATACCCCCAAAAGTGAATGCTATTTAATGGTATCAAGTCTACTTAAACTCTAACTTTATCATTACATAGTCACATAATCAGAATATATTATTGATAAATTCATTTTTATAGTCAGTAACCTACATTTCTAAGTTTCTTTACTTTATTCCAGAAAGAATGAGTCACTGTACCTTTAACTGTAGTTTCTATGGCAGGCATAATGAAAGTAGAAACCTTCTAGATTAGAGTAACTCACTCTGTAGACCAGACAGGCCACACACTCAGGAGCTCTATCTACCGGTGCCTCTTGTGTAGTGAAATTGTACAGCCATGTGCCACCATGCCCAACTTAATACACATCTTTAAACGTAACTAACACTAGGTAGGCAGAGTCAGGCACATTTTTAGAGTTCCAAACCAGAGGAAGCTAAATGCTAAGACCGTTAAAGGAATTAAACAAACAAATACCAATAAGCTCTCCATCTATTAGTAAAAGTGGATTCCAGCAGTAATCAGTCTTCCCTTCTGGCTTCAGCATAGTAGTACTTGGAGGGCAGTGCTAGTACTTACCATGTGCCTTACTGAATACACCACTCACACCACTCATTTGGGAGTATAAAGTTTGCAGTAATTACCCCAAGTTAGATAGGTGGTCTTGTATGTTTTTACCTTAAGCAATCCAGTTCTGAACTCATACTTTATAAACTACCACAAGGTTTTTGTATATCCAACTGTGCTCGATCTTATTCATCAACTTAATAATTATCATGAAAGTATTCAGGCGGTCTAGTCCACTCGTGTTTGTTTCATTCAGATTCTAAACATGAACTGCCAAAACTCTCTAACCAATAAGTTTACAGTTCAAGCCATAGAGTTCTATACACACACTTAAAAAGGAAATTCTCCTTATCATACTATAAGTTGATATGGAGAGGAGTAAAACATGTCAGACAAAAATCCTTACAACTGCCCCTAACCCACACTCCTTATCCATCAATACTAAGTAGGTAAGAGAGTTACCAATTTACCCGTTATCAAGGCCTATAAGATATGTGATGGGTTCTGAATACTTCGGATTGCTGACTGTACCTTGTCACATTCAAAGGGAATTTAAATATATATATATGAATGAATGACAAAGAAAAAGGAAATTAAGACCGAACCCAAAGCTAATGCTCGTAACCACCTAAATACTCACCAGCTTCAGCTACCTGGTCTTCCACTATAGGTGCTGAAGCTGCCTCTTCCTCCTCACACAATCCATTTTGATGATTATGAGTGCTGTCAAAGTAGTTTGACTGAAAAACACGCTCGACAATTTCCTTTAGAGCTTTATCTAAAAAATAGAGATTACAATGTTACACTGACAATTTGATTTGAAAAAAATTTGAGTAAGAATTGGGGAAAAATAATATTCAACAAAAGCAGTAAGAAAAAGTAATCATTAGTAAAACAACCATATGAATATATTAAACAAATTACAACATGATAGGAGTGAAAAAGGAACCTACCTAAACTACTATACTAAGCAAGTAAGGAGGCAATGAGCGAAGACTATTTACTCAATAAAAACTCCTGTTGAATATACTGTGTTAGGCACGTGGTAGACACTGGAGAAATGGTTCAGGGAAAAAGAGCACTTGCTGCTCTTACAGAAGGGCTAAAGTTCAACATGGGTTGGCTCCCAAACATCTAAACCCAAGGGATCCAATGCTCTCTTATGGTCTTCTCAGGTACCTGCACTCACATGTATATTCATATAGATACACATGCACGCACACGCACGCACACACACACACACACACACACACACACACACACACACATTAATTAGAAAGAATCAATCTCTCTCTCTGGATTTTAGGACAGTGTTTCTCTATGCGGCCCTGGCTTTACAACAATTCATTCTGTAGACCAGCCGGGCCTCAAACAAAGATCCTCCTGCCTTTGACTACCAAGTGCTGGGATTAAAGGTGTGCACCACCAGGGCTAGAAAGATGGCTCAGTGGTTAAGAGCACTAACTGCTCTTCCAGAGGTCCTGAGTTCAAATCCCAGCAACCACATGGTAGCTAGCTCACAAACATCTCACAATGTCCTCCTTCTGGTGCGTCTGAAGACATCCACAGTGTACTCACAAACATAAAGTAAATAAATCTTAAAAAAAAAAAAGTACACACCACCATACCCATCTTAGAAATAATCTTTAAAAAATAATCAATTAAAACAATCTAAAAAGGCAATACATGTTCATTAATTTTTGTCTACCAGCAGGGGTGTCAAGATAAAACACTGACAAAAGGTTGGCCCAGAAACCGGGAAAGGGAATAACACTCGAAATGTAAATAAGAAATACTTAAGTTAATAAAAAAAAAGTAACAAAAAAAAAAAAAAAAAAACTGACAAAAGTAGCAGACTGGACCTAGTCAGGTTGAGACTTCCAAAACCTCTCTGGTGTAACTGCTGTGTAAGCTGACAGGAGGTAGATAAGAGGGAAGTAAGTAGGTGATAGTAGAAGAAAAGCCATCTACAAGTCTTGCCCCAAGAAGGTATCAAACACAAAAAGAAACAAAGAATGTTACTAAGGCATACCAAAAAAAGAATGAATAAAAATAAATGCAATTTGCTATTTATATACTTCCAAAATGCCTTAAACAGAAAATGTATTTTAAAGATACCTAGCTATGAAATCAGAATTATCTGTGATACTCACAGGTTGTTCCACATACAGGCTTTTCTTTCCCTTCCAGCAAATCCCACAAGTGAATGGAGGCATGTTCATACTGCTCATTTAACCTTGTAATAACAAAGAAAACATTAACTACTGCCAATTGCCAATTAAGAGCAATACCTCTTAAGATTCTGTTACCAGATACCATCATACCTTAAACTCATGTCCCGCTCGGGATCTACTAGCTTGTAGAATTCATCCAACAATGACAACTCCTCTTCAGACAATATTGGCACTCCACTCAGCCCCTGCTTCAGATCCGTTCTCACATCATCATCTCCCAGCTTATCCAATACATACTGTAACTCAAGTACAGTTTTTAAGCGCTTCTGTTCTGCTTCTTCTCTCATAAGCTGCTCCCGACGTGCTGTCTTCTTTATTGTTTTCTGAATCTGTCAAAGAACATAAAACACAAGACAGGGTCCAACTTAAGTACATTCTATGCAAGAACAAGCCGAAGATCCACCACTTCCTCATTACTGCAAACAATCACTGATGATATTAGAAAGGAGTTCAGTACTTGAAAAATAATAAATAAAATTCTGTCTTCATGAATGAAGAATACTGACAGAGAAAATGAGACCATGTAAGTTAGATGAAGGATTTCTTTTCCCCCAGTTCCCTTTGAAAGACTGAAAGGACAGCATCAAAGTCAAGTATTTCTCACCTTCTCTTTCCTGTTAGCATCAGCTTAGGGACAGAGAAGGGTAAAGTCTTTTCAAGTCATGGCACTGTTTTCCTTCATCTTTTCCCACCATCTCAAGCTTAACTAACTAAGATGAACTGACAAAAAAACAAAATAGAGATACACATATAAAACCTAGAGTTTGGGAATTACAGAGTTGGCTCAGGGCTCAAGCTGGCAGCTCTTCTAGAGGACCCAGGTTCCATTCCCAGCATCCATAGTATGTATTCCCAACACCACAACCATGTGTATATAGTTCCAGTTCCAGGGCATCTGAGCCCTTTTCTGGTCTCCAAAGATATGCTCACATGTGGTACACAGACACAATGTAGGAAAAACACCCATGAAACAGAAATCTTTTACAGAATTTTAAAACTTAAAGAGAGGAATGAAGAAATAATGAACATTGTAATAAGATAATTTATATTGGCAGCAGCGGAAGTAAATGGTATTACAGCAATAAACGTATATAAACAGCTATGGTCTAATTTAGGATGGGCAAGTAAGCTTACAAGGTGAAAATGTCGTCTACTGAAATGGATGAGCTTTTCAATGTTGGGAGAAGCAGTTTAAATGAGGAAGGTCTTTCATAGGTAGCTGGAGGCAGAAAACAGGAAGAGAAGTAGGAATGTGAAAAAAAACAAAAACAAAAACACCTACCAAAAGAAATAACTTCATGTGTTTGTGTGTGTGTACAGCATGTACAACACGTGTGAACACATGCACACACATACATCTGGAGGCAGGAAGATCTCAGACATCCTTCCTGAGGTACCATACACCTCAGGTGCCCCAGAGATCTGCCTGTCTTCATCTCCCTACAGCCGAGATTATAAACAAGTGCCACAGCTGGCTTAGACGTGGGTTCTTGGGATCTAACTCAGGTCCTCACTTTAAGCAACTCAGCAAACTCCCTAGCCCTAAGGCTTCGTTTATACTAATAAGTTTGAGAGACATACCAGCTCAAATAGGAAAGGTATGAGTAAGGGTAGATTAGAACTAGCCTAAGCTACTATTTTGATACAAAATAAAAAAGGTATCCACTTATTGTGAAAAATATAAAGGACCAGAGTAAATTAACTGCGTAACATCTTTTCTTTTAAAGATTTATTTATTATGTATATTCAGCATTCTGCCTGCATGTACACCTATATACCAGAAGAGGGCATCTGTAGTGGGAATTACAGATGGTTGTGAGCCACCTTGTGGTTGCTGGGAATTGAACTCAGGACCTCTGGAAGAGCAGACAATGCTCTTAACCGCTGAGCCATCTCCCCAGCCCCCAAGTAACATCTTTTTTAAAAAATAAACTATATTCATAAGCAAATGAAGTGTGAAAGAGAAAGAACGGTTCATGAAGCTTAAAGTTCTGACCTAAACCAAGTATCTTCCACTTGGTTACTACGGTTTCTGTGTAACCCCATACCTGGTATTCCTGTTTTGGAAATTTAAAGACCTAAATTCAAGTGCTGAAAGGTAAAGTCTTTAGCCAATTACTTGGGTCCAAAGAGCACCACCTGATGAACTGGTAAACTTTGTTATGATACAGTTTGTGGAAGTAGGATCACACT
Organism: Rattus norvegicus; assembly: GCF_021556685.1. Classification (NCBI taxonomy): domain Eukaryota; kingdom Metazoa; phylum Chordata; class Mammalia; order Rodentia; family Muridae; genus Rattus; species Rattus norvegicus. The sequence goes on from NC_141536.1 coordinate 89,505,525, forward strand.
CTTTCTTCTTCCCTCTTCTATCTTGTGAATACAGTTCTACGGTCCTCACCAAACGCCAATGCCTTAGTCCTGAATTTCCAGTGTCTCAGAGAAATACATTTTTCTTCTTTACAGACTGCCCAATCTTTGATATTCTATTACAGAGGCATTGTGGCAGCCCCCCTAGGCTCATCATATATTTGAATGCTTAGTTATCAAGGAATGGCACTATGTGTAAAGGATTAGAGCGTATGGCCATACTGGAGTTAAGGTGGCCTTTGAGTGTGGCCCAGTTCTCTCTGTCCCTGTGGAGACAGATGTAGAACTTTTCCAGTACCACCATGCTCCCAGCCATGATAATTGACTAAACCCCTAAAACTTTAAGCAAGCCTCAATTAAATGCTGTCTTTGATGAGTTGCCTTAGTCCTGGTGCCTCAGCACAACAGAACAGTGACTAAGGCATAAAACAAACTAAAGCACTGGTTAAAAAAAATCAACTACCAAAATACACCTTCTATGCACAATTATAAGATGTGACAGTAAAACAAAGTGCTGGAAATATGTATCAAATACTCTTTTAAGCATAACTTTATAAAAGGAGGACTGACATTACTATTTTGTAGACTAGATGGCTCAGTGGTTAAGAGCACTGACTGCTCTTCCAGAGGTCCTGAGTTCAAATTTCAGCAACTACATGGTGGCTCACAACCATCTGTAATGAGATCTGATGTCCTCTTCCAGTGTGTCTAAAGACAGTGACAGTGCACTTATATAAAATAAATAAATGATTAATCTTTTATAGAGAAAAGAAAAAGAAAACTGAGGTGCTATGATGGCCTTGTCTCTTTTTATCCAATTATTTTTGTGTGAAAATTTAATACCGGAACAGCAAACCTAGGTAACTTGGCCACCAAGGTTACGAAATTACTAAGTAACAGTCAATCGCTTAACCCAAGTTAATCTCATTCCTGAATCAGAGCTCTTAGTCTCCTAAAACCTGCTGGAATTGTCTCTCGTCATATAAAAAGGGTTTTTCACTGTACCAAATCAAAGCTAATCTAGTATTTCCCACATGTATTATTTTTTAATTAGCACACAAAATGACAGGTCTCCTTCTGGTATTTTATTTCACTCAGTCCTTTCCAAAAATAAAGTGTTTTCAGTTACACAGAACTGGCAAATTAGTAAGACATAATTTAATCCAATTTCTACACCTTGTAGAGAACTCAAAAGTAGTGAAGTGACTAGCCCCAAATAATAAAATTTCCCCTAACTTCGTTTTTGATAGGCACACAGTATTTTATACTTACATCCTGACTTAATGCCATGAAACTTCTCTGTAATTCCTTTGCAAACTCCAAATTATTTGTGACTTCCTGGTACTTAGATACGGCATCCTGAAATGACAAATCAGAGCACACTTTTATTAGAAACACAACCACAAAATATTGTTAAAATAGTGAGCACTGAGCCTTTATTAAGACGTAACATCATTACCAGCTGGTCTTGATTGAGCCTTTCCCCTTTATTCATTCGTTCCTGGTAATCATCAAGTTTACCCTATATAAACAGAAAGAAAATAATTACATTTGTCAGTTTAACCAGGCCAAATGAGAGAACCCAAAATAAATATTTAAAGTCTACTTCAAATTTTGCCTTAATTTTCAAATGTACTCCAGCTTAATATATTTATCTAGCTCAAGTTTAATAGTAAACTTGAAACACTGACCACTGCTCAATCACAGACATCAAATCCTACTATGCAAGCCAACAAAAAATATTCTTATTCTTTAGAATACTCAAAAGCAGATACCATCTTAAGCAAGACATGAATGAGGGTCACAGTATGGTTAAAATGTTCTTCTACCCAATTGTACATAATGGACATTTATAAAGCTAAATATATGTGTTTCTGTCCTTCAAAGAACTCATGTGAACAGATGGCATAAACCCTAATATCCTAGTGAACTCACTAGTACGTTTGTCCCATTTTACCATAAACACCAGGAAGCTGCATGGCCACACTCCTCCACTGCTTCTATGCAATTGAGCAGGGTTCCAACAACCCTGTCAAATCATCCTTTTTTGGTAAAAATGAAAACTTAGTCAGGCATAGTGGCACATGCCTTTAATCCCAACACTTGGGGGACAGGTGATCTATGAGCCTGAGGCCAGCCTGGTGTACATATTGAGTTTTCGAACAGCCAGAGCTACATAAAGAGACCCTATCTGTAATTTTAAAGAAAAGAAAGAAAGCTAGCTAGCTAAAAACATTTCCAGGTTTTTAACCATTAAAGATCACCATCACAAAAGATATTCAGACAATGAAACAGTGTCAGGAACTCAATCACTACTGTAAAGAACTAGAGGATAAAAAAAATAAACAAAAATCCAACTTAAAGAAAAAAATATTTCAAATAATGATTTTTAATCGCCTACAGTTCCTGGACCACAAAGTTAAGAAACCGAGTAGAAAGCAAAGTCCAGGAAAAAGGCAGTAACACCATCAGAAACCAGGAAGGAACTCAGGAACTCAGTACGGTTTAAGTCAAATTTTCTTTACAACAGAAATACTTCAGCTCATTCAACCCTTTAACCACTTTAAAAGCTGCTAATAACAACAACAACAACAACAACAACAACAACAACAACAACAATACAGGAGGTAGCTAAATGAAGACAATCATTAAACTATAAAAAATGCTAGTTACATGCCCCTGGCCCATCCATCATTTTAGTTTGGGGGGTGGTGGCTTCATCCAGGGGCTTTTGCACATAGCAAATTCCACTCTAGCAACTAAGTTATTTTAGCCTCAGACCCAGTTCATTCTCCTTTAAGTAAAAAAATAGGTTTGATTTGCTTTTAATTATAACTTAAAAGATATTTTTTGAATGTATCATCTCATTCTCTTGATTTAGAAATGTAGAAGATGGAGCTGGAGAGATGGCTCAGTGGTTAAGAGCATGGGCTGTTCTTCCAGAAGTCCTGAGTTCGATTCCCAGCACCCATCTGTAATGGGATCTGATGCCCTCTTCTGGTGTGCATGAAGACAGTTATAGAGTTCTCATGTACATAAAATAATTAAAAAAAAAAAAGAAATGTAGAAAATACTAAAATATCAGGCCCAATATATAATAAAAGTTCTGAACTGGGGATACTTGATTAGCTTATTTATACCTAATTTCTTCTTTTTCTACTATACATTTTTTTCATTGTTACTTGTATTTTGTGTATGTAGGGCTGTACTACCTGTATGTCTGTGCAGTGCCAGAGGCCAGGAGATGGTATCAATCCTTGGCACTAGAGTTAAGTTGTGTCTTTATGTGAGTACTTGGAATTCAACTATTATCAACATGGATATAAATGCCCAAACCACATTAACTTGAGAAGTCAACATTTTTTAAAGAGAGAAGAAAGCTACAATAAGAAATGTATCCACTGTGAGAGAAGAGGTACATGAACTGTACAACAATCTCAAGAAACTTCATCAGAATTTCAAAAAGCAGACCAGTTCTTTGGTCACAAGTTCCTGAAAGGGGGGGAGAGGGGTGAGAATGTAAGGCAAATTAATTCACTGCCATAGGTTCTCTGTAGCTAGCACTCTAACACCCTTTATATTTATAAGCACCCCCACCCCCGTTGTTCTATCAGCATATACAATACAGAATCACTGCTAAGACAGAACTATCTATTACCAAGAAAAGACAAGCTGGAAACTCTGTTCACTATTACAGCACATCAAATGTCTACAAAGCAAAGACTCCACCATTCTAAGTCAGCGAGGCCTGAAGTACAGCCATCAAACCAGCACCATCAGCTAGAGAAACTGTAAGAAATAAAAATACCACAGCACTATCCTAAACCTGCTAAACCAGAACTAAAATGCTAAACTATGCCGGGGTCCAGAATCTTCGTTTTATCATGCTCTCTGTGATTCTTTGCACAGCTAAGTTTGAGACACATATAGGTCAAACACACTAATTCCCTTGTAACAGTCCAGTAATACCTGGAACTTTAAATCTGAATCAAATTATGTTTTCCTGAATATGTGTTTTCATCACAAGGCAACTTAAACTTAAGAAACAAGCTGCCTAAAGGTTCACCTTCTAGACCAACTTATAATTTAACCCACTAACTACTCTGTAAGAAAAAAAATCCATTTATGATCCGAATACTTCTGTGATTTGCATCAAACCAAGAAGTAGGACCTGCTGAGTTCCCAATTCCTTCCTCTTTTCTTCTTCCCAACTAGTCTAAGATAAGCAGCTCTGTTTTACACACATTCCATGTCATGGTTCCATTGCAGCCAAAGGAACACATACAAAATAAATCTTTCTTCCTTTCAGTTGATTTTTTTCAGGTTTTTTTTAATCATAGCCATGAAAAGCTAACTCACACTAATTACCACCTTTTACTGAAAAGTAGTGCTTCTGTTAAACCTTAGTAATAGCTAAGGTACCAGAAGTTAAAAGTGGTTTATGATTGAATTCAGTAATAAATGTGGAACAACTTGTACTAGACAAAAACCTTAACAGCAGTAGCTTGCCATGCAGGTCAAGTCACATACTAAGTAGCCTTCAGTGGTAAGGGAGACACAAGCACTTCACTAACCCTAACCAGCAGCAATCACCTATCTCTGAAACAGACTAGAAACAAATGACACTACTTTAATGCTTTTGCTCCCATTTTCACTTCCAATTCCAACTAGTTCAACTAGAAAGCTGATGCCCTCTTCTGCTGTCCATGAAGAAAAAGCACTCATACACACTTGGGTTTAAATTTCACAGTATAAAGTAAGTTAATGAATTTAGGAGAACTGGCTACACTAATAGGTCAAATAAAACAAAACAAGAAGGCAAAGATTAAACAAATAAAAAGATTCTTCCCTGAAGCCAGAACATGCCATCTAAAATAGTGATAAAAACAAATAGTTTTTAAACACAAACAGGTAAAATAGGAACTATATTGGTAGCATAAAAAGATGAAGCCTACCACATCCTTGCTGCCTTGAAATACCAATTGTGAAAGTCAAATTAAGGTTTCTTTTTCAACTACTACATATCCTGAAATGTATTAAATAAAGTTTTTCATTTATAGTACCATGAAGATAAAATTCAAACATTTCCCCAAATAAATCTATGAAGAGAAACCCTATGACAGAAGTGCAACTACATTCAGAAGTCAAGCTTGTTTTACAGAGAAATAACTACACCAAGTACTATTCTGTCCCATTCTAACTTCAGTTTCTTCTTCCAAAAGCCAGCAATACTATGTGAAATTCAAGTTTAAACTTAACTATCAGATAGCTACCTTAGCAGCGAGGCACTATTGACAATCATATTTCACCCACTTATAAACTAAAAACTAGCAGTAAAATAACTTGCCATAATATATCCCAGAAAAGTCATGTATTATCTAAACATCCATCTTTTATGTCACCAAACTCCAGTTGTTAACTAGATTTACTCAGCCTCTGCCTTTTTCCTTTTTCCAATCTGAGATGATGATGATGATGATGATGATGATGATGATGATGATGATGATGATCAGCAGTGTATCTTAAGCTTCCACCCTTCCCAAAGAGCTCTGTCATCACCTTCAAAGTCTCTTTACTGACATAGGCAAGATGGGTATCTATGACAGATGTGCTCCCAAACTTTACTATTACAGTCAACAAACCCCACTAAAGAACCATCTTTAGTTATTTGATCTGTTTCTTCTAGTGTTTGCATGCATGTATGTATACGCACCATATGCACACCTGGTTCCCAGTGAGAGCAGAAGAGGGGCTCAGATACCCTGAACAGGTAGAAGAGGAGTTACAAATGGTTGTAAGCCACCATTTGTGCACTGGAAATTGAAAACAGTTCCTCCACAAGAGCATCACATGCTCTTAACGGCTGAACCATCCCAAAAGAAAACATATTCAATTATGCATTTAAAAAAAAAATCAGGAGATGTGAGACTCCAAAAATAAAATTATCTAATTGCAACTAGTCCCAATAAAGACATCATCTGAAAACTCTGGGAAAACCAAGTAACTTCCGTTCTTAAAATTAATGAAACCTAATCTAAGACAGATTATAAAAGTGAAGCCTTAAAAAAAGAAAGAGCACCTGGTTATTATACTTTCTGTACCCAAGCCAAATAAATCCAGTAATACTTTAAAAACTACAAATCCAGACAAGGAAAGGTAAAGATTTTTCTTTTCTCTCAACTTCCTGCATTCATTAGTGATATTTCAAATTATTGCCTCACTCCCCACACATCACCTAGAGAAATACTACTTTTGACTGTACGCAATAAACAACTACTTCCTATCACTCTCCACTGAGAATTAGTAGCTGTAAAATTCATAAAAGCAGCAAAAATTGTCAGTTTTTTCAGAGAATAGTGGAGAAAACACGTACAACTCAGAAGATCTGTAACAGTTCTCTTCAAATGCTGAAGGCCTGTTCGTGTAGCATTAGTCTGCCCTAAACAAAAAAGTATTAAGAGCGTAAGATGAAAGTATTTCTTGGTATTTATTAGATGTTATCTAGTCTCATTCCAATTTTTTTTCAAAGTTAATATACAAAAGTTTCATTTCACACTTTAAAAAGATAATCCTGCAAAACCTTTACTGTCCATGCAGGAATGGAAGCAATTGACCTTGATAAGAAAAAGAAAGGGAGCTCCAACACCATCTACTTAGAATCACATTCTTACAAAATCTGAAGCTTGGGGCCAGACAGATAGAGCTGAGTGTGCTTTTGCCTGGTATTTCAAAGGTCCTGAATTTGATCCTCAGTATACCACCTAAAAAAGTTAAAAGTTGAAAAAAATAACAATCACACAAATCTACACAACTGAAGAACACACATGCACAAATTCATATTCATCCTTTTCCCCTCCTTGAGTCATGTAAATTGGAGATTGAGCCTGCTTTTGGAGGCAGGGTTTCTCTGTGTAGCCCTGGCTGTCCTGGAACTCACTTGTATACCAGGCTGGCCTTGAACCTGCCTCTGCCTGGGACTAAGCCCAGCAAATTTTTAAATTTCTGTGTTGGAAAAAGAATATTACAGGGGCTGAAGAGATGGTTCAGAGGTTAAGAGCACACTGACTACTATTCCAGAGAACCCGAGTTCAATTCCCAGCAACCACATGGTGGCTCAAAAACATCTATAATGGGATCCAATACCCTCTTCTGGTGTGTCTGAAAACAGTGACAGTGTACTGACATACAATTAAAAAACAAAAACAAAAACAAAACAAACAAAAAAAAAAACAAGGAATGCATTGTCTAAAATGCATGGTTCTAATGGTTCACAATGGTTCTAATACCAGGAATTACCTTTGCCCACCATACTAAAAGTATTGACAAACCCTGCTTATGCTACCAGAATTGTCCTACTTGTGTGCCCACCTGAAAAATAAAAACTCAAGTTTACTTTAAAAAAAAGAAAAAGGAAAAAAAATCAACACAAGTAAGTTTTCTATTCATGGATTAATCCACTTTAAGGATTGTTGGTGGTGCTACAAATATTTCTAGGTAATAATTTAGTCAGAGTATGAAATATTCCTCTTTAGTACATGTGTAAGGGAAGAACAGCAAAATGGTTTACTAGTGATCCTTACCTCCAATGAAATCACCAGCTTTAAAAACCCTCAAGGTAAAGAACCTACAGCAGTATGTAAAGATCCCCAAACTGCAGACAAGTAACAAAGCTTAAGCAGACTTCTGTAGCAGACTGACCAAAATCACACTTTACCCTTTCCTCGGCGAGTACAACTTTTTTAAATGATTTATTTTTATTTTGTGTTCATTGGTGTTTTGCCTGAAATGTCTGTATGAGGTATCAAAGTCCTTGGAACTAGAGTTACAAACAGTTGTGAGCTGCCATGTGGGTACTGGGAACTGAGCCTGGGTCCTCTGGAAGAACAGCCAGTGCTCTTAACCACTAATCTTAATTCTCCAGCCCAAGAAAACACGAATTCTTAATTCTACCCAGGAAAATCTCCTATGTTTTTCTACACATACTCTATGTAATAAGAGTACTCGAATAGCTGGTGGGAGATTTGGGGCTGAATTTTGCTTCTGCTACTCCTCTTCCCTCCTTTACTGCACACCCATTTATTGGGGGAACCAACATTACTAAGATGCCCAGGAGCCTACAATCTAAGACTCTAATCTGTTACTCAAATATTCCTGGTTTACAACATTTCAAGATAGAGACTGGCAAATATAGGCCTGGATCTGCCCAAAACAAAAACAAAAACAAAACAAACAAACAAAAAAAAAACCATCTGGGCATGTGATACATAGCTGTATCCCTAGCACTGGAAAGGCAAACACAAGAAGTGCAAGAATTCAAGGTCAACCTCTTACACTGCAAATCTGAGGCCAGCCCTGTCTAGTATCATTTGCAGAGGTATGGCAAAAAGTCTGAATCAGTAAAGGTACACGACATCCGATGACCAGAGTTCAGTCACCCTGAAAACTGTTCTCTGGCCTCCAAAAGTACGCTGTGGAATCCGTGCTCTAGAACACACACATATAAACTTAGTTTAAATTTTTTTGAAGTTTCATTTAATTATAATAATGTCCTAATACCTGACATTGGTATGTTCACTGCCTAGACAGTTTACAAAACTCAGCAATGTAACCTTAGTAAATGTCTAACAAGGTGGGTTTTTTTGCACATTGAACTTTTCACCTTTTGGTTGTTTTTTTTTTTGAGACAAGGCCTAAGTAGTCCTGACTGTTCTAGAGCTCAATATGTAAACCAGGCTGGCTGTGAACTCAGAGCTCCACCTACCTCTGGCTTAAAAATGCTGGGATTAGAGGAATATGCCAATACATCTAGCTGCATGGTAGATTTTTTTTTAATTGGATAGTTTATGTATTTACATTTCAAATGTTATCCCCTTTCCCAGTTCCCCCATCCCATCCCTGCATGTTGGATTTTTTTTTCTCCCTGCCCCCTGCATGTTGGATTTTTAAATGAGTAACTAAGGACTAGAGAAATGGCTCCGCAGTTAAGAAAGCTTCCTACTCTTGCAGAAGACCCAGATTTGGTCCCAACACCAACAGTGATTCACAACCATACTGCACTTAAATATATACACCCAGGCATAAACAGTAAACTACATAAAGAATCTCAGCACAATTCCTGTTGGCTGTGCAGACTACCAAGACAGGCAACATCAAAATAAACAGCCCTCCTCAATAGCGCAGGCCTTTAATTCCAGCACTTGGGAGGCAAAGGCAGACAGATCTGTGAGGCCAACTTGGTCTACACATAGCAAGTTCCAGGACAGCCAGGGCAATATACAGAAAAATCCTGCCTCAAAAGTAGGAGGGGCCATTAAAGGGGCTCGTCTGTTAAAGAGTACTTGTTGCTCTTGAGAAAGATACAGTTCCATTCCCAGCACCTACAAGGCAGATCACAGCAGTCTGTAATCCCAGTTCCTAGCCGGCACTATACAAACATAGAACATATAAATATATTCAGGCAAACATTCATATACATAAATTTTAAAATGTTTTAAAGAATTTAAAGTAAAAGCATTTATTTCATTCTACAGGGTAATTAAGGTAAACAATTACACCTAGGCTAAACAATATTATAAATTCTGAATATGCCTATGTACATTAGATCACCTTTTAAGATCTAGATTGGTTTATAAAAGCATTCTATTTGCTTTTCTGTAAAATGAATTGGGACTAAATTCTAAGGTGGCTTTTAGATCTAAAGAATTTAAGGTTCTATAACAACATAGTCATAAAATTAAAAGTCAATCAGTCATGACAACTTTTACCAACAAATTTTTTTTACTAGATCTCTAAAAAGATGAGATGGTGTTGTCAACCTAGCCCAAAGTATAAACTTAGTTCAATTCCCAAGTAACTACATGGTGGCTCACAACCATCTGTAATGGGATCAGATGCCCTCTTCTGGTGTGTCTGAAGACAGTGACAATATACTCATATACATAAAATAAGTCTTTTGCATAAAAAAGATTATGACAAATCAGCCAGAAGTGGGGGCACACACATTTGATCCCAGCACTTAGGAGGCAATGTCAGGCTGGGCTACAAGGATAGTTCCAAGACAGCCATGGTGGTTATACACAGAAACCCTGTCTTTAAAAAAAAAAAAAAAAGATTATGACAAATTCCCCATTCCCCACTCCAAAGACAGGGTCTTACTATACAGTTCTGATTCTCCTGGGATTTACTAAGCTTCTGCCTGCATGACAGAAGAGGGCATCAGATTCCATTACAGATGGTTGTGAGCCACCATATAGTTGCTGGGAATTGAACTCAGAACTTCTGGAAAAGCAACCAGTGCTCTTAATTACTAAGCCATCTCTCCATCCCCAACAAGTTATATTCATAATCTGCATATAATACAAAATGTATTCTTATTCACACAAGTATCCTAAAGTAAAATCTATCATTTAACCCATCATAACAACACTCATGATTCTATTCTTGCCCCAAAAAAGGAGTTCATAACTTAACCTTTTTAAATATCATACACCATGGGGGTGAGGGTCACACAAGAGAGCTGAGAACCAGTTACCTATCAGTGTTTTCCCTTGGAAACAAAGTAACTTTGTGTAGTGGTACTCCTTTTAAGCCAGCACTCAGAAGGCAGGAGGAGTGAGCTGTGAGCTCCAGACCAGGCTTGCCTACATAGCCAATTCCAGGATGACCAGAGCTGCACAGAGACACTCAAAAAACAAAATACAACCTTGCTCTTAAATTAAGCATCATCATGGTTTTTTCTAAGACAAGAATATAAAACCAAGTAACTTTAGACTCTGCATTGGGAATGAATGGATCTTACAAAACTAATTAAGAAGCTAACTCACCCAAAACCTGAAATGTCAAAACAAAAAACCCTACATTAGCACAAGAGAAAACTTTATCTACTAAATAGTTTAAAGAATGAGTATTAAAACATGTAACACAAGCCCTGTACAACAGTTGCATCGAAAATTCTAAGAGACACACTGCAGGTCTAGAAAGGTTAGCCTATTTAATAAATAATATAAAGACATAAAGTGCATATCCTTTAGCAGTGGTTCTCAACTTCCCTAATGTTATAATCTTTTAATATGTTCCTTATGCTGTAGTGACTCTCACAAAATTATTTGTGTTACTACTTAATAATTGTAATATAAATATCTGTATTTTCCAGTAGTCTTAGGTGACCCAACCCGCCCTCTAGTGAGGTTGTAACCCACAGGCTGAGAGCCACTGTTTTAGGGACTGGGTAAAAACATACATTTCTCAATCAGTTTGAGTTTCAGCTAAGCTTTTTTAAAACTAAGAGAACACTAGCCAACCTTTCACCTAGTAGAGTTGCCAGTCATTTTAAATGCCATCTATTAAAAACATCCTTTACATCAAAACTGATTAATCTTACGCTATAAAATGAGTATCTCTTAAAATTCAGACTTTTTCCAAATATCATTTTATATAGCCTAAAGTCCTGAGAACTGCTGAAAGAAAACTAGGTATTATTTAAACCCAGTATTATTTATATTCTAGTGGCTAAGACTTTAACATTTACATGTGATTTTCTATAGCCTAAAAGTCAAAAAAACAACCAAGCCATTTATTAGGCAGAATTTCATATACTTCTGATGCAGGATATTGGAACACTCTATGACCCCCCACCAATGGGAAATGAATAAAAAACTGTGTTCTTTTTTTTTTTTTTTTTTGGTTCTTTTTTTCGGAGCTGGGGACCGAACCCAGGGCCTTGCGCTTCCTAGGTAAGCGCTCTACCACTGAGCTAAATCCCCAGCCCCAAAAACTGTGTTCTTAAATGAAATACAATTGTATTGGGTCTCTACCTTACAGTGATACTACATTACCAGTAACTTTTGTTAGGATGCCTTCTTAGTCTAGCCAGCTGTAGTATGAATAGGTGATAATCAAATGTGGCCATAGCACTGGAGTTTCTAAAGAACTATTAAAACTGATTCATTGGGGCTGGGGATTTAGCTCAGTGGTAGAGCGCTTACCTAGGAAGCGCAAGGCCCTGGGTTCGGTCCCCAGCTTCGAAAAAAAGAACCAAAAAAAAAAAAAAAAAACTGATTCATTGAGTAAATCCTACTTAGGTACATTACAACTGCTCAGTCCTACTGAAAACATCTTATAGGGCAAACTATCCAGTAATAGAAAAATAAAAAACCAGATGTGCTCATATTAATACAAAATCCAGTGCCTTGAGTGCATCTCCAAAAGTAACTGTAGTTTTAACAGCCAGTAAGATACGGTATCAAGAGTCGAGTAAGGGAGCAGCTCAGCTTGTGCTTTATAACTTCATCTTTCCACTGTTCTTCAGCAACCAAAACACTGACAACAGAAATGATGTAAGACTTTTTATGTACATTTGTTTGTTATATCATCACAAGATACTACTATCTGAGTCAATCTCTATAACAGTAAGTTCATTTCTCCACTCCCAGTTTTTGAAACCTGTTTCTCTGTATATTCCTAGCTGTCCTGAACTCTGTAAAACAGGCTGGCCTCACACTCGAGATCCACATGAGCGCTGGGACTAAAGGAATGTACCACTATGGCCCAGGTGATAATAACATTACTCTTACCTATAGTTAGCCAGTTACGGTGCAAGTCCCCATAGGGATAACCTAGATTTCTGTGTCTTGTTTTCAAACATACTTAAGTACTTCAATCTGTCACCTCACAAATACAATGACTGCTACTCAATGTTATTCTTTAAAACATATTTGAAGATTTTGCAGCCACTAACATATATACCTCAAATATTACATCATTAATGCTCATGTTGGTTCCTAGTCTAGAAGAAACTGAGTTCCCAGAAATTCCAAAAATTAAACCATTTGTAGCAACAGCCAAACTAACAATATTGCTTATTGCATTAGGAAATTTTAAAGATACCCAAGTTAAACTCAATTTCACACAGGGTACTAAACACAAAGCAAGTATCAGAAAATGCTGGCATGAAATTCCATATATGAATGTAGCTTACAATGTTTTCACTATGTTAATACATTTCCCAATTAATAAGAAAATCTTATCAAAATAACTAAAGCTTGAAATCTTGTTAATGAATATTCTCAATTTCAAATAAAGTCCGGGAAATTATAGTAAAATGGCTACTCTTCAACAATGAGGCAGAAAAGTAACAAAAGTTAAAGTTTCAAACTCACCAAAAATGGAAAATCAGTAGACAAACTACCAAGATTTAAATATCCTGTTTTTTTTTCCCCCAACTTACTACTTATAGCTCAGATTTTTAGCCAATAATCCTATCTCAATAATATCCTCTAACTAGCTAAACAAACTCCTTCACGGGAATTTTTCAAAATTGAAAACTATGCCCTAGAGAGCAGCAGGCATAAGTTATATTTTATTTACTGTAAAAGGGCAAGTTAGAATAACAGTACCAGGTATAATTGCCTCCGTTTTTACTCTACTACTTCTCTTATTCAGGGGAGAAATTTACTTCTACCTAGACTCTTCCTCTAAACAGTGTTGGTACACCGTCGTATACTAAACGCATAAAACAAAAAGCTGATTTAAGTAATCTAACAGTATGGCCCAGAATGGCTAAATATTAAAGCCAAAAATGGAGTGGGTGTGGCTCCACTTTTTTTGAGAGGGGGGGCTAGGCGGGGCTGCTGCCTGGTCTCTGCCCTCCCCCTCTGCTTTCGCTTTGTGCTCACAATGCAGCTCCTGTACAGCGCTTCCCTCTCCCGCAGCCGCCGCCATGTTAGACACTCCATGTGCCCAGAGCCTCAGAGGCAGTCTCCAGTCTAATCTAGATCCACCTCTGAAGGATCGATGATATCTCCCTGAGCTTTTAGAATGCTGAAGCAGTAAAAAATAATAAATTAAAAGAAAGTCATTGCAAAAAGAAAAAAATATAATAATAATCATTTTTTAAAAACTACCTCGTGACTAGGCTGGGCGTGAGGTTCCAAGCATCTAGACAATCGAAACAAAGAGGAAAACGTAGAGAGCCCATCAGAAGGGGGCGGGGGTACCCAGGTGAAGACCTGCTTAAATAGGACTTGACTCAACTGCAACCCTAGTTCAGACCTAGTTCACATCTTTTCTAGGGAAGAGGGGACTGAGCCATTCCACCAGCCTCCAGCCTAGGTAACAGAGGAAAACGCCAGTTACAAGGCAAGAGCCGCTCAACTCCACAAGCAATCTGCTGGCCGGGCACAGTTTCTTCCCCATGGCCTTCATCAGAAGTCGGGCCTTGGTTTTAGAGAATATGCAGCAATGGGCCCCACCACCCAGGCAAACCGGTCACAAGGCGGAAAGGGCCCGCACAGCCTGATGTGAGTAACCGAGGCCTAGAGGCAGCGCCGCGTTCGGGTCAGGTGACAGGCACCTCCCCGAGGCGCCCGTTTTCTGGGCAAGAAGCTCCATCCACCGCAGAGACCGGAGTAGGGCTGGAGCCACAAGCCCTCCCTCTCCATTATCTCCTCGCACCTTTTTCTTCTCAAGGTTCCGAAGTTTCTTGTCGATCACGCCGAGAATCTGCTTCATGGCCTCGGTCTGGACCGCGCCGGTGCCGGTTGCCGGATGCTGAGAAGCCGGCGCAGCTGCCCCGGCCGCCGCCTCACTCCCGGAGGAACCGGACGGCGGCGGCGGTCCCGACGATTTGCTGCCGCTTCCGCTGTGGCTGGTGGCCGAGGGCATCTTTAGACCGAGAAGAGAGGAGAAAAGAGCGGGAGGGAAGGACAAGAGCAGCAAGTCAGGAGACGGACGGGGAGAGACGCGGGACAAAACGCGCAGCGGGCGGGAGGCTGCGCGCGCGCGGTGGGGGGAGGGGGCGGCGCGCGCCGCCGGCAGGAAGGGGCACGCGGGCACGCGCGCGACCCGCCAGCGGGGCGCCGGACAGCCTGCCCCTCCCCCTTCCTGCCCGCCGCGGGGCACCGAGCTCGCGCCGGGGGCGGGGCCTGGCACGGCCGCCGCCAACCGCCAAGGCAACGGTCTCCATCGGGGCAAGTGGCACCCGTTGCCTTGCAAGAACGACAGGGACAGAGGTCAGGGCCAGGGGTAGAGAAGGGCACTGGGAGTGACCGGGGTGGGGGTGGGGGTGGGGAGGCCTTGAGCGAGTCCTTCTAGCCGTTCGGACCGCTCCGAAGGTAAAAAGGACACCCAGGTGCAGCGGCCTTCTTTCCCTTCGGCGCCTTGATCCGGGATGGCGCTCACCGTGCGCGCGCTGAGCCGTTGGACGTCTGGAGTGGGCAGCCGAGGGGGGCAAGGGTAGCGCTGCGTTGCGAACAGAGACGTGCGCTCCGTGGGCGCAGACCGCTTCGCCCTGTCCCCGCTGCACTGAGCTGCTCCTAGTGGGACAAGAGCCGGCGCGGGAGGGACTTGGCCAGCCTGCGCTCTGAAACGAGGGGGGCGGGGGGAATAGGGAGCGAGGGCCTTCAAGTCGTTGGGGCTGCCCTACGTAAATGCCTGTCGAAAAAGGTCACCAGACCGTGCCTCCCGTCCGGCCTTGTCCTCTGCCCCAGGTTCCTGCCCCTTTTGAAAATCTGGAAAGTACCCCACGGAGGCCGCTGCTGCAGACTCTTGAGTTTTGAGTGAAATCTAAACTGGGGTCCTTCAGGCGAAATCTCTTGACATCCAAACAGGGACAATAGGTGTCAAGCAGCAGGCTCCGGGGCTGAGGACTGCCCCTTGTAGAGCCCTTATTTGGAGGGAGTGGGGGTTGGAGGGGCAAAGGTTTCTGCAAGTAAGGGGTGCGTGGGGTGGGTGGTGCAATCCCAGCTTCTAGAATTCCTTCTATATGCAAAGCATGCAAACTCACCCTCAAAGGTCTGAGAAAAGACAACTTGCCACATAACAATTATACAATAACCTAGGTATTATCTGTAGAATGTATGGAGAAGGAGCATCTTTAATGGCTTTTTGATGTCCTGAAATACTCCCACTTATGTTAAAAAACTGTCTTCACCTACCCTGAGATAAGTAACTCTGAGATAAGTAACCAGTAGGCCCTATCATGAATTACTTATCTTTCCCCAATGTGTTTTAAATTTTACCCAAAACTTTAAAGACTGCTAGATGGGGTGGGGGTGGAGGGACTTTTATCCAAGAGAATTATTTCGGTGGGGGGGATCAAAGTGAGGTGGACAACGAGTAAAAAAAAAAATGAGTGCTCTAGAGAGAGGTACAAAAAGGAATATGATCCGTGGAAAATTCAGCAACATGATGTATGAGAACAATAAATGACCAACTTATAATTTAAATTCCATGAAAAGGAAATTTAGAAGAGGATTCTATCAAAGTCACTGTTCCCTGGGTATTAAAATGAATAATACTGGCTGGCACCAGTATATCCTGAGGGAGCCTGGAGAAACAGCAGCACCCTGTGGACTTGAGATATTCCCGTTAACCATAAAGTCTGTAATCTGTGCTTTTAAATATTTATCGAGCACCTTATGGCATACTAGGAAGTCTTCAGTGCTAGAGATGATGAACAAAACATTTTTTTTTCATGGAGTTTGTATCGGGCGGTGAACACAAAAATAACAAGGAAACCAAAGGAAGAAAAAAAAGGTGGTCAGTGAAAGCCTTCCTGGGTACTTTATAGCCTGGAGGAAGCAAAGAAAGCTTGGGGGTGCGGGGGGGGAGGTTGGGGGGCGGTAAAAAGAACACCAGAGAGCAAGATCCGTGGCTTGGTTGCTCCTGCCTTTAGTCCAAGCACAGAGAGGCAGAGACAGGCAGAACTCTTAGCATAAGACTAGCCTAGTCTACATATTAAATTCCAGACTGAGCAAGAGTGACCTGTCAATCTTAATGGGTTTCACAGTGGCTAGAACAAGCAGTAAGAAAGCCATAAAGGGGCCTGGCTTCAATATTTGCTGAGTGACATGGCTAATGTTCATTTCATCAAATGTGTTTTAAATCACTTACATCCTAGCTCTGGGGAGGCAGAAGCAGGTGGATCTCTGAGTCTTAGGCCAGCATGGTCTACCCAGTGGGTTCCAGGACAGTTAGGGCTATTACACAAGAGAAATCATGTCTGGAAAAACCAAAATAAATAATTTTTAAAAACCACCCTTACTGCTATATAAAGAATTGTCAAGAAGTGTGTACTGGAGATGAGAGGCTAAAGTAAAACCAAAAGCCAAGAGACCAAGGAATGGACTGTTGAAATCAACCAGCCTAGAGTACTATAGCTCAAACCAGGAATACGTGGTGAAGTGAGTTGGACTCACTGTACATTGTAACTGTAGAGCAGTGACAATGGTAACCAGGGTCAGATTCATTTTACACAGTAATAGAGGAACCAAAAGATTTCCTAGCCAGCTGTGTGTCAGCTGAGAAGAGTAAAAGTTGACCTAAGAATTAAGTAAACTATTTAGCACTATGATAAAAAATATTCTGTCTAGAGAGGATTATGATCCTTGTAGCTACTTGTAACTCCAAATATAAACCAATGTCATATCACTATCTTACCTCCAAGCCAAACCTATTGAAATTTGCATTTTAATCAAATGTTGAGAATTTTGGAAAGTTTTGACAAATTGATTGAGCACAACTTGACCAATGTCTTTGAGAGCAGACATTAAGCGCTCCAGTAGACAGCTTCTCCACAGACCTAAAAGATCAGAAGCCTCTGGCATAGAACCCTACTACAGTCTGTTGTAACATGCTCTGTGGATAATTCTGATGGATGCCAAAGTGTGAGAACCAGGGCCAGCAAGATGTCTCCATAGGCAGAGGAGTGGCCTCCATCTGATTTTTGTTTTATGGGTTAGGTATATGAATGGAATGCATGTCTGTATAGGTGATGTGTGGCCAAGCGTGTAGAGGCCAGAGCAAGACCATTGTCTTCTTTATTCTGTGCCTTCTCACCTGTGACAGCATCTCTCTCTGTAAGGGAAACTCACTATTTTGACTAGATTGGTGGCCAGAGAACTCTGGATCCTCCTGACTTTTACCGCAATGTTGGGGTCACAGACACAACCATGCTCGACTTTTTACATGGGTCCTCATACTTACAGAATAAATGTTAATACTCATTAAGCTATCTCTCAGATCCATTTGTTTTCATAAAGATGTATTGAAATATATCTGCCTCCATGTATTTTCTATGGTGACTTTTATGCCACAGCAAATCCAAGTTAAGTCACTGTGACACAGAGTATACAACATCTAAAATGCAAGCCAGTAAGATGGTTCAGTAAGAAAAAGCACTTGCACCAAACTTGACAACCCAAGTTTGACCTCCAAGAACCACATGTAGAAAGCGAAAATGGACTCCAAGTTAATGTCTGACCTTAAATATGCTTTTGGTGGAATGTGCATGCCCACAAATGCACACCCAGCAAAAGTCACACATCTAAAACATATCTGTAACAGAAGTATTCATATCCCTGCCTGAAACAGGTTTTGCTTATCACAGTGCTCAGTAGACCAGAATGCCAGAGAAGCTGTTGATTACTATGCTGTAAGACTGTTAGACGTATCTACAGGCACATGCCTTTAATCCTAGCACTTGGAAGGCAGAGGCATCCTGATCTCTGAGTGAGACCAGCCTGGTCTACTGAACTAGTTCCAGGACATCCAGGACTACACAGAGAAACCTGTTTCCAAAAATGAAAAAAGTCAATCAGGTGTTTCTGGTAGTGGGAAAGGGGGGCTGTTAAGACAGGATCTTACTATGTAGCTCAGGCCATTTTGAACTCACTATACTCCTGCCAAAGCCTGAGTGACAGGATTACAGACACACATCTCCATGGCTGGCTCTAGAAGTTAGTCAAACAACATAGGCCAGAGTTACATGACACTGAACAACAGGATCAAGACACAATATTCTGTCGGCACCTAGTTGGGAAACTGAAATACTTGCACATGTAGCTGTTGTGGTTTCACTTTCCATACTCTATCATCTCAATCCCTTTTCTTTCTGCTCTGATAATCTGGAACAGTATCAGCAAGTCCAGGAAGACCAATACATTTAAGGGAAAGCTGTATCTTTAGGCTGACTTCCTGCCTAGCCCGATGCAGTGATCTCTGTAAACCAAATGTGTCTGTTTCCTGTTTGAAAGAAGGGAAATGTTTATGCAAAACCTTAAATCACTGCTGTTTTTTTTTCTTTTTTTTTTTTTATTAACTTGAGTATTTCTTATATACATTTCGAGTGTTATTCCCTTTCCCGGTTTCTGGGCAAACATCCCCCTAATTCCTCCCCCTCCCCTTCTTTACGGCTGTTCCCCTCCCCATCCTCCCCCCATTGCCGCCCTCCCCCCAACAATCTAGTTCACTGGGGGTTCAGTCTTAGCAGGACCCAGGGCTTCCCCTTCCACTGGTGCTCTTACTAGGATATTCATTGCTACCTATGAGGTCAGAGTCCAGGGTCAATCCATGTATAGTCCTTAGGTAGTGGCTTAGTCCCTGGAAGCTCTGGTTGCTTGACATTGTTGTTCATATGGGGTCTCGAGCCCCTTCAAGCTCTTCCAGTTCTTTCTCTGACTCCTTCAACGGGGGTCCTATTCTCAGTTCTGTAGATCGCTCCTGAGAGACACAGCCAGAATACAGCAAATCACTGCTGTTTTTAACCTTTTGGTTCCTCCATTAGAATCATTGTATTGGTGAAAAGAAGTATAAAGAGTATTCTAAGCAAACCCAAGGGAGAGTGCAAAGCAGAGGAAAACATTGGCCAAGTGTCCTTAAACCTTAGTACTATGCACAATAGTACATTTTAACAACCCAGATTTCCCAAGCTGATACTCATTTTAATACCTGAGACCACAGTATTTTGTTGTTTCCATAGTGATACTAAGTAACAGAAGTACTTAAATAGTAGACTAGCCTTAAATTCATTTGTAGCCCAGGTTGGCTGTAAACTCAGCAATCCTCCTGCATCAGGCTCCCAAGTTCTGGGTGATAGCAAGTTCATGTGTACCAAAAAGATTTTTCATCAAGTACATCTTTGCTTCAGCTTGACACAGAAACCTGGTGAAAGTATGAACATCACACAAACACGGCTCTTAAAATCTCTAAATTATTTTCATTTTAATATAAATCAAAGTATTTCAAGTATACTTTTCTAATTACCCCCCCTCCTGTGAATTCAGCTAATTATAGTTCATTTAACCTAAGCTTTGCCTTTTCACCTCTTTTCAGAAGCAGTATCAGGCCTGCCAATTTTTTTTTGTCAATATTATTTCCTCTGTATTTGTACATCAATTTGACACTGATTACCATATTTGATCCATCTCTTTGCTGACTTATTGGCCTAAATAGTAATTTATATTCTCTTATGTACACATTTTCTTGCAATATTATGCCTAAATATAGAACAAACATACTTTGTAGGGAAATACAGTATGTTCAGAATGGGATTTGTTATTTTTAAACTTTCCCAGATACTGTTGTTTTTGTTTGCCTGTTTGTTTTTGAGACAGGGTCTCAAGTAGCCCAGACTGGCCTCAAACTCGATATGTAGCCAAGGATGACCTTGAAGGGTTTTTGGCATATTTTTATATGGATGGATGCATGTCTGAGTATAGGTATATGCATGTGAGTGTACATACCATGGAGGTCAGAAAGGGGCTAGAGCTGGAGTTACAGGTATTTTAGAGCAGCCCAGTATGAATCTAGAACCTGGATCTAGAAACCGAGTCCTCTGGAAGAGCACAGTGCTCTCTTAGACACTCAGCCTTCTCTCCAGCCCTGACCTGAACTTTTGATCCTCCACCTCTCAAGTGCCGGAGTTACAGGCTTGTGCCAGCAATCCTGGTTTATATCGTGCTGAGGGTTTCCAGCTGCATCCCAAACACTGTTATTTTATTCTTTAATGTTGTGTTTGAAATTAAATCTCAGTTTTCTCTCACATTACACAGTTCTTCACAGACAAAGGTATGTGGGGATGGCACCAACTCAGCATCATCCAAGTCTGGATTCTGCAGGACCCTTGGAGGATCAGCATTCATTCTCCAAGTGTGCTCCACTCAAAACTACCTGTATATACCTTGGCCATGGGTCTGCTTGCAGGTTTGACAGCATAAGACATTGAACAGACCACCTGGGCTTCCGTTCATGCCCTTGTTTATTTCTGTCAGGCTGGCTCACTCTGATACATAATCATGCACTCACCTCACCATGAGTCACTCACTCTCCAGCCATTCCTCACTCCCCTCAGCTTCTCCCTTTAACTTAAAAATGTGAAGGCTAATGGCCAAGAATATGGAGGTGGATCAGGTAATCTTTGAAACCATACTTTCTGCCATAGTTGAAGAAAGGAAAGGGTAGTCAGCAACCCAGAAAGATTGTAAGACACCCCACATCTTTCCAGACACACCACCTCCCTGGGGAATGGTCTGAATGCCCCAGCTAACTGAAGGCTGCCATCAGCTGTATAGCTTTCTGGCATATGAGAAAAGCTGCCTGGAACTCTACAAATATAGTTGCAAAATGCTCATGGGAATAATCTTTTAACCAGTGTTCCAGTGAGGACACTGTGCTGCTCATTTTGAAAGAAATGAATAGTGAAAAAAGGACTCACTCTTTGCCCCCATGAAGGCAACCAGCCAGTGACTATGAACCTTAAGTTAGTGACATCTGGACCTTGACATGAAATATACCCACTGTGCCCCAAGTAGCAGTGCCCTAATATCCAACATGTCAACTGCAGAACACATTAACTGTTCCCACATAGCTGATGCTGTGCTCAGTTCACCTGTGGCTCTCTCCTTCACAGGCTCCAAATCCAGCTTCTTCAAGAGTCCTACTGTTACCAGCCCTTAGATTCTCTTTTCAGACTATCTACAGAATTGAAAAGGAAACCCAAAGCCTATGTACAGATTGGCTGGTGGCTGGACTCAAAGCCACCCCAAGAGGGAAACTGCAAAGGGACAGTTCAAGGTTGACCATATTCCATGCTGCCTATTTCTGTCATAGCTAGTACTGAGCAAAAGTGCTTTCTCACCCCAATACTCTTAGAAGAAAGACCAAGAAGACCAATTTACCACATAATGAAGGGCCAGCAACACCCACCCAAATAAAGTAAGTAAAGATATCTTTTTAAATGTTGTGGTCCATTTGAGGGGCAATATATGGGGAGGAGAAGGGAAGGTGTGACCAGGTGTATCCCACTCTATCTAATTTAACCAGAACACCAAACTACACAGAAGTTTCAAATTCAGCCCACCCATCTAGTTCAATTTCAGGAGCTCTGAAACCTTTCATTTTCTTTTCTCCATTGGGAGAGACCCAGGGGAGTGTAGTCTGGAGCCTAGAGTTTCTTAGGAACACACAACATTTAACACACTACAGATGAGACTTACAACAAGTCTCCTGGCCCCTCAAAGCCGAAGCAGGACCAGCAAACCAGGAGTGGAGGTAGAGGCAGAACCAAGGGTCTCTAGACTATCCCTGGAGTCGAGCTTGATATTCAAGGTATACAGCACAGGAATGGTGGGATGATCTGGTACTACAGCTCTGGAGGTCCTTCTCACTGGGGTCCTTGAAAGCAAAACATTTTTTTTCTCTTTCCAAGATAGAAGAGGTCCTAGGATTTCTGTGAAGTGAGAGGAGAGCTGGGATCTCAACTGCCTGAGCCATGATCTCCAAGATGATGACTCTGTCTGTCTGGAGCTGCATGAGGTGCCTTCAGGCAGATTTTAGCACATTCTGGAGATCTGAGCTTCATTTCTAATGAAAACTCAAAGGCTTAGTGGGTGGACTCCTGACCCCAGAGTGCTGGGAGAGCCCTCAGGACTGAGTTTGCCTCTCTAGAGGTGTCTATGGGGACACTCAAGTTTCCTACTCAGCAGCCAATCAGGATCAAGTTTAAAAAAAAAAGCTATATTGCCGTTTCTTAAAAAACACTCTTAGAAACTATATTCAATGATCAACGTAATAAAAAAACACTTTGGCCAAAGACACTGAACTCTTCCATGTACTTGTTTAGGTGAATTGCATAGTTTTAACCTCATGGTTCTACTTTAGAGCTTGTCTACCTTTGCTCCTCGGAGATATCTGGAAATATATGGAGGTATTTTGTTTTTATGACACAACTTAAAGGAGCAATGTTAATTGTACCAAGTAGATGGAAGTGAAAGATACTTCTAAAGGCCATAGTGTGTGTGTGTGTGTGTGTGTGTGTGTGTGTGTGTGTGTAACACTATCACTGGGGCCAAAATGACAGTAATGCCAAGTTTGGGAATGCCTGTTTCATTTCAAGAGGAAAAAAATGTTTATCAATAACATTTTATATTAAAAACATTGAAACGACATTGGCAAAAGAGAAAACACTTAGAGACTGTCTTGGTGTTATTTTGCAGAGACACCACAACTATGGCAACTCTTATAAAAAGAAAGCATTTAATTGGGGCTGGCTTACAGTTTCAAAGGTTTGGTACATTATCAACCTGTTGGGGAACATGGCAGCATGTAGGCAGACATGACGGCTGAAGCGGTAACTGAGTTCTATATCCTTATTCACAAAGAAACAGGAAGAGAGAGAGTCTCTGGGCATTGGGACACTAGTCGTGGTTCTCTAGAATAACAACTTACAGAAAGAATCTATATAAAGGAGACTTACTGGAATGACTTACAGGCTACAGTCTAGCTAATTCAACAATGACTGGCTGTTAACAGGAAATCCAAGAGTCTAGGAGTTGCTTAGTCCGCAAGGCTGGATGTCTCAGCTGGTCTTCAGTAGATATTGAAATCCCAAAGAGGTAGGCTCTAAAGCCAATGAAGAATGCATCTGCTAGCAAGGTGAGGAGGGCAAGCAGGCAAAGAACAAAAGCTTCCTTCTTCCATGTCCTTATTTAGACTTCCAGCAGAAGGTGTGGCCCAGATGAAACCTGTGTGTTCCCACCTCAAGATCCAGATCAAAGATGTGCATCTTCCTGCCTCAAAGGTCCAGACTAAAAGTGGCTTTACCCATTTCAAACCAAGCCCCTCCCAAAAAAAAATTCACTGGTGTGCCCCCTACTTTTGGATTATAATTCACTCCAAATGTAGTCAAATTAACAAGAATAGCCATCACAGTTGGTATGGGCTTTTGAAACCTTAAAACCCAATCCCAGTGACACACTTTCTCCAAAGAGGCCTTACCTCTTGATTCTTTCAAATAGAGCCATTCCGAGGTGATTTAAGTATTCAAATCCATGAGCCTATGAGGTCCATTTTTATTCAAATCAACACAGAGGCAAAGTGTAAGCAAACATAAAACTAAGTTATAGATAATTACCACTTATTTTGGAGGGTGATGTGCAACTATAGTCTTTTTCAGACAAAGATGATGTGAGTTACACAAACAGCCCTCTGTGAATAATAATTTAGAAAAGAATATCCTTCCAGGTAATTACTCCAAAAATGTTACAAGGACTAAAACTAGGTGTCCCAAACTTATACTGTGAACAAGTAGAAGTATAAAAATAGATGTTCAAAATATTCCTACAGCTAGCCAGGATGTCCAGTATTTCAAGACTGACTTTCACACCTAACAATACAACTTTCCTTGAGTTACTGTTTACCCCTCAGATGTTAATAAATTTTAAAATTACATTAGCAGGGAACAGGGTGGACATGTGTGGCAATTAGAGAAAAAACCTGCAAGAATTGGTATTCCCCCTACTATGTGGGTCCTAGGATTCAAACTGAAGTAATCAGGCTTGGCAGGAAGTGCCTTTGCTCACTGAGCTATCTCACTTGCCCATTCCTTTTTCTTTTTTAACATTGATAGTTAGGGATTGGTTCTAATGCTTTGAATTAATGATTCTAATGATTTGAATTAATTCGGCTCTCAAATTTGGAATCTGCATGTCCAAACCTTGAAGGTCCTTATTCCCAATAGGCTTTTGATCAATCAATAAAGAGCCAACAGCCAATGGCTGGGCAGGTAGATTAAGGCGGGACCTTTGGATTTGCAAGGTCTAGAATTGGAAGAGAGAAAGGCAGAGATGCCATGATGGGGAAGAACCCAAAGGCCTGCTGCGGCATGTAAGAATCTTGGTGGCCACACAGGCCACTTCCCCAATTGTGTTTAGGGTAGCAGAGATGAAATACAGATTTTAAAAGATGTTAACTCAGGAGTAATAGAGGGGATTATTTGCTAACAGCAAGAAGGATTAGAACTGCCAAGTCTGAGCTAGTCAAGGCATATTCAGATTAACTCTCCTGCTCCTGTGTGCCTGTGTGTGTGTCTTTCATTATCTTGTGCAGATGCGCTGGTAGAACTGGTTGGGAGCACAAAGTGGTTAATTACTGCTCCAAGAATGCAATTTGAAAGTTTCTTGTAGGGTTTTCAGTGGATGTAGAATTGCAAATGAAAAAGGGATGTGAGCCCCACTCCACAGATCTCATCCTAGAGAGAGGGGTTCCCAAAATGAGAAAGGACTGGAGACTTCTAAATCATCTGGTATTATTAAAATTAAGACTCCAGGGTTCCATCTAAGACATTGTATCTGTTTCCCCAAATTTAGCACTTGAGAGCAATGCATTTAAAAAAGTCAGGGTGGATGTGGTGACTCACACCTTTGATCCTACCACTTGGGAAACAGAGGCAGTCAGATCTCTGTAAGTCTGACCAAAAGAGGGAGTGCCAAGACAGCCAGGACTACACAGAGAGACCATGTCTCCAAAAACAAATAATACATAAAAATTAAATATCCCTTTTGCACACCTAAATTTGCGAATCTCTGTTAACTAGAAGAGACTGGATGTGTTATGCATTTCTACAAAACAAAATGCCCAAAATATTCAGTTTTTCTTCCCATACTATCAACTTCTCTCTCTTCCCAGGGAGTGATATTAAGTAAAGAACATTGACAATCACCACACAGGTGGAAAATGTCTGCAAACTCTAGTGACTGATTCTGGAAAGAAGCAAACATTCTAAGATGGGAGAGAAACCGTCGAGAGAAACATGTTGGGAGAAGAATGCATACAATGGTGAATGGAAGTTCAGGGGAAGGAAAAGGAGGGGTAACTGAGCCCAAGTCAGCAGGGTGGGCCGGTGGTATGAAGCACTGAAGAGTGCCGTACACTCAGGGCTCCTTGAGAGCCCTCCATGTGCTATAGAGATGGCCCACAGGTTAAGAGCACTGGGTGTTCTTCCCGAGGACCTGGATTCCAATGCCCAACGCCTATGTTGCAACTCGCAACCATCTCTAATTCCAGTTCCAAGGGAACCAACACCCTCTTCTGGCCTCTTCAAGCACCAGACATACATGTTGACAAAGCACCAATATCCATAAGACAATTTGAAAATAGAATTAAGGCGCTGCCTATGGACCCACACCCTGTGTATTTGGTTGACTAGAATGGCCAATCCCGTACGTTGGGTGCACTAAGGGCCTCTCAGCCTTATTATGACGCTAATCCTGAAAGTTTGAAGACTACAGAGAGCTAAAGGATTCAAGAAATTTTAAATTTTTACTAATTTTCATTTTAGTGTATGGGTATTTTGCCTGCCCGGATTTCTATGCAACACGTGAGTACAGTGTCCTTGGAAACCAGAAGAGGATGTTACTTCCCTTGGAACTGGAGATACAGTTGTGAACTACTATGTTGTTCCGGGAATCTTGAAAAAGCAGCCGGTGCTCTTAATTGCTAAGCTGTGTTTCCAGTCCTCTCAAGAAATGAAATAACTAAATAAACATATAAATAAATGTGAAATTATTAGAAAGGAAAACACCAATAGGAAGAATGAATTGTGTGCTTGTTTGTTGAGGCAAGTTCCTGCCTGGCCTGGAACTTTCCTGGTAGACCAGGCTGGCCTTGATCTCACAGAGATCTACCTGCTCCTCCCCCTGCCTCTTGAACACTGGGATTAAAGTTTGGAACTACTACTTCCAACAAGACAGAATTTAAATAACGGAAGATAGCAGTAGTATACTATAAAACTACATTTTCTGCTGCTACTCTTTGGTTTCATAGTGGATAGGCTAGACAAAGGACAGAAAGAACTAGCCAGTTCACTCTAACTAATCTAAACTGAATGCCTCTGGGGGCCCTGCACGACTTCAAGATCTGAGAAATGAACAGATCTCTGGTATACTTTACAATGTGGATGAGTCTACATAATATTAAATCAAAGTAACTAGGCACATAAAGGCATGAAAAAGTATTCCCCTGATGTTCCCATGAGAACTTAAGATCATCTACGAAATGCATAAATAAAACTGCAGATAATTCAGCTTCTGACAGTTAACTTTTTTTAAGAATATTTATTTTATTGTATGCGAGTATACTGTAGCTGTCTTCAGACACACCAGAAGAGGACATCGGATCCCATTACAAATGGTTGTGAACCACCATGTGTTTGCTGGGAATTGAACTCATGACCTCTGGAAGATCAGAGCTCTTAACCACTGAGCCATCTCTCCAGCCCCCGACAGTTAACTCTTGATACTTGGTTCTCCGATCCCAGATTCTAAGCATCCTTTCTTTTCAGAGTTAGAAAAAGGTCTCAACTTGTGTTTTGTTTGCTTGTTTCTTGGCTTCTTGTGTTTGGTTTAGTTTTGGGGTTTTGTCTGTTTGTTTTGGTTTGTGTTTGTTTTAGTTTTGATCTTTTGAGAAATGCTCTCTCAACACAGCCCTGCTTGTCCCAGAACTCACTATATATAGACCATTTTGGCCTTAAATTCACAAAGACCTAGCTGACTTTGCCTCTCAATTCCTGTGATTAATTGTAAGCTACTGCACTTGACCAGCTACTGGGATTCTTGAAGTTTCTCGCTTAAATTAGTAGTCAGGTTAAAAAGCAAACACAGGGGGTTGGGGATTTAGCTCAGTGGTAGAGCGCTTGCCTAGGAAGCACAAGGCCCTGGGTTCGGTCCCCAGCTCCGAAAAAAAGAAAAAGAAAAAAAAAAGCAGCAAACACAGAACCTAGACAAGAATTAAGGGCATTTTGGTTAAAGATCAACTAAGGAAATAAAGTCTCTTAGACAAAACTTAACCACACACACAGGCTTCAAATGCCTGGGGATTGGGCAGGCCTCAGCTTTCCCTTCTGTGGTACCAAATGCACTTGACCCTCTCGTGCAGCAGAATTGGGCAGAAACAAGCAGCATGTCCTAGTTTACAAAGCCATTAGGGCTTTGCCTCAGAGAATAAAAGCAGGTTCTGAATCTACTGGAACGACTTATCCCCTTGTATGAACTAGAAAATGTGTAAAGGAAGAGAATGAATGTTTGGATCCTAAGCCTGTGACAAAGTCATCATGTCTGAGTAGAACACCTCAGAAAATTGTGTTTTTCTTTTCTTTTTCATCTAGGAGTCAGTACTGTTGGGCCCCTAGATCATCAAAGATCACTTGTTTTCACTGAGTGGATGTTCCCCTGGGCTTGTTGGTCACATCTGGCCAAAGCAAATCACACTGCAAAGAGTGAGGTCTACAGACGACAGAGGAATAGGTTTAATCTTGATTTTACTGACAGTCACAGGAAGTGAAGAAGAATCTGTTCAAGTTTTCCAGCTCAGTTTATTAAGACAATCTGAACCTTTGGAATCTGAAATTATCACACAAGGGAGACAAGTTGAAGGCTCAAAGTCATCTGATTGGAGCACCGAGAGGAATGTGACCTCGTTTTCAACCCCAGGAGAGTGAAACAGGATATATTGGTCTAATCAGAACTGCATTTTCTAAAGTTCATTCTGGTTGCTTTGCAGAAAATAGATCTGAGAGAGGCAAATGTGAATGTACGAAAATGAGAGGTCGCTGCTGTTGTAAAAGTGACTGTGGCTTACACCAAAGACTTCCAGGAGATATGGAGAGATTCCAATGGGGAGAAAGACATATATATTATATTTTATATACAGTTTGTCTGTGATGGTTTGAATAGGAATGGTCCCCCATAGGCTCATGTGTTTGAATGCTTGGCCCATAGGGAGTGGCACAATTAGAAGGTGTGGCCTTGTTGGAGGAAGAGTGTAACTGTGGAGGTGGGGCTTTGAGGTCTTAAATGTTCAAGCTACACCCAATGTGAAACAAATACAGTCTTCTCCTGGCTACCTTCAGATCAAGGTGTAGAAATCTTGGCTCCTCCAGCACCATGTCTGCCTGCACCCTGCTATGTTTCCCACCACAATGATAATAGACTAAATCTATGGAACTGTAACCCAGCCCCAATTAAATGTTTTTCTTTGGCTTTAAATGTTTAAATGTTGGCTTGGTCATGGTGTCTCTTCACAGCAATAAAACCCACGGTAAGACAGCTTGAGAGGTGAAATAAATAGAATATGGTAATTGACTAAGTAAAGGAAAGAAGGAAAAAAGGAAGGAAGGGAGGGAGGGAGGGAAAGGAGTCATAGGTGAAATGGTTTCTGATTTTTGCACCTGCAAATGCTAAAGTCCTCTCTGCAGAAGGACAAGATGGTGCAATAGGAGTTGGATTTTATACACGGAGTTCAACTTTATACATGTTAAGTTTGTAGAGGTTATGAGACATCCATAAGGACTTGCTAAGCAGACATTTGATTGACTAGGTCCTAGAATTCAGAAGCAAGGTCCTGGTTAAACAGTCACTGTGGAGTTCACTCATAATTAACTAGCAACTGAAGTTGTTGTTGAGAATTAATGAGACCTATTGAGATATTAAAAATAAAAGGAACTAGGGTATAACTAATATTTAAAGGTTATGAGAACGGGAAAGCCAGTACAAGAGAACATGCAAAGACAGAGGGGTAATATGACATCAGAGAAATCAATGGAAGAAACCATTTCAAACAATCAACTATGTCAAAAGAATTCTGAACAGTTAAGACAGAAACTGGAAATCTACTGATTGTAAGAACTGGACAACAGGATGAGGGCTGGAGGATGAGGAGGTGTGATTTGGGTGTTTGTCCCATGTAGGCAAAGAATCGGGCATAGATGGGTGATAGTGGACACTGGGGACTCAGCCCCGGTGGAGAGACACTTACTGTGAGGGACTGAAGGGAATGGTTTGTGGCTATTTATAGTGACGGTGGTTAGAAATGGAAGGGATTGCTGCAGGATGGGGTCATTTGATTTTTCCTGTAAAATAGAGGTGATGGTTATTTGCTGAGGATGATGGGGCAGGAGAAGTAGAACGAAGCTTTGTGAGAAGGATAAAGCATGAAAAGCGGGACTAGAAGTTACCTGGTGGAAGGCTGTGGTCTAGGGCCCCATCTCCAGAGAACAGTTCAGAGACAAGAAGTGTTCCTTGCGTTCATTTGTTTGTTTTATAGCGATGAGGATCAAACCCCAAGGGTTTATAAGTATTTGATTAAGTTCTCTACCACTAAGTCACATTCCTCAGTAGTCTCTGAGAACAGAGAAAGACTCTGATTATCCTTCTAGTCCAACACTTATACCTCCCAGCTGGACTGCAGCAGAATTCTCACTGGGCCTAAGCCTCACCCAAGTGCCCCCATACTGTGTTTTCTACATAGCTCTCCTGTTCTCTCTCTCTTTCCTTCCCTGCTTCCTGATGGATTGTAGTATGATCAGCAGCCTCAGACTCCAGGGCTAAGACCTTTCTTCCAAGAAGGCCTATTATAGTCAAACTTTGATCCAAATAGACCCCTCTTTCCTAGCTGGCAGTGTTGGCATACACCTTTAATCTCAGCATTTGGGGGACAGAGGCAGGCAGATCTCTGAGAGTTTGAGGCCAGCCTGGTCTACAAAGTGAGTTCCAGGAGAGCCAGGGTCACACAGAGAAACCTTGTCTCAGAAAACCAAAAAATAAAATAACCTTATCCCCTAAGTTGCTTTTGATAGGAATTCTGTTACAGCAAGGAGAAAAGTAATGAATGCAGTCCTCAGTGGATTGGTTGGTGCACAGCCCTGTCTGTGAGGGTAGAGGTTCTTTCCTAGTCTACTGATTCTAATGCTGATTCCAGAAATAATGTCTTACCTGCCCCTTTGAGGCATCCCTTAGGCAAAACAGACTGACATATACTTAAGTAGCACAGAACGCTTGGAGATGGGATTTTCACAAAAGAATGGGGATAAAAATAGTGATCTAAGATAGTGGAGGGGAGAAAGGAGGACAATTGGGAGATAAGTCTGGGCAGATTTATCATCTCGGGAGAAGACTGCTGGATAATTCGGGGTCTATAAGGGCATCTGTTGGTCAAGGAGCAGACACTTCAGAGTATTTGCGGGAGGCAGTGGTAGATAGTATATTAAAACAATGAAACTCTAAGTCGGAGAGTTGGGGAGTGGAGAGCATGTATGAACAGCAGGAAGCTGAGTCAGGACCAAGAAATAGCTAATATATGAGGACACAGAGGACAGTTCCAGTCGTCTTCATACTTTGAAGGGTGTCAAAATAACAGGCAGAGCTTATTACAATACAGGTCCTTAGGTCACAGCCCCAGAGTTAGTCATTGATATGGGATGGGGCTGAGAATTGCATTAGAAGATTTTTCTTCATGTAGATGGTCCAAAGACCACACCTTTAGACCGTAGATGTAATAGATCAGTGATTAATGTGGCAATGAAAATAGTGATGACAAGCTACAGTGGATTAATCTGAAACATTTCCTGAAGCCTGCCAGGGCCTGTGCTAACCACCAGTGAGCCTGACTCCACTGACCATCAACTCGACATCTGGGGCCTCAACACATTAAGCATGGAGATGCCATGTGAGTCTGATCTTACTTCCAATGTTGCCACCTAAGTCCCAGAAAGCGAGCATGTCACTGGGTCCAGAAACCCTTACTGTATGTGGTGGTTTGAATGAGGCTCACATTTAACACCCAGTCCCCAGTCAGTGTCTGACTAGGGAGGCGGGACAGCCTTGCTTGCAGGAAGCGTGTTACTGGAAGTTGTGAGAGTCCAGAGCCTCAGACCGCTTCCACTTTGTTCTCTCCTTCATATTGAAGGTTGAAGATGTGATCTCTCAGCTTCGCACTCCGCCTGCCTGCTGCCTTACTGCTCCCACCACACAGTCTCTCCTGGAAGCCCAAACCCAAATAAACTCTTCCTGCTATAAATTGTCCATGGCCAGGTATTTTATAGCACAGTAGGAAAGTAACCAAGTGCACTATGGCACACTCCTTTCAGCAGCCTCCAGCAGGGTCTTTCCATCCATGAATTTGGAGGCTGTTTACGCTTCACCCCATGGAATGAGAGGCCTGAAGAACCGGAAGAAGCATTGGGGCTTGTGCTGTGGGGTCTCAGTAGTGATATAATCAGGCACCTGGCTCCTCTGACGAGCAGCAGTGGGGCTAGAACAACAAGGGCTGTCAGGCATGCAGACAGCTTGGTTAGGACAGCAGTGACAAAGAGCTGTTGATAAACCTTAGGTCTCAGACTTCAACAGGCCAGGATACAAAGTCGTCATTGGGTCAATGTCCCCAAACTTCCCTAGTCAACTAGCAGGGATTCCAGTCATTTCCAGAGTTTTCCTTAAAAATGTCCAGAAAGAGATGACAGAGCTGAAATTTGGGACACTCTGATGAGAGGGGATTCATTGATTCTTGGCTAAACTCTGTATTTGATTTTTTTTTTTTTGAGTCCTGTCTCACTATATAGCGCTGGCTGGCCTGGAACTCAGATCCTAACACCTTTGCCTTGCAGCATTGTCTTAAGTGTCTTAACCAGGACATCAAGGCTCTAAACCTTGGCTTTGTTGCTGTTACAGTGTCATGGCACCCCTCATATTTCCTTCCCCACCGAATGATGTTCCTAGGAGGGTTTACACGTGCCCCAAGAATCACTCCTGGCTGCCACTTGCTGCTAATGGAGTTATGAGCCACATGGTCGATGACTTTCAGACAGAAACATTAGTGTGTGACAAGGGTAGTGTTAGAAATGCAGTCTGGACAGACCTTGGGAACTACAGTAGGAAAGTGAGTGGCATTTTAGATCAGAGCCAGACAAAATAGAATGGCAAAATTCTTCCTCTGGCACCAGTGGTCTAGCGGGCCATCAAGTATTCTAGACTAATGGCCCCAATAAACACACTCAACCCATTAGTCCTTTTGAGAGGAGTAAAACTACTCCCCACCCGAGACACACACACACACACACACACACACACACACACACACACACACACACTTCTGCACTTCTTGAGATGAACCTGAGTTTACACCAGGCCCTTTCCTCTAATTAGTTATGGGGGGAAAGTTAGGCCACCTCTAAAACCCCGTGTGTGTCCTGGCTGGGGACTATCCCAGGGCAAGCCCTAACAGAGGCAGAGACCTACAAGAACGTTGCATATTTGTCTGGTCAAGCCTTAGAAAGTCTGTATAGTGCCCTGTCCTATATCCTTGGAGCACGGTAAACTTAGCTGGAAATTAGGGTGAATTAAGCACAGTTTGGTAGTAGTGAACATTCTCCAAAAAACTTCACAGTGCTACTTAGTGGATCTGGTATCTGTTCTCACCAATAAATAACTGTGTTCACATCAGAGTCACCACAGATGCCTTTCCCCCAATACACATTTCATATACTCGCTTTGCACCACCATTATTCAAAGACTATATATTTCTTCCAACACACTGTGCATGAAACTTAGAAACCTATTTTCTTACCTAGGTCTTAGGTAACCTATTTTTTTAAAAGAGTTATTTATTATATATATATGTGCACTGTAGCTATCTTCAGACACCAGAGGAAGGCATCAGATCTCATTACAGATGGTTGTGAGCCACCATGTGGTTGCTGGGATTTGAACTCAGGACCTCTGGAAGAGCAGTCAGTGCTCTTAGCCACTGAGCCATCTCTCCAGCCCTTGACAATCTTTTTGTCTAGGTGTTTACTTGAGTCCTTTACTATATCCCTTATTAAAGTTCAAAACGTTTACCTGAGTTTCATGAACCATTTTAGCAAATTAATTGAACCCAGGCGAGAGTACTAGGGATCCCAATACATAGATGATGTATGGAAGTGTAGGTCATCTTCTGTGCTTTAAACTGGTATCAGGTGGGAACTGAACCCTCAAACTCTGGGGCCTGACAGAGTTCACTATGTAACTCTGGCTGGCCTGGACCTCATAGAGATCCACCTGCCTCTGCTTCCAAGGACTGGGATTAAAGGGCACCACTCGGCTTCTTTGTTACTTTTCAAGACTGAGCTTTGACTGCATTCAAACTTAGAAGTAGCTCTCAGTGGGTACAACCTTGGTCTCTGGACAGTCCATCCCCAGCTTTTGTCTTTAGCTTCCTTCATTCTCTTAGCTCATGCCACTGCCTCCTCCTCGCTTTCCTTAGTGTGTTGTTTCAGAGCAACATTGTTGCAAGTAACTTTTACTCTCTACCGGCCTGTAGTTCTAGGAAGTGACCACGCTAACAGCCCCCTCCCAACTTCCCTTGAATCCACAGATAAAAGACACACACCTTTTCCTTTTCAACTTGCCTTCTTGACACAATTGCTAAATTCCCCTGACCACCCACCTGTAAGAGCGGCCTCTATGACCACTCCATTTTGAGATCTCACATGGTTGCCAGGTTCTACTCTCCCCAAAGCCTGGGGAAACTGTTCTCCTACCTTTTGACCCTTTGCCTCAAGGGGTCCGGAAGTCCCACCTCTCCCTCCCTCCCAGCAATTGGCCCATGGCTTTCTTTACTGACAGATCAAGAACCAATTGGGAAACAGAACCTTAGCATCAGAACCGCCCCCTACACGACACGTTCGTGTTTGTGTTACAGAGTACGTGGAATGGGTGCTTTGGTTCTGAGCTTCTTTTCTTTTTAAGGGCTATCTGACAACATATTGGTGGACGTCTTTATTTTTTTCTTCAAAGCACAGTTTCTCTGTAATCCTGGATGTCTTGGAACTCTGTAGACCAGGATGGACCAGACGGGTTTTGAACTCAAAGATCCATCTATCTCTGCCGCAGGCGCCACAATGCCCAGGTAGGGGTATCATCCCCTTTAGAGGGAATGAAAACCTTTTGATAGCTCTTTTGGGCACAGACGTACCTGTCACCCAAAGAATATCTTTC
Organism: Rattus norvegicus; assembly: GCF_021556685.1. Taxonomy (NCBI): domain Eukaryota; kingdom Metazoa; phylum Chordata; class Mammalia; order Rodentia; family Muridae; genus Rattus; species Rattus norvegicus. The sequence goes on from NC_141536.1 coordinate 89,540,405, forward strand.
TCCTTTTATCCCCAATAAACAAATTGAGAACACTGAGATTGTCATCTATAACACATCCCTGAACAGATTTGCACTTCCTCTCTCCAGTTCCTGAGAATGCCCTTATTCAACAGCAGGTACACTCTGTTGTGGACCAAGATGCCTTGATTCATGGGGAAATTTTTTGGTTGTTCCTATCACAGATTCCAACTACACAACCCTTCTGCTCTTCACCAGAGTACCAGCAACTTCTGTGAGCATGCGCTTCTCATAGAAGGTATGAAATCTGTGTTCATCGTCCACGAGTTTCTGACAGCCAGTGGCAGCGAAGGAGATAGGCAGCATCATCTCGACTCAGCTAATAGCCTAGATAGTGCCACAAAAAAAGAGAGCCACCAGGTCTTATTTAATGATTAATGAGCCTTTCTCCAACAGGAAATGGTTGTGTGCGTGTGCGTGTGTATTTTATGTGTATAACTGCCTGTGTTCCATATTTTATGTGTATAACTGCCTGTGTTCCACATGCCTGTGGAGTCCAGAGGAAGATTTACAGTAAGTGGTGTGATCTGTCATATGGATGTTGGGAATCAAACCCAGATCCTCTGAGGAGCAGCAAACTCTTAACCACAGACCCATCTCTACATTTTATGGTACAGAGGACTGAGCTAGGGCTCTAAGCCTGCTAGACAAGTTCTCCACCAGTGAACCATGACCCCTAGCCCTTTTGATTTTGAAAAAAAAAAAAAAAAGAGGGCTCACTAAATTATTCCGATCGACCTTGAAACCTGAGATTATTTTGCCTCAGCCCTCCAAGTAGCTGGGATTACAGGTCCATGCCACCAGGCCTGATAAGTTTTGAGTATTTATTAACTTGGTTTTAAATAGAGTTTATTGATACACATGCATAATTTAATGCATTGATTTCATGTAGTTTTAAATTTAGTTTATTGATAAGTTTGCATAATGACTGTTTGCACAACCATCAGACAGTCTGAAAATTTATCAGTCAACCAGTAAGCTGGTACACGCTATGCCGACTGCCCTCTCCAACATACCACTGGGCACAAATCAAACATGTATTCAAAATAAACCACAAAGGAGGGTATTTAAAAATAGCTCTTTGACCTGGGGCTATAGCTCAGTGGTAGAGTGCTTTCCTGTGAAGTACCCAGTTCAACACCCCAGTACTTCTGAAACAAGAAAACAATTCTTTGGTACATATGTAATTTATTTATTTTTTTAAGATTTATTTATTTATTATATATGAGTACACTGTAGCTGCCTTCAGACACACTAGAAGAGGACATCAGATCCCATTACAGATGGTTGTGAGCCATCATGTGGGTGCTGGGATTTGAACTCAGAACCTCTGGAAGAGCTGTCAGTGCTCTTAACACTGAGCCATCTCTCCAGACCCATATGTAATTTATTAAAGATAAAAGAAAATTTGCATAATGAGAGTGATTTTTTGTTTTTTAAAATAATGATTAAATATTAAATTAATATTTGACACCTCAGCGAGTAGATTTTCTTCAATGTTTTTGAGAGGTGATCCATATTGTTATTTTTTATCTTTGTTCATTTATTATTATTATTTTTGGTTTTTAAAAACAGGGCTCTCCTTCCAACCCCCAGTTTTCGAAACAGCGTTATTCTGTGTAGCTTTGACTGTCCTGGAACTCATGCTGTAGACTAGGCTGGCCTCAGACTCAGAGATCTGCCTGCTTCTGCCTTCTAAATGCTGGGATTAAAAGCATGCACCACTTTTAATCCTGGCCCCTATCCCTGTTGTATAGGTGTCAGTTCTGAGGCCTCCACTTTGCAGAGTAGAGAGTGGCAGGGACATGTTTATGACACTCAAGCCAGCAACTCACACAGCTTGTAAATAAACAGCTCTAACAATACAACCCACAGATATACCAATTGATACCTACACGCTGAGAAATGATGTTAGGAAAATATTAAAACTCTTTGGGGCTGGACAGATGGCTCAGCAGTTTAAAGTTCTTGTTCTTGTAGAACCCAGGTTCAGTTCTCAGCACTCACATGGTTCACAACCATTTATAACTTCAGTTCCAGAAGACCCAAGGCTTTCTTCTGATAACTACAGTCACTAAGCACACACATGGTACATGGACATATATGCAAGAAAAAATATTCATATATAAAGTAAAATGGATAAGTTTAATTACAATTTTTAAAGATTTTTTTTTATGTATGTGAGTACACTGTAGCTGTCTTCAGACACCAGAAGACGGCATTGGATTCCATGACAGATGGTTGTGAGCCACCATGTGGTTGCTGGGAATCGAACTCAGGACCTCTGGAAGAGCAGTCAGTGCTCTTAATCGCTGAGCCATCTCTCCAACCCCTTAATTACAACTTTAAGTCTTTGTTGTCCATAATGAAACCACACTGTTACTATAAGAGAACGTGTATGTACAATAAAATTATTAGAAGTCATCACATACGGCAGTCTCAAATCTGAGCCGGGTGTCAGGCAGCCATCATGGTGGATTACCTGATGGCATACGCAGTGCAAGCAACGGATGTTTTGTGTTCAGAACCAAGGCTGAAGTAAAGCTGTGTGCCACAGCATGGGCCAGCTACCACAAACAACATCAAGCTCACTCGTGTTTGATTTTCTACAAATTCTTGTTTACTATTGTTGTAGGATGTGCACATGTGCCATGGTACCAGGGCGGAGGTCCCTGGATGATTTATGGAGCCTTTCTCCCTTAAGGGGGTTTTGAGGATCAAACTCAAGCTATTGGGTTTGCAAGTGCCTTTGACCACTGAGCCATCTCAGTCCCCTTCCCCATTGCGTGACTGTGAACCTACTTTCGGTTATTGTGCATTCAGAAACATGTTACTTGTGGCAGCACCTCATGATTCGGACATTCAGTGCATCTCTATGGAATTGAGACCGACACTTCAGAGCGCTGGGGCCAGAGTCAGTGAGATGGCTCAATGGGTAAGGCTGCCCTGCTGCCAAGCCTGACAGCCTGAGTGAGTTTGGTCCCTGGGACTAACATGGTAGAAGGAGAGAACCAAATCCCACAAGTTGTCCTCTGACCTCCATGACACTGCTATGACACACATGTGCCTGTATATACCTTCACATTCACACATATAAAATATAATTTAAAAAATTCAAAAAAAGAAAAGCTACATTGGGCAGAGTGGAACACACTTTAACTTCAGCTCTCAAGAGGGAGAGGCAGGCATAGATCTCTGTGAGCACAGCATGATCCATCTAGCTGAGACTACACAATGAGAACTTATCTTTTAAAAAAAAAAGGTGGGCTGGAGAGATGGCTCAGTGGTTAAGAACACTGACTGCTCTTCCAGAGGTCCTGAGTTCAAATCCCACCAACCACATGGTGGCTCACAACCATCTGTAATGAGATCTGATGCCCTCTTCTGGTGTGTCTAAAGACAGCTACAGTGTACTCATATATAATAAACAAATTAATTAATTAAAAAGAAAGGAATGATGGGAAAAAGCTGGGACCTAGAAAATACTCTTACACTATACAACTTTTAAGAGTTAGCAAGCTGAGAATCTTACAAGCTAGCTTATTTTATCTGAGATATGTAATTTATTTTAGATTGGTAATTTTAAACTCAGAGATGTTAGATATTTTTTTGAAGCATTAGACACTGAGAAGCAGTCTTACTGTAATAATCCATTTGATTTATAACACTTAAAAGAACTGTTCAAGTGCATAAAATTATTCTTCAAGCATGAATTGTCTGTCCTGTAAATTATCTGAAGTGCTCGAGAGGAACAGGGAACTATTATGCCAATCAGATTTATAATATTAGAATCGATTTAATTACTTCAGATGGTCCCTGACTTAAAGTAATTAGGCTTCATGTTTCCAGTTTCATGGTGATGCTGCTGAGACAGTGATATGCATTCAGTGCAAACCTGAGTTCCAATGTTAAGTTTTGGTTATGTCCCGGACTAACAACATATGGTAAGATATTCTTCTGGGATTCCCACCTATAGGCTAATGCAAGTGTTCAGAGCATTTCAAAGGTAGGGCCAGCTAAGCTATGGTGTTCAATAGTTAGGTGTATTAAATATGTTTCAGGGCCAGAAAGTATGGCAATGCATGCATGCGTAATTCCAGCCTCTGGGAGGCAGAGGCAGGTGAGTCCCTGCGAGTTCTAGGTGAGCCTGGTCTATACAGAATGTTCCAGGATAGCCAAGGATACACATGGGACTCTGTCTGTCTGTCTGTCTATCTATCTATCTATCTATCTATCTATCTATCTATCTATCTATCTATCATATATATCAACTTTTGTTAAACTTTTGCTAAATTAAGAATGTATTAATTAAAGATATTTATGTTGTATGCATGTGCCTGAGTATATGTACATGTGCTACATGTGTGCAGGAGCCTGTAAGTCAGAGAGTATGTCAGATCCCCTGAGATCCCTTGGAACTGGAATTACAGATGGTTGTGAGTTTCCAACTGAACTCTGGCCCTCTGAAATGACAGCAAGTGATTTTAATCACTGAGCCGTCACTATTAACGTGATGTAGGTGCCTATGTTGCAGTAAATACTTAATATTAATTGGAGTTTCTTCCCTGATTTGGATCATTTAGTTCCCAGGTAAAAAGACACAATACTGGCTGGAGAGGTGGCTCAGCAGTTAAGAGCACTGATTGCTCTTCTAGAGGTCCTGAGTTCAAATCCTAGCAACCACATGGTGGCTCACAGCCATCTGTGATGGGATCCGATGCCCTCTTGCTGTCTTCTGAAGACAGCTACAGTGTATTCATATAAATAAATATAGTAAATCTTTTTTTAAAAATACACAAAACCTTTATACTTATGATAAGTTTTTAAATCACTATAGCTGGGCAGATACCCTCTAAGCTATTGATATCCAATTCCCTATCAATAACCCAGAGCTATAACTTGCCATGTTCCGTCTGGGCTCCTCTTACTCCAATTGGCCAACCCTCACGGTCATGTTTTGATGACTCACCTACCCATGGCATTTTGTCCTCTCTCCATCTTCCTTCTCTTCCCTCTTGTGGTCCTGCCTCAGACCCGAAGCCTGAGAACCCAAACCCCGCCTACTTCTCTTCTGCCCAGCATCTTTTTTCAATGGACAGTTTCAATTAAGGACCAAGGTTACATAGTATCACTTGGTGCACATGAGGATTTATTTCCTCCTCCCTGGATGCAGCCAGACCTTATGGAGCCAATATTTAGCATCACAATACACAGCAACAGACCAAACCTCAACGTGCCTGTGCGAGTTTATGTGTACTGTGTGTGCATCGGTTCAAAGAGGTTGGCAGATACCCTGGCTGAAATTACTGGTTGTTTGTGAGCCACCAAGTCTGATGTGGGTGCTGAGAACCAAGTCTGAGTCCTCTGCAAGCATAGCAATGCTTTTTAACTGCTTAGCCATTGCTGTAGTCTTACGTTGTTAAACTTTAAGTAACTGAATGTGAAAGGTCACTGCTGAGTTTGCAACTAAAGCAAGATGTATATATTACATTTAAATATAGATTTGCTAAATTTTCACTTCCTTGTGATTTTTTAAAAAGTTATAGGTGATCTTGATTTTATTCCTTGATTAAAAATCAAGACTTAGAAATGAATATTAAAAAAGTAAGATACATAGGGTGTTGGCGGCACAGAGGCAGGGAGTCCACTGCAGGACCCTGAAAGGCACCCTGGTTCTCAGTTGAGCTAAGACTTGAAACCCTGGTGACCTTGAAGGGACAGTAGGTGTTGCGCCTGACTGCCGGAGAGCCAGGCTTGTCACTAGCTGCAGCACTCCATAGATTTTTGGCTGTTAGTCATGTAGCGCCTCAAGCCCCTGCACACACAGCTAGAGGTAGAGGATGTGACAAGTCACGTAGGCTCAAGACAGATTTCCATTATAACAAGTACCTAAAGGCCTGGAGGCTTGGCCAATGAACTTTCCTTCCCAGACACTCCTCCCGGTAAAAGGTAATCTCAGGACCACCCTGAGAAGTGGGGTACAGTTTTACTTATCCACTTTCTGCTATGACAATAAATGCCTTAAAACCACAGACTGTCTCTTTTCACTGGGATCCGCCGTGGAGAGCCACAGAGAAGGCCTTCGCCTACAGAGCTACTGTCTAATCTCCGCTAGAAGGTCTCTGTGCAACCACAGCCACCAAGCCTGCAACCTGCCCCTGCAAGCCAAGAACTCTCCCCGCGGTACCAGCCGGAACCCCCCTCTTTCCCCCTTGTCCCCAGGCTAGATCTAATCCGTGGGCCCCCACTCTGTTCTCTGCTGTTCCAACAGCTTCCAGCAGAGCCTGGATGCCCAAGAGCCTGAGAATCTGACTGCCCTGGCCTCCTTGCAGGACTAGGGCCCCTTGAGCCAGATCTAGCTGTGTGCCTCAGACTGCGCTTCTCCACCTCTGGAGTGGTGTCCCTACAGCCCATCAACCATCCCGCAACAGTGTGGGGAAAACGCAGTCAAACTTCTCCTGTCCCAGCAGCCAAACCCTGTGGCAGAGTGGACATGGGACTCCATAACCCTACAGTCCATGAGTTTAAGGATGGTCTGGGCAATATAACAAGAATATGTCTCAAGAAACCCAGAAAACAAAAAAAAGAGTGTGTGAAAATTTAAGAGTAAGATATGAAAGTGTGTGTGTGTGTGTGTGTGTGTGTGTGTGTGAGTGTGTGGGTGTAGACATCACACACATGCATTCTGTATATGTGTATGTGGTGATTAAGGTATTTTTTTTCCACACAAAAACTGCCATTCATTTCCGATTCTGGAGTTATCCTTGAAACTTATCTTGTGATTCGAGGAAACTTACTAAATGGAATTCTATTTATTTGTATTTAAGGCCAAAATTTACTTTGTTTGTGTGTGTTGTGTATCAAGAGAGTGTAGTCATAATGTTACTGTGCACTGTGTAAAGATTATCCATGTATTATTCAAATGATGATTTCTGTGCTCCACATCTGGTTGCAATCCTTATTCCGAGACTATCCTATCTCAATGTTGTATAAACATTGCTTCCCAATTATTCTCTGACTGGTCAATAAAGAAGCTGATCGGCCAATGACTGAGCAGGAGAGAGAATGGGGCTGGACTTCCTCTCAGACAGGGTTTGTGGGTGAGAGAAGGAGAAAGAGGAAGTGGGATTTGCCACGGGTAGAGAGTCCATGAGACACCAGAGGGAAACATCTGGAACCTAGAAAGCCAGAAGAGTACTAAAATGCGAGTATCACTGGGATTTTGACTAGGAGGTAGCCAGATTAGTTTAGAGGATTAAAATAGAGCAATACTACTCAGTTGTTGTGTCCTTAAAGCTTGTTAAATAAACATTATAGTCCAGTTTCAGTTATTTGGGAGCTAGCTGGAAGAGGAAAACTGCAACAAACACTTATTAAAAAGCCACCAACGTGTGTGTGTGTGTGTGTGTGTGTGTGTGTGTGTGTGAGAGAGAGAGAGAGAGAGAGAGAGAGAGAGAGAGAGAGAGAGAAAGAGAGAGAGAGAAAGAGAGAAAGAGAGAGGGGGGGAGAAACAACATGTAGCAGAACCAGCAGACGCCACAAAGGGTGGGACCTCCAAGGTCCTGAGAACTTTGGAAGAAAAAAAGGACCTTTACATATGACTGACTATTCAGAGAGATGACCTGTGTCCTATTTTAAAAATATTTTTGTTGTTGTTCGTTTTTTTCAAGATAGGGTTTCTCTGTGTAGACCTGACTGTCCTGGAACTCACTCTATAGATCTGACTGTCCTGGAACTCACAGAGCTCTGCCTGCCTCTGCTTCCTGAATGCTGGGATTAAAGGCATGCACCTCTATGCCTGGCTCTGTATCATATGTCAAATAGACATATCTTTTTTAAGATAGCTTTTTTATCATTACAATTCTTATCTTTTGTTCTTTGGGGTTTTTTTTTTTTTGGTTTTTTGTTTTTTTTTTTCCCAGAGCTGGGGACCGAACCCAGGGCCTTGCGCATGCTAGGCAAGCGCTCTACCACTGAGCTAAATCCCCAACCCCCAATTCTTATCTTTTATTATTTATTTGTTTATATGTTGTTTCTTTTTGAGACAGGGTTCCATATAGCCCAGGCTGACTCAATTTCACTCTTTCACTATGTAGTAGAGGCTGGACTTGAACTCGAATTTCTTTGTTTGTTTCTTTCTTTCTTACACACAGACACATACACATATATATGTATATGCAATAAAGTTTGACTATATTCTCCATTATACTCCCTTAGTGCCTTACCCCTTGCACCAACCTCTTTTTTCTCAACAATGTTCCTTCATACCTCCATCTTCTTTCTTCTTTCCTTCCTTTTGAGTGTGTATGTGAGTGTGTGTGTGTGTGTGTGTGTGTGGTGTGGTGTGTGTGTGAGTGTGTGAGTGTGTGTATGCTGTGGTGTGTGTGTGTGAGTGTGTGTGAGTGTGTGAGTGTGTGTATGCTGTGGTGTGTGTATGTGAGTGTGTGTGTGTGTGTGGTGTGGTGTGTGTGTGAGTGTGTGAGTGTGTGTGAGTGTGTGTATGCTGTGGTGTGTGTGTGAGTGTGTGTGTGTGGTGTGTGTGTGTGTGTGGTGTGGTGTGTGTGTGAGTGTGTGTGAGTGTGTGTATGCTGTGGTGTGTGTGTGAGTGTGTGTGTGTGTGGTGTGGTGTGTGTGTGAGTGTGTGAGTGTGTGAGTGTGTGAGTGTGTGTGAGTGTGTGTATGCTGTGGTGTGTGTGTGAGTGTGTGTGAGTGTGTGTATGCTGTGGTGTGTGTGTGAGTGTGTGTGTGTGTGTGTGTGGTGTGGTGTGTGTGTGAGTGTGTGAGTGTGTGAGTGTGTGTGAGTGTGTGTATGCTGTGGTGTGTGTGTGGTGTGTGTGTGTGCGTGTGTGTGTGTGTGAGTGTGTGAGTGTGTGTGTGTGCCCACGCGTGTGTGCATGTGTTACCTGTATGAGTAGGTAGGAGGTATTTACCTGAGGAAGGGAAACGTACCAGTGGCTGTAGCACTCAGGAATCTGACTCCACCCCCCCATCCCCACTCAGTGACTCAGTGTCTGTAGCTCCTGAGAGATGGAGGGGTGGGGGGATTTCTGATTCTCCTGAGTCTACCCATTTGGGATTACAGATGTGCACTACCATTATTGAAAAGGACTGGAGTCAGCACAAGACGTACCAAGACCACGTTCTCCTCAGAGGGGATTTATTTGCTCCAGAGGGACAAAGACAGGATAGGAGGCAAGGGAAAGGAGAAAAGAGGGGCAAGAAAGAGAGAGAAAGGCTATGTCTTAGTTAGGGTTGTATTGTGAAGAGACACCATGACCTTGGCAATTCTTATGAAGGAAAACATTTAATTGGGACTGGCTTACAATTACAGAGGTTTAGTCTATTATTGTTTTAGCAGGAAACATGATAGCATGTGAGCAGACATGGTTTGCAGCTGAAAGGGTCTTTATGTCCCACTGGGCTTAGCTTGAGCATAGGAGACCTCAAAGCCCACCCCCCACAGTGACACACTTCCCCCAACAAGGCCACACCTCCTAATAGTGCCACTCATCATGGGCCAAGCATTCAAACCCATGAGGCTATACGTGCCCTTCTTGTTCAAACCACCACAGGATATTCATCCTGGAGGAGCAAAGGACCGTCTCTGGGTGGAGAGGAGACAGATGTGGCTCATAGGCAAATGGCAGTTTCTAAAGGGAAAAGAGGAAACCCTGTGTTAGGATGAGGTGTTTGATTTTGACTGGACGGGTTCAGTAGAGTGGCCAAGAATGGGCTTTTGACCACTGGACCTCAGTGCTTTGAAAGCTGGACCTTGGTGGTCAGCTCGGGAGGAGGAAGTGGCAAAATAAGGAAATAGACCGTGGTGGCTCTCTTTAGGAATGTAATCTAACAGTTTTTAGCAAGGGGGAATAGGGTAAAAGGCAAAACCTGTCGACACCATATTTGCCATGCTTGGGCCTACTAGAACCCCTTGGTTTCTATCAAATATTGCAGTTTTGTCCTCTAATGAGCAAAATTTCAAATTCAATGTTATGTCAAATATTACTGTAATTAACAAAACTCCCAGGATTGTGGTGCAAATTTCAAGCCTGCTTGAGTTATAGAGCAAAACTGTATCTCAAAAACTAAGAGAAACAAAACCAAACAATGCACACACAGCAGTATAAATTTCCTTCCTATATAAAAACTTTTAACTCTCAAAATGATTAAAAATTCACAGCAAGTTGTAAAAAAAGTACATCAAGGTTTCAGGCAATCTTCAAGGTTTCAGGCTTGCCTCATAATGACTTACATGACTGTTTTTGTATTGCACTATGAGTGTGTTATATAATTTTTCCCAGTCCTCAAAATCATTTTTCAAGCCTTTGTCCTGAGTTGGTTCTCTGTACATGCTGTCCAATCGTAACTCTCTCTGTGTATTCTCAAGGGTGATATTTGAAATATTCTCAAGGGTGATATTTGAACTATTTAAACATATCAACAAATTAGTTGTGCCTTGCGAGGATCCAATCAGAAGAGACTACTCCCGAGAACTGAAGCAGAATTCTGGACATTCATGGGTGTGGGGAACGTAAGCAAGTCTGCTGACTTTACTTCTCTTTTTTATAATTTTTTAAAGATTTTATTTTATTTATATAACTTATGTATATGAATGGTCTGTCTGCATAATCAGATCCCATTATAGATAGTTACAAGCCACCTTGTGGTTGCTGGGAGTTGAACTCTGAGCCATCTCTCCAGCCCATCTACTCTCTTTTCTTTCTTTTTTCTTTTTTCATTTGTAGTTTCTTTTTTTATTTTTTTAATTTTTTATTAGATATATTTCTTTACTTACGTTTCAAAAGTTATTCCCCTTCCCAGTTTCCTATCCATAAACCCCCATTCCCTCCCCTCCCCCATACGGTATTCCTCCTATACATCCCCCTTACTGCCCCCCCCATGTTCCCCTGCACTGAGGGTCCAACCTTGGCAAGACCAAGGGCATCCCCTTCCCTGGTGCCCCAACAAGGCTGTTCTCTGCTACATATGCAGTTGGAGCCCTGGGTCAGTCCATGTATAGTCTTTTGGTAGTGGCTTAGTCCCTGGAAGCTCTGGTTGGTTGGCATTGTCGTTTTTATGGGGTTGCAAGCTCCTTCAACTCTTTCAATACTTCTTCTAATTCCCCCTAAAGGGGTCCTATTCTTAGTTCAGTGGTTTGCTGCTAGCATTGACCTCTGTATTGGACATGCTCTGGATGTGTCTCTCAGGAGAGATCTATATCCGGTCCCTTTCAGTATGCACTTTTTAGCTTCATCAATCTTACCTAGTTTTGTGGCTGTATATATATATGGGCCACATGAGGGTCAGACTCTGAATGGACATTCCTTGAGTCGCTGCTCTAAACTTTGCTTCCATATCCCCTCCTATGGATATTTTTACCCCTTTTAAGAAGGAGTGGGAGCATCTGCATTTTGTTATCCTTCTTGAGCTTCCTGTGGTCTGTGGATTGCATCTTGGGTAATTTGAGCTTTTGGGCTAAAATATCCACTTATCAGTGAGTGCATACCACATGTATTTTTTCTGCCCTTGAGTTACCTCTCTCAGGGTGATATTTTCTAGTTCCATCCGTTTGCCTAAGAATTTCATGAAGTCATTGTTTTTAATAGCTGCATAATACTCCATTGTTTACATGTATCATGTTTTCTGTATCCATTCCACGGGTGAAGGACATCTGGGATTTTTCCAGCTTCTGGCTATTATAAATACGGCTGCTATGAACATAGTGGAGCATGCATCCCTGTTATATATTGGAGCATCTTTTGGGTGTGTTCCCAGGAGGTGTAGCTGGGTCCTCGGGTAGTACTATGCCCAATTTTCTGAGGAACCTCCAGACTGATTTTCAGAATGGTTGTACCAGTTTTCAATCCCAACAATGGAGGACTGTTCCTTTTTCTCCACATCCTCGCCAGCATCTGCTGTCACCTGAGTTTTTTATCTTAGCGATTCTGACTGATGTGAGGTGGAATCTTCAGGGTTGTTTTGATTTGCATTTCCCTGATGACTAAGGATGTTGAACATTTCTTTAGGTGCTTTTTGGCCATTTGATATTCCTCAGCTGAGAATGTTTTGTTTAGCTCTATACCCCATTTTTTAATAGGGTGATTTGGCTCTCTGGAGTCTAACTTCTTGAGCTCTTTGTATATTTTGTATATTAGCCCTCTATCAGATGTAGGATTGGTAAAAATCTTTTCCCAATCTGTTGGTTGCCATTTTGTCCTAATGACAGTGTCTTTTGCTTTGCAAAAGTTTTGCAGTTTTATGAAGTCCCATTTGTTGATTCTTGATCTTCGAGCATAAGCCATTGGTGTTTTGTTCAGGAAAATTACCTCGGTGCCCATGTGTTCAAGACTCTTCCCCACTTTTTCTTCTATTAGTTTGAGTGTATCTGGTTTGATGTGGAGGTCCTTGTCCACTTGGACTTAAGCTTTGTACATGGTGATAAGAATGGATCGATTTGCATTCTTCTACATGCTGACCTCTAGTTGATCCAGCACCATTTGTTGAAAATGCTATCTTTCTTCCATTGGATGGTTTTAGCTCCATTGTCAAAGATCAAGTGACCATAGGTGTGTGGGTTCATTTCTGGGTCTTCAATTCTATTCCATTGATCTACCTGCCTGTCTCTGTACCAATACCATACAGTTTTTATGACTATTGCTCTGTAATACTGCTTCAAGTCAGGGATGGTGATTCCCCCAGAAGTTCTTTTATTGTTGAGTATAGTTTTCGTTATCTTGGCTTTTTTGTTATTCCAAATGAATTTGCAAATTGCTCTTTCTATCTCTATAAAGAATTGAGTAGGAATTTTGATGGGGATACAGTTAAACAAGACAAAATGACATTTAAAAAATTGTCCAAAAAAAAAAAAAGCAATTGGCAAAAGTTCAAATTCTTCCAGGGTTAGCCCTTGATATCAAAATACATGCTCTGGTGGTACTCTGCATAAAATCACATTCTTCCCACCAACTGGGCCACTTTAAATCAGCCAATCCCTTGAGAATGGGAGGCACAAGACCCTCTTACATTAGGAGTTAAATCCTGTGGGACCTGTGTTGGGCGTTCTTGCTTGCTTGATCTGATAAGACCTTCTACAGAAGTTAAACTTTTTGCCTCGCTGGAACATTTAGGACCACATAGTCATTTTTCTTAAGACTGCAGACTCATTTCTAACTAATTTCTGAACCATAGAGATGGCTGGGGAAAGGAAAAGAGAGAGGTGGCTGCTGGCCAGTGGCAGAAGTCATTTACCATTTGGACCATCGTGCAGCTGTGTAAGAGCAGTACATCAATCACTGCCCACATCGCCTGTCACATGCCCTGGACTCCCCTCATTGCTCTGCAGTTGTTGGAGGTTTACTTGTTTGACTATTGTATCAAGTCTTTAAAAGCAAGGGTGCATGTTTCATTTACAGAATTGCAGTGCCTACTATCGTCTGACTCAAGGGATGATACATAGTCCACAAAAGTGACACGGTTCTGTAATCCTAGCATTTGAGACCAGAGGATCATGAGTTTGAGGCTAACCCAGGCTCCACAAGGAGACCCTGCTTACAGAAATAAGTCATGTGTGTTTAGCATACGAACAAAAATTAAGTTCTATCCTTGAGCTAGTAGCACAATTCTAGCAGGCAACCACTCCTAACTCAAGCTCCTCTTCTATTAAAAAAATTATTAGTTCTTTTGGTTCCTGCTACCTCTAAGGCTTTGTAAGAAGTTTGCAAAATCGTCAAGATGTGCACTAGTAAGGAAATCTGCTATTTAAAATTTGGCAAACATATGAGTGTCTATTACCTGCAAAATCTAAAAGACTTAAAAGAGCAGTGAAGGCAAAATGACTTGATAATCTTACTCATAAAGAACTCAGCCCAGTGGGGATCACCCTCTGCAGAACCTCAAGAGAGAATGATGGAGGTGTTGAGGTAGACACACAGAAGAGGCGTCTTGAAGGAGCAAAGAGGGGCTCATGAAATGGCTCACTGTGAAAAAAGGAGCTTGTAGCCAAGCCTGATTACCTGAGTTTAAATCCCCAGATGGTATAAAGAGAGAACTGACTCTCCCAGACTGTCCTCTGGCCTCCACACATGTGCTATGATATATGTGCCTAATGCATATGCTGACTTGCATGCACATCCAAGAACGTACACATACTTACACACACATTCATGCACATACCTGAAACATAATTAAAAAGTGTTTAAAGTACAGAGAAGGGACAGTAAATGTCAATATCTCACAGCAGTAGAACTCTGTAACAGTTTTTACCAATCTCTTTTCCAAATCAAAGACAATACAAACTGCTATATGATATCAGGTGAATAGCATACTGAGGCCATTGCTACCCTAGGTTAGAAATTTAAAATAGTGATTTTTATCTTATGTGTGCGAGTCTTAGCCTGCCTGCGTGTATCTGCATCATAAACGTGCACAGGCCTGCTACGTGTGGAGGTCAGAAAAGAGTGTCTGATTCCCTGAAACTGGAGCTACAGATAGTTGTGCACCACCATGCTGGGTCCCCTGCAAGAACAAGTGCTCTTAACAGCCATCTCTCTGGCTCAGTGTTACTAATGCAGCAGCTTCTGTTATTAGCAGGCTGGCAATATTATGCACATGCATATAACTTAAATATATTATCTCAGCGAATTGTCACCCAATTCCATGAAGCCTGTTTCACAGATGAGGAAATTAAGGCTGTAATCAGTCAAGTGACTTTCCTGAAATCACACGGAAAATGATCACACTCAAATTGATCTCAGGTTTGTCCACTCCAAGGCTTTCCTTGAAAAATGTATTTTATCAATTTTGTTTTATGTATATGAGTAAAAGAAATATGAAAACATGCATATATGTGAAGTATTTTATATACATGTATTTTACATATAGGCATATATTTTTCATATACATAGTATATATAATATTCTGTTTTACATACATATTTGACATATATGCTTGTGTGTATGTATGTGCACCTTATGTGTACCTGGTGTCAGGGATACCAGAGAGAACATGGGATGCCCCACAGCTGGAGTTACAGGCAGTTGTGAGCTTCCTGATATGGGTGCTGGGAACTGAACCCACAGTGTCAGTGTCATGCATATAAGGCCAACTGAGCCATGTCCCAAGATCCATGTTGTGTTTTAGTGCCCTTTTGATGTCTAAATAAACCTAGAGTCTTAATTCCTGTTTACATTTTTCAAGACAGGGTTTCTCCGTGTAGTCCTGACTGTCCTGGAACCAGAGACCAGATTGGTCTTGAACTCAGAGATCTGCCTGCCTCTGCCTCCCGAGTGCTAGAATTAAAGGCATGCACTACCACCACCACCACCACCACCACCACCACCACCACCACCACCACCACCACCACCACCACCACCACCACCACCCAGCCAGGCTTCATTATTTTTACAACTGTGCAGATGGCAATTCCTCTGCCTAGATCTTTCCTTCCTAAAATGTCTTGAAGAGTTTCTCCTTACTCATCACAGCTCACCTCCAGTGCTATTTTTTATGAAGCTCTTTAGTCAGAGCTGTTCAAGTGCCTTTTTTGTTTGCTCCAACAGACAAGAAGCTCTTTGAAGGACAGAGTCCCATTTACCTTTACAGAGAGCCCAGTACACAGCAAGCTATCAGCGAGCATCTGTTTAGTGAGTCCCTTTGTTTGTAGATGATGCAAGAACTAGAGAACGTTTCAAGGCCAGTGTTTATGACAAGCAGTCACTTCGTGGCTCAGCAATTTCTTTCCAACCAAATGGTGGAAGTTACAGTCTCGGAGAATTAATCAGTGCTTGCCATAACAGGATCTTACACCTTACTCTGACAGATTAAAATCAGAGTACAGTGTAAGGTTTCTATTTCTGGCCCAATAAGCCAAAATTCTATTCTCAGTCTTAAAGACTCACCTGGGTTATTTCTCTGGGGAAACCTTATCAGGAATTGGGTGCCCGTAGCTAGACAAGAAGGATCCTGGTGAGTTAACAGAGGCTTTGCTTCTGTAGCGTATGCTTACCTCACAGAGGGTGATTAAATGAGATGATACAGAGGAGACTTGCTGGGTGCCTGAGGCCAGGGGAACGCTCGGGTATTAGGTGTGGATGGCACTGCCTTGGGCTTATGTTTAGCCACATTTCATTAGATTCTTGGATAAAGAGTTTGGATTAAAGCTAAGGCTGAGACACACCCACCCTCCACAACTAAAAACACCTCTTTTTCCCCAGTATATAATATAATCTCTGGGTTCACAGTGTGATCAAATATCCCACATCAAGGAATACCTAGTTGCACCACACCATATTTCAAGCCCACCTTTATTCCTACCTTGTCCAAGTCACTCTCTTTCTTAGATCATCTGGATCTTTCAAGTTCTTTTAGTCCCCATTTCTATCTCACTTTCTTTGCCCAGTGCTGACCATAATCTAGTATACACTGTGAAAGTTCAACACAAAAATTGTTATCCCTTTCTTCCCCAAAGAGAGCTTGTTGGGAAATTTTAATTAATTAATTTTGGTGTGTGTGTGTGTGTGGTGTGTATGTGTGTATGTGTGTGTGGTGTGTGTGTGTGTGTGGTGTGTGTGTGAGTGTGTATGTGTGTGTGGTGTGTGTGTGAGTGTGTATGTGTGTGTGTGGTGTGTGTGTGGGGTGTGTGTATGTGTATGTGTGTGTGTGGTGTGTGTGTGGGGGGTGTGTGTGTGAGTGTGTGTGTGTATGTGTGTATGGTGTGTGTGTGTGGTGTGTGTGTGGTGTGTATGTGGTGTTTGTGTGTATGTGTGTGTGTCTGTGTGTGGTGTGTATGTGTGTGTGTGTGAGTGCATGTGCGCGCGCGTATGTGTCTTTACTTGCATGCATGTAGGTGCATCACATTGCAAACCCTTGTGCTCAAGGAGGTCAGAAGGGAGCGTCAGATGCCCTGGAACTGGAGTTACAGTTATAAGACACCATAGAGATGCTGGGAACTGAACAGGGGTCCTCTGCAAGAGCAACAACTGAGCCCTCTCCCTAGCCCCTTGTTAGGGAATTTCTAATCAAAGAGAAATGGTGCTGAGGTCTCATATAATTGATAAAGCAGATATATTGCTAGCCACTGTTTTTCTGGCTTTGGTGCTTAGAGAGGAGGCAATGTTGGTGAGGACTTACTTATGCCTTAGAGACTTTGGATCTCTCTTTGGCTTCCTCCACCAATAATTAAGGTTGATAGGGGAACCTTTAACACTGAATGTGGCCCCTAAAGAACTAGGTCCTAGCCTACACCTGCCAGCTGTGTGAAGACAAGTTTGTTTTTTACCCTCATAACACTCAACATGTCCACCATTAAATAAAGATGAGATAGCTGATAAAAGAGAATCGGATGGTGCAGAGGATGTACTCCGCAGTTATCGCAGACAGAATAAGTACTGTGTAAGAACGAAACTCTCTCCCCTTCCTTCTCTTCCTCCCTCTCTCCGTCCTTCTTTCTCTCTTCTTCCCTCCCCTCTCCCCCCATTCTCTCTCCTTCCCTCTCCCTCCCCCTTTATTCTCCCCTCTCTCTTCCTTCTCTCAAGAGCCTGAGAATGAAAACCACTGGACCAATTTGGGAATAGGTGGGATGCCTGAACTGGAGGAAAAGTCTTCTGGAGGCCAAGACAGGCCTTTGACCTTTTCCAAAGCCTGCATCAGACACTCAGAGGGTCCACACATTTCAAGTTGAACATTTTTTTTAATCCTGTCAGATCTTAGTTCTTATTTTTAAGATTGTCATACAATTTACATAATATAAAATTTATCGTCTTAATCATTTTTATCTTGGATAGTCTTTTTTCTTTAAGACTTGTTATTATTTACGTATCTCTGTATATGCCATCGCCACATGTATATGGGAGCTCACAGAGGCCAGATTGGGGGCTTAATTTCCCGGAGCTGGAATTGCATGTAGCTGTGACTTATCTGATGTGGGTGCTGGGAACTCAAGCCAGGACCTCTTTAAGAGAAACAAATGCTCTTAACTGGAGGGAGACGTCTCTCCAGCCCCTGTTGGATCATCTTTAAGTCTGTCCTCAACCCCTCCAAAAATGACCACTGATTAATTAGAATTTGATATTTTAAAATAAATCTATCTTGTCTAATGAAGTGCCTTATGGGTTAAAGATACGTCCCGTCACAGTAGAGCTGACCTTGGTGGCAGGATCATGGGAGAGCTGGCCCCAGCACTCGCCTGCCATGAGGTGTTATGGATGAGGAGAGATGCCCTCCCTCCTGCTCAGGAGAACAGGAGAGCTGGCCCAGACCTCACTGGCTGCAGTACTCAGGGGGGACAGGGAGGCCCCTGACTGGGACAGGAGAGCTGGCCCAGACCTCACTGGCTGCAGCACTCAGGGGGGACAGGGAGGCCCCCTGACTGGGCAGCACAGTGGAACTACCTCTAGGGACGTGGGTGTGGGTGAGCCAGACCTGAGGGCATAAGAGCAGGACAGCTACAACATCGGCGAGCTAGCCAGGGCAGCTAGCAGGAGAGCTCTCCCTTAGACAGAGCTGGCAGGCTGACTAACTCAGCTACCACCCAGGGCCAGATCCAGGGCTTCGAGTTGGCCCACCCCAAAATCCACCTCTTCTGTGAATGGCTAGAGCGTGTGAAGGGGCCGGTCCTGCAGATCCAAAGCTGCAGGATCTTCCTGACACGAGGCAACCATAAGATAACAGAGAGGAGTCCCTGTGAGGTACTGATGTGTAGTGGAAGCCAGAGGCCTCGAAAGAGATCAATGGCTCATTGCAACGAAGATTTGCAAATAAAGATGAGTGGACAAAGGGCTACAGGGTGGGACACGCTACAGCTTCTGTGACGAGGTGTACTTTATGCTTTGCTTTGTATTTTCTGTTGCTTTTTATTTTCTCTGGGTGCGGTTGAGAGTCAGAGGGAGGGTATGAAGGGACAAGGAGATGAGTAGGATTGGGGTGATGCGAAACTCAAAGACTCAATACAAAGTTAAAAAAAAAAATACTTGCTGCCAAGTCTGACAGCCTGAGTTTGATCCCAGGGACCAACTCAAATGGTAGAAGAAAGACCTGACTTCTGAAAGTCGTCCTCTTACCTACATATGGGCAATATTGCTTGCACGCCCCATCCCAAACAAAATGAATAAATGTGATTTTAAGACCCGTTTAAACAATAAAAAATGTTACTGGCTTATTTACCTACAAGTAAGTGAATCTGGCTTGATGTGTGCTCAGTCCAATGGCTCAAACGATTTCAGGGAAGAACTTGTTTCTCTCCGTGGTTTTTTCCTTTCCCTCAGCTTTATTTTATTGCTAATTTGTCTCTGGTGTTAGAGAGCAAACCTTCTGCCTATGTTAGAGACATAAGGGTGCTAAGCATGCTGTGTAAGCTCTCTCCATCTGAAGCCTTTTGTGCTGGTTTTATTGCTTACTGAGTGTGTTCCTGGCAGCTCCAGATGCCACACCCTGTAAATAAACCGAGCTGTCTTCCAAATCTTATCTTTATAACCAGTGCTCAACTGAAGAGAATGTCTTGTGATATTCCTACTGGTGGAAAGGAAACTTCCTCTGCCCAGACAACTCCAAATCTCTTTGCACCTAGATATTTTAGATTGGACTGCAGACCCATTTTGAAAAGACCATGGTTCAGGTGGATTGGACCATCCTAGAATTACAGCTGGGTCCACCCTACCCAAGTCAAATGGCCAAACTGAGAAAGGTGCTTCCCCAAGGCAAAACTTGCAACTACTGGTAAAGTAATGGCCACTAACTACATGGACTGGAGAAATGGCTTAGCAGTTAAGAGTACTTGTTCTTGCAGAGGACCTGGGTTCAGTGGCCAGCACCCACGTGATGGCTCACAGGGTCCATAACGGTTGCAATAGTACATTAATCCGACCTAATCTCCCAAGCAGCAGTGGTGCGTGTTCCTCGTTTCCCACCCCAATGCTCTGGATCCTTGATTGAAGTACACACACACACACACACACACACACACACACACACACACACACACAGAGTCTTATATTTAATATGCCTTAATCAGCTCAATTGCTGAGCCACTCCCAAACTTCTACATTGCTAACACCTCCCCTCCAACACTCCCGAATTCTTACTTTCTAAAGTCTATATTCCATCACTGCTACCCTAGACTCAATGGGGCGGGGGCGCCCCCGCTCTTCCCTAGCGATTACATGATTGTATGTGTTCCCTTCTGCAGCTCTCAAGCCTGGATCTTCTTCCTTTCCCAGCAATGGTGATTCCTTCTTCCTCGGTCCCCTTGCCCTTGAATCCTAAAGTCCTGTCTCTGTCTCCCTGCCCAGCCATGAGCAGTGAGCAACTTTATTTCCCAACCAGAACCAGCTAGGGGCGGGGACCCTCAGCGTCTCACATGTGGGATTCTCGTGCAATTCCCAAATAACATAATGCAAACAATAAATCAAATCTACAGCACATAACTCCAGTTCAGGGACATCCAACTCTCTCTTCTGACCTTCTCTCTTCTGATTGGGCACCAATCAGACCTGTGGTGCAGAAATGCACATGCAAACAAAATACCCATGTGCATGCAAAAACCACCTGCTCCCACTGAGAGTTCTTACCCACCAACCAAAATAGAACTTCCATATTTTCTCCTCACCGTCCGTATTGCAGCATGCATTCTGGCCTCGTTCTCCATTGCTGCTCATGTAATGACAGGGAGATGACAAGGACAACCGCTAATCTTAAGGTTTAAGTTTTCAACTGCTCCACAATGAAGGGATATCCTTCAGTGACTCTGAGATTCATCTAGAATTGCTGATCCATACCTATGAAAGTTAAGTCACCATGTGCCATGAAACTCAGCTGTGAAAATTTCACTACCTAGAAAAGAAGGAAAGTCAATTTTAGAATGTAAAAATAACTTTAAGGATTGATTTTTTAAGTGTGTGTGTGTGTGTGTGTGTGTGTGTGTGTGTGTGTGTGTGTGTGTGTATGATGGTTTGTATAAGAATGC
This sequence comes from Rattus norvegicus, assembly GCF_021556685.1. Lineage (NCBI taxonomy): Eukaryota > Metazoa > Chordata > Mammalia > Rodentia > Muridae > Rattus > Rattus norvegicus. The sequence continues at coordinate 89,561,379 of NC_141536.1, forward strand.
CTCCCCATAGGTTGTACATTTAAATACCTGACCATTAGGAGAATGGTACTGCTTGGGAAGGATTAGGAGGTGTGGCCTTATGGGAGTACATGCAGCCTTGTGGGAGGAAGTATCTCACTTTGGGTGGGCTTTGAGGTTTCAAAAGGCCAAGCCACGCCCAGTGACTCTGCCTGCCAGTTCAGATGTGGAATTCTCAGCTACTTTTCCATCACCATGTCTGCCTGTGTGCCACCATGCTTCCTGCCATGATGATAATGGACTAAACCTCTGAAGCGGTAAGCTGGCCCTCATTAAATGCTTTCTTTCATAAGGTTGTCTTTTCACTGCAATAGAACATTAAATAAGATGTCACGTGTTTGTGTGTGCTCACATGAGTGTGAGTGTGACAGATCCCTCAGAACTGGAGCCCCAGGTGTTTTTATGAGTCACCCAACATGGCTGCTGGGAATTGAACTCTGGTCCTCTGCAAGAGCAGTTAAGAGTATGCTCTCTTAACTGCTGAGTAATCTCTCCAGCCCAACTTTAGTTTCTGTGCAAGAGAATTCCAGTGGCATACGGCCTTCGTCTTTCTGTTCATCAGCTTAGTTCTCTGAAACGAAAGTATTTTGACTTTCTTTTCCTGAGCGTATTCATAAACAGAGGCAGTCTTCTGCTAATCCTTTTAAATATATGGATGTTTCTAGAATAAGAGACCTTTGTTTTGGTTGCTCTGACACACATGCCTTCTCTTCTGAAAGTGCTTCTTCCTAAGAGTTTCCTTTTCCAAAGAAGATGACTAAAAGAACAATTAGAAATTCGCATCAAGAGAATCATATTATGCTTCTGTATTGAGTCCCTACAATCCATTTAAAATTAAAACATAAAAGAGTCTCTAAAGGCATGCCATTGATGTTAGATGTTCTGTGTATAATCAGAGAGTAGTGGTGCCTGTGAAGGCGGTGGGAGGATTGTGCTAACTTTGTGTTCTGGCTTCTTTCACTTGGGGTAATTGAGATTCATCTGTGGTACCACAGGTAGTAATACTTTATCATTTTCATTGCTGAATAATATGATATAATTTTAATAGAGAATATTGAAATTCACAAAATAGGAGTATGTTAACCCTGCTTAATCTTTTACCTAAGTATAATAACAGTATAATAATGGTCAGGTAGTATATCTGAAATTCATTAGCTGTGAGGTCATATAGTGCAGTTCTTGGGGTATTAGACTTGTTTGTTTTTATGTTTTGAGACAGGGATTCTCTGTGAAACCCTGGCAGTTTTGGAACTCACTCTGTAGACCAGGCTGGCCTTAAACTCAGAGATTCACCTTCCTTCAAGTGCCGAGAGAAAAGTGTGTATCACTGCTTGGCCTGGGATGTTAGATTTATCTGTGACTTTAAGTCTTCAGACATTTAATAAGCTTGTGTTAATATCATGTGAGAACAAAGGTGTCAAGTGGACTTTAGCTGTGGAATAGTCTACTTTCATGGCCGGGGGGAGTTTGAAATTTTCCTCTCTTCTTCTTAATTTTATAGACGTGGAAGTGGCAGCCTGGGAAGATTACAGGGTCCGTCGTCATATGGGTCAGGCAGTTTTCAACAATCTGCTGGGGTTGGGGAGGCTAGGGTGAGTTCTTCCCTTTGCTGCTTAGGCCTCCTCTGAGCTGCAAACCTCTGAGCCTCTATTCTGTCAGCTTCCATCTGGCCCCGAGCCATGTCCACCCTGACCCCTGCTCTACCAGCTTGCACAGGTTTGCGCACTCCAGAAGAGTGAATGGCCTCTTCTGGCCACAGCAAGTTTGTTGCAGCCTCCTGGATACCCTAGAGCATCTCATATGCCTAAGCTTCCTGACTGCCCCTGCCTGGCCTGGGCTAGCCAATGGAATGAATGTGACTGCTCTGCTGATTGTTTACAGACTTCCAAGTCCCTTCCCCAGAGACAGAAAGGCTGTAGGATATGACGCTACACAGAAAGCTGGAACCTATGCTTAGTGCTGGTTTGCCTCCTTTTACCTTTCCTTCCATACCCTCTCTGGAGCACAGGACAGCCTCTCCTTCCCTCCTTTTGAATGGCACTGTGCAGGGGACTAGCTTGGACCTTAACAACTAATTTTACAGCTACATAAGATATGTAACCTCCTGCTGGCTGGCTTGCAGGACTTGAGAGGTGCAGGAAAGCCCTATTTTTGAACACTAGAAGCTGGATTTCCTATTTGCTTTCCTCTGTTATACTTTAAATCTCTCAAGACAGAGGGATTCCTTAGGAAGTCTAGGGTGAAAACCATGTACCCCGGGGCAGGCTAAAAATAAAGGCACATTAATAATTTTCAAACTACGAGCGTCACCTTTATCACGCTTGCTACCAAAGCATCCTAATTGATAGTTCCTCACTCCAACTTATACTAAAATGGCAGGTGCCTAAGCTCCAAAGCCCTTTCTTTCCCTAGCTCCCTCTCCACTGCAGTGACAGTCATGGGTATCATTTAGGAAGATGGGCCTTGTCTTATCTCATTCCTACAAATGACCCTGTGCTGTGGGTACCATGATTTTACCCATTTTACTGAAGATGAAAACGAGTCTGAGGGAGGTGACCCTCTCAGGGTCATTTACCTAGTGAGTGACAGGGCCAGAGCTTGGTAAATGGCTTTGTAGCTTCTAGATCCTTCCTTGTCTCTGTCTGCTACCTTCCCATTTGATCACCAGCCTAAACAGATCAGTTTAACCCACATAGAGGAAATGGGATTTTTGTCTTTGTTCCTTACCCTCCACCCAGAGCCCTTCCTACCAAGTGAAATTAATTGAACGAACAGTGAAATCTGGACACTTATATTCATGACAAAACTACAGTCATCCTATTAAACATATTCCATTGCTTCTTGGCACCAGCAGTGAACTTTTCATGGTAAATGACAACAGTGCATAGAGACAATCACTGTCCCAGTAAGAACAATGCTCTGGACCTTGGCTTTGCAAAGTTAGGATGAAAAGCCAAAGTATGTTGCAACCAAGTTACACATTAGTACATCATTGTTCGATACTTGCTTACCTTTGTCCTAATTTCTTATGTGCACTTTATCCTTTACACTTAGTTTTAAAAGTTTATATGTATGGGCATGTCACCCACATGAGTGTCAGTGCAACTGTGACCATGGGATCATTTAGAACTGGAGTCATAGATGCTTGTGTGCTACCGTGTAGGTGCTGGAAATTAAAACAGGGTCATCTGGAGAAACAGCAAGGACTCTTGACCACCGAGCCACCTCTCCAAGTCCCCATTAAAAATAAAAATTAAAGCACCTGTAAATTTGCTGGGGAGTGGGGTTGTAGAGTTAATAAGTCAAGGAATAAATTAACAAACTGCTTCTGTTTATGACTTTGTTCCAGACAGGGTCTGGCTAAATTACCCAGGTTGACCTTGAACTTGTTCCGTGGCTCAAGTAGCCTGAACTCTCAGCCCTACTGCTTCAGTCTCCTATGTACTGGGATGACTGGTGTGTGCCAGCATGCCCGGCAGGAAACCACTGTATTTAAGGGGTTAAATACACTTAGAAGGCTGAGACAGGATGATTGAGAGTTCAAGGTCAGCTGGTTCCAGGTCAGGCTAGGCTACCTGTGAGATCCTGTCTCTAAAAACAAAACAAAAATAAAAGCAAACATAAACAACACAAAGTAATAATTACTAAATTTTGATACCTCTTTGTAGTTTCTACACATTCTTTACCATTAACTTTGGTGTTTTCAGAAATCAATTCTGCTGTTATCCTGGCATCGCTGGGCACTGTCACAATTCACCCATTTAAAAGACACTTTGATCCTCTAGAAAAAGAGATGCTTCTGTCCTCCCAAGAGATTGCAACATAATGAATGGTTGCCATGTCTACGGATAAGCTCAGGGAATGTTTGTGAAGTAAGTCTTTATCTCCATTAAAGAATTTTCTGAGGAAAATTAAGGCAGGTACCTGCCTGCAGCTGGAAGGTTGGGGGCTTTGATGATGACCGTTAGGTGCGGCTCCTCCTTCCGTGTGGTATCTTATCCTTCAGGCCTCCTCGTGTGGACACCATGGATATCTTTACAGTGTGAAAGCTGTGTTCAAAGGCATCAAAACAGAGGCTGCCAGTATCTCATCGACCTGGGCTCAGAAATCCTGGAATGAGTCTCAGGAGAGAGGGGGTGGAGGGGAGGGAGAGAGAGAATGAGAGAGAGAGAGAGAGAGAGAGAGAGAGAGAGAGAGAAAGAGTCAGAGACACAGAGACACAGAGACACAGAGACACAGAGACACAGAGACAGAGACAGGAAGGAAGGAAGGAAGGAAGGAAGGGAGGGAGGAAGGAGGGAAGGAAGGAGAAACAGGTTTAAGAGGAGAGATATAAACACTCTCTGTTGTTGAGAGGAGTGGCCTGCCCACACAGAAAAGGGAGGAATGATTGGCAGTCATTTTCCAGGGAATGGCTGCCCACAGAACAATTATTATATCTATTTCTCTTCTGGGAGTCACACTTGCTTCAGGATCTTACAAACCCAGAGCTAGCGCACCATCCATGGCTGCCATGTGGAAAAATCAGCTTTAAAATGAGACAAGCCCACAGGCAAGCAGGTCTGAAAGGTGGAGCAGCTTTCCACTGGAGTGGAACAGGAAGGTTGTCCAGCTAGCACAAGGTTTGGAGCCATGCCACTCTGAGCTCTTACCCAGGCTCTGCTTTGGGACTTTGGGAAATGGCCTTGGTAGCTCCAAGCCCCAGATAATCATCTATAAAATCTGAAGGGTAATAGTAACTGCCCTCATAAAAGTGCTGTGAAGTCCAAATGTGAGAACATTTATGAGCTTGCCAAAGTGCTGGGGGCAATAATAGCGCTCCAGTAATAACTATTGCATATATAGTTATACACCACATAGAGACTTCTTAGTCAACAATGAGACTATGCAGTGGTGGTCCCATAGAGCTATACTGTCTAATGATGTCATAGCCATCTTAGCCATTTAAGTATGTTCCACCATATTTGTACAACAATGAAATTACCTAACAATGTTTTTCTCAAACTCTGGCTACCTTATTAAGCAACATATGACTGCACTGAAATAGATACATGACCTTTGCCCTACAGAAATTCTCCTTTCTGTGCTAGACCTTATAAGTCAAACAAATGGGATGGAGAGGTGGCTCAGTGGTTAAGAGCACTGACTGCTCTTCCCGAGGTCCTCAGTTCAAATCCCAGCAACCACATGGTAGCTCACAACCATCTGTGATGGGGATCCAATGCCCTCTTCTGGTGTGTCTGATGACAGCTACAGTGTACTCACGTACATGAAATAAATGAATTTAAAGGATTTTAAAAAAAAGTCAAACAAATGTGAGGTTCCAATCGTGGGTCTGCTTTGGAAGCAACATACTGATCAGTAGATCTCACACACTAGAAGTCTTAATTAACATGTTCTGAATTCCACTAGAGATACAGTAAATCAAAAATAATCCTTTACAAAAATAACTTTAGTTACAGGAAAGGAAAAATGACAGTTATTAAGTTTCTCGTTCTTCTTAGGTAGTAAGTCAGATACTAGGATAAAGAGCCCATCTCCTGTGCCCCTGTCCGCAGAAGGGCATTGTTGAACCCATCACTGTCCCTTTTATCAAAGAGGCCGGCTCAGATTGCACTCGACAGCTTTTCCGGTGTCGTGTACATAGGCTAAATGGCCACTTTATTCCATCCTGAGTGTGCGACGTGGAGCATTTTGTCTCTTCTGCAGATGTGTGTGTTTTGTACACCTATTAATTCACAAGAGATTACTCCTTTCTGATACTACTCAATGCGACTGCAGCTTGATTTGGTGTCTGTGGTTCATTGATGCCAGAGATCAGCATTTTTCTCTCTGCCCCCAGCCCCTGTCTCCCCTCTCTCTCATACACACCATAGTATCCATCTCTGACATCAGCTCTACTATTACACGTTGAGCAATCATCACTGTTATCTAGTTTAAGAATATATATTTATTATCGTATCATCATCTTCAATCATCACCAATCATAACCATCATCAATCATCATCACCATCATCAATCATAATCATCAATCATCATCAATCATCATCAACCATCACCATCATTACCATCATATCAATCATCACTATCATCATCAATCATCATTATTTTCAAAAAATGTTAGCATTTAACAACACACACACACACACACACACACACACACACACACACACACACTCCAGTGGCTTTTCAAGCCACTAGGACACAGGCATCTTCTCGGCCCTTCGCTGAAGGCTTTAACCTTCAGGATGGCAGTCTGATTAGAGAGCCTTCCCTTCCCCCAGAACCTGGAAGTTGCTCATTGCACCACAGCGATGATTGGGGCAGTTCCAGCCTTGCTTTTGGCAGCATTTACCGACCCAGTGTCCACAGTGTATCCAGGTTGACGGTTGAGCAGAAGCAGCTCTTGAAGTTATAATGCCTCAGATCGACTTTCCCAAAGTCACCTGGAGGGAATTTGTCAAAGCTGACAAATGGTCAAAATGGTGACCCAATCCTCCAGCACTGCCCAGACTTCCCAGGACCTCTGGTGCTATGTGGCTGTAGCAAACTTGTTCAGGAAGCCTCTGGGTCTTCCTCGGGATAGGTGGCAGGGTGGCCACTGGAAATTCCTCTTAATTTGTTTCTTTATAAGTGTTAGAACCAACTTCTCAGTTTATAGACTGCTAGCTTGGAAAAGAAAAGATTCTTGAAACTCTGTGTCCTGCCCAGACTGGTTAGACAAGGTCTTAGGAGGAATCTTTTGTGGCTAACACCAGTCAGCTGGAGCCCTGCTGTCTTCAGAGCCACTGTAGCACTTCTTTGCAAAGGGACCAGCCCTGAGAGGATCAATTGCTTCTGGTTAATCAAATAATTAGAATTATCATCCTTTGAGATTTCTCAGGAACAAGAAAAATACTCTACCTTTAGTGAATATCTTCTCTTTGTAATTCATGATTAACTATTTTTTCACACAGAAGTCAACACTTATTAATCATTTCATGTATTAGGTAGTATGCTGCTAATTGGTTCCTTAATGTTCTTGTAAAGGAGGCTGCTCCATTATACCCCCATTGTACAGATAAGAAAATGAAGGTGAAGAGAAGTTAACTTGTCCAAGAGCACACAACTGCTGTTATGGGGCCTGGATCCAGTCTCTGGAGTGTTTGAGCTTACAGTGCAGGCTCTGAAGGAGAGTGGGTGACAACTTACATGACCACGTTTGCATTATAGTGCAAAGTCCCGAATGTGGGAGACATGCTATCTGAGACTCAAGAGTAAGAATCACCAGTGCAGGGCTGGAGAGATGGCTCAGTCTTTAAAGGCCCTGGCTGCTTTTCCAAGGACCCAATTTTGGTTCCCAGAACCCACTTTGTGCAGCTCTCAACCACTTATATCTCCAGCTTCAAGGCATCTGAAACCTCTGGTCTCTGCAGGCACCTGCCCTCACATATGCACCCCCGAATACCCTTCATTAAAAATAAAATAAATCTCTAAAAGAGAATCGTTTATTAAATGTCCCCAAATGCTATAAAGCCCACCTATCACAGACATCCTTACATCTGAACCATTTCTGCTCTGTCACCTTTACATGGAACCGACCTCCCAGCCCAATCAAAACCAGTGTGGGTCTCCATCTTCATGCCCAGAATTTGTTCACACCATTTCCTCTTTGCTGCTCTTTCATTTTCCCAGTCTAATTTCCCTTTTCCTAGCTTCCCCTTTTCTGTTTGTAAATTACTATCTATGTATGTGACTATCTGTGTGCCTGTGCGTGTGCCTGCTCAAGGAGGTAGATGGGAGAAGTGTCAGTTCTCTGGAGTTTCAGGCAGCTGGGAATCAAACTGATGCATTTATAAAAAGATAAAGAAAGGGGGGATATGTTCTATGGAGGTGTGGGGGAAGGGGTGCCTCTGCGGGCCCATTTTGAGGCACCTCTTCCCCTAGAGTTTATTCAGTGCATGGGGAGGGGAGTTAAGAAGGTAGTAGCAGAGAAAGACAGACAGACAGGGGTGGGGGGGAGACAGAGATAGAGACAGAGAGAGACTCACCAGCCATGAGCATGGTCATGGAGAGGGGAGGGAGGGGAATGGGGAGAGAAGAGACAAAGGGGGAAGAGGGTAAGAGAGCAAGAGAGAGCAAGAGAGGGAGGAGGGGGCAAGCAGCCCCTTTTATAGTGTCAGGCAGGCTTGACTATGGTCAGGTAACTGTGGAGTGGAGCTTAGACAGAATGCTCTTAGCCACCGAGCCTTCTCTCCACGCCCTTACATTGACCACTACCTTACATTGACCTTGTAGAAACCACAAACAAGGAAATCTTCGGCTTGGCGTTCCACCTCTGCCTTTGGAAATTAGCTACCAGAACTTACAGAACCTTTGAAAAACATCTTTTGACATCTATAAAAGACAGTGTATTATTTTCTTAGTAAAAATGCCTTTTTGTTTCCTGATTGTGGACACAGCTATTTCCTACTCCTGCTGTTGCTATATCTATACTGACATCAGGGTCTGTGTCCCTTCTTAAAAGTGAGACAAAAGAAACCATTCCTCCCATAAGTCACTTCTTGTCAGGTATTTGGCTATAAAAATAAGAAAAGTAAGTAATACAGAAACATGTTACCAAGTAGGGAGAGTGAGAGCCAAAGTTATAGTTTAAGTTTTAATCACTGTGCCTAAGGGATCCACTAACAAAATGTGTCTGCCCTGTAATATCCTTGCAGAGGATGGATACCGCCTGAGATTCTGGAGGCTACTGTTTAGGAAGATAACAAGCCACGTGTTTTGTGTTTTTGTACCCTAAACAAGTTTGTTTGACCCAATCGGGTGTGCTTGGTCACATTCAGACAGGAAGTATGTCAGGATACATGCTTGCCCACGATTGGTGGGAAATATGTGGCCTTATGGGTGTGCCTTTATAAACCTCTGCAAAATGTGACTCATTACCATTTTTTGGGAACCCCAGAACGGACTTGGTCAGAGTTCATCATCTTGGCCAGCATTTAATCGATGCTTGCTTCAATCTGACTCAAAGATGGTGGTAATGGTCTCATTCCTGCCCAATGGGCTTAACAGGAGGCCATTGCTGTGACAATCTTGATCATGTGGTTTGTAGGCCTTTTGAACTGGCTTGTATGAGGGCTGTGGAAGAATGTGGAGATCTAGGCTAGAGAAGCCTTGTAACACTGTCATAGGTAATGTTCGGCTGGCTGTCAACATGACCCAAAGCTCGAGTCACGTGGGAGGAAGGAATCTCAACTGAAGATGACCCTGATCAGATTGAACTGTGGCCGTATGTGTGAAGCTTTTTTTTTTTAAAGTCATGTGATATATGCGATATCTTTTTTTTATTATTAACTTGAGTATTTCTTATTTACATTTCGAATGTTATTCCCTTTCCCGGTTTCCGGGCAAACATCCCCCTAATTCCTCCCCCTCCCCTTATTTATGGGTGTTCCCCTCCCCACCTTCCCCCCATTGCCGCCCTCCCCCCAACAATCACGTTCACTGGGGGTTCAGTCTTAGCAGGACCAAGGGCTTCCCCTTCCACTGATGATCTTACTAGGATATTCATTGCTACCTATGAGGTCAGAGTCCAGGGTCAGTCCATGTATAGTCTTTAGGTAGTGGCTTAGTCCCTGGAAGCTCTGGTTGCTTGGCATTGTTGTTCATAAGGGGTCTCGAGCCCCTTCAAGCTCTTCCAGTTCTTTCTCTGATTCCTTCAACGGGGGTCCTATTCTCAGTTCAGTGGTTTGCTGCTGGCATTCGCCTATGTATTTGCTGTATTCTGGCTGTGTCTCTCAGGAGAGATCTACATCCGGCTCCTGTCGGCCTGCACTTCTTTGCTTCATCCATCTTGTCTAATTGGGTGGCTGTATATGTATGGGCCACATGTGGGGCAGGCTCTGAATGGGTGTTCCTTCTGTCTCTGTTTTAATCTTTGCCTCTCTATTCCCTGCCAAGGGTATTCTTGTTCCCCTTTTAAAGAAGGAGTGAAGCATTCACATTTTGATCATCCGTCTTGAGTTTCATGTGTTCTATGCATCTAGGGTAATTCAAGCATTTGGGCTAATAGCCACTTATTAATGAGTGCATACCATGTGTGTTTTTCTGTGATTGGGTTACCTCACTCAGGATGATATTTTCCAGTTCCAACCATTTGTCTATGAATTTCATAAAGTCGTTGTTTTTGATAGCTGAGTAAGATTCCATTGTGTAGATGTACCACATTTTCTGTATCCATTCCTCTGTTGAAAGGCCTCTGGGTTCTTTCCAGCTTCTGGCTATTATAAATAAGTCTGCTATGAACATAGTGGAGCACGTGTCTTTTTTATATGTTGGGGCATCTTGTGGGTATATGCCCGAGAGAGGTATAACTGGATCCTCAGGTAGTTCAATGTTCAATTTTCCGAGGAACCTCCAGACTGATTTCCAGAATGGTTTTACCAGTTTGCAATCCCACCAACAATGGAGGAGTGTTCCTCTTTCTCCACATCCTCGCCAGCATTTGTTGTCACCTGAGTTTTTGATCTTAGCCATTCTCACTGGTGTGAGGTGAAATCTCAGGGTTGTTTTGATTTGCATTTCCCTTATGACTAAAGATGTTGAACATTTCTTTAGGTGTTTCTCAGCCATTCGGCATTCCTCAGCTGTGAATTCTTTGTTTAGTTCTGAACCCCATTTTTTAATAGGGTTATTTGTCTCCCTGCGGTCTAACTTCTTGAGTTCTTTGTATATTTTGGATATAAGCCCTCTATCTGTTGTAGGATTGATAAAGATCTTTTCCCAATCTGTTGGTTGCTGTTTTGTCCTAACCACAGTGTCCTTTGCCTTACAGAAGCTTTGCAGTTTTATGAGATCCCATTTGTCGATTCTTGATCTTAGAGCATAAGCCATTGGTGTTTTGTTCAGGAAATTTTTTCCAGTGCCCATGTGTTCCGGATGCTTCCCTAGTTTTTCTTCTATTAGTTTGAGTGTATCTGGTTTGATGTGGAGGTCCTTGATCCACTTGGACTTAAGCTTTGTACAGGGTGATAAGCATGGATCGATTTGCATCCTTCTACATGTTGCCCTCCAGTTGAACCAGCACCATTTGCTGAAAATGCTATCTTTTTTCCATTGGATGGTTTTGGCTCCTTTGTCAAAAATCAAGTGCCCATAGGTGTGTGGGTTCATTTCTGGGTGTGAAGCTTTTTCTTAATTGCATATTGGTGTGGGTGGCACCATTCCTAGGCAGGTAGGCTTGGAATGTGTGAGAAAGTTAGCTAAAATGGCCTGGGAGCAAGCCAGTAATCAGTGAGCTCTGTGGTTTCTGACCCGACTTCCTCAGTGAAAGGGTTGTTACCTGGAAGTAGAAACCAAAGAAGCCCTTTCCTTTCCAACTTGTGAGGAATCTGTGTGACTCCATTTTGAAGGTAGGAGTCATAGCTGTGTTGTTAAAAATAAGTTTCCATTTACTGTAAGAGCTGAGTTTCTGTCTCTGTTTCCTAGAACCTGACCTACCCAACCCATGACCTTGACTTGCTTTAGAGAATACCCGCTAGCCCGCACGTGGTGATAGCTGTTGTTTTGGGATTTTCCTACACCTCTTTATTCCTCCATTGTCTCTCTCCTGTAAATCTACTTCTCACATACTTCTGATTGTACTCCTAAGAAATGAACTCAGGGCTATCCTCATTAGTCTGACTTGGGAGGCAGTCACTGGCCAGCTCTCTGGTGCACCCCAATACAAATCAAGCTTGCTTCAAATTTTGGTAGTGGTCTTTTTCTTGCCCAGTGGGATTAACAGTTGCTGCTCCTTCTCCTTCTCCTTCTCCCTCTCCCTCTCCCTCTCCCTCTCCCTCTCCCTCTCCCTCTCCCTCTCTCTCTTCTTCTTCTTCTTCTTCTTCTTTTTCTTCTTCTTCTTCTTCTTCTTTTTCTTCTTCTTTTTCTTCTTCTCCCCCTCCCCCTCCCCCCTCCTCTTCTTCCTCTTCCTCTTCCTCCCCCCCTCCCCTTCCCCCTCCTCTCCCTCCCTCCTCCTCTTCCTCTTCCTCCCCCCCTCCCCTTCCCCCTCCTCTCCCTCCCTCCTCCTCTTCCTCTTCCTCCTCCCCCTCCCCTTCCCCCTCCTTTCCCCTTCTTCTTCCTCCTCCTCCTCCTCCCCCTCCCCTCCCCCAACTCCTCCTCTTCCTCCTCCCCCTCCCCTTCCCCCTCCCTTCCCCTTCTTCTTCCTCCTCCTCCTCACCCTCCCCTCCCCCAACTCCTCCTCTGCCTCTGCCTCCTCCTCCTCCTCCTTCTCCTTTTCTCCAGGGTTCTGATCACAGCAACAGAGAGCTAACTGAGTGAACGCTGTAAGCAAGGCTCAATGGACCATTCTGGTTTAGATCTTCAGTAGGACCAAAATGCTAAGACAAAATTAGACAGCTGAGGCCTGACTCCTGAGGTTTTAGAGAAGATCGAGGACTCTGCTGGAAACTGAGCTCAAAGGCCATTTGTGTTGTGTCCTGTAAAGAATCTGTCTGCATCCTGAGAACTTGAGACTGGATTTATGAGTTGAGGACCAAAGAGAGACTTTAAGACAGACTAGCACTCAGGTTGTATCACAACTACCGCTGATTGCTTTTATCCAGGTCTACAATTCGGGGGTCTGGGGGTGGAGCAAATGGAGAGGAAAGATAAGAAGAACCTCTAGTTAGGTCAGTGGTGCTCAATCTGTGGGCCTCAACCCCTTTGGTGGTCACATCAGATATTCTGCATATCAGATATTTATGTTACAATTTATCACAGTAGCAAACTTACAGATATGAAGTAGCAACAACATAATTTTATGGTTGGGGGGGCCACCATGGTATGAAGAACTGTATTAAAGGGTTGCAGCATTAGGAAGGTTGAGAACCTTTCCTTTAGGTGAAGAAAGGAGCTATTGGCTGTAATTGTCAAGAGATTTGTGGATGTGCTCCAGGGGAGGGCCACACCTCTAGAAGCTCCATCTTGTAAAAACCAATGCTCATCAATAACACCTGCCAGGGAAGTCGCTTTCAGCTGCTGAGTTGAACGCCTCAGTTGGTTGGCCTCTCTCCTTTCTGTCACTGTGAACAGAAAAGCAGCAGTGAGCAGTAGCCGGGCCACAGCCTGAATGCTGTTCTGGCTTGAAATTTTCCTTCATCAAACACGTGAGTCCATTTACTTTCCAATTTAGCCTCCACCAAGTTCCCAGGCAAGGTCAGAATGAAACCGATTCTTTGCCTGAAATAGCACACAGATGGTTTCTAGCCCAGTTCCTGATTGAGCCGATTTGCCTGTGCAGCTCCATGAGCCAGATCTCTGGAGCCAGCATTTCTCTTGACACTCTGGTTTTCCAGTTCCCACCATAATAACTCACTAAATTCTGACTATGGCATTCTAGGGCTTTTAACCCTTAAAGTTTCAAACTCTTTCACATTCCTCTCAGCTAGCTGCAAAGGCCTAAGAACCAATATGGTCAGAATTTTCAAAACCATGGCACCGCTTCTCCACTAGTCCTCGTTAGCTAACTTTTCTGGGTGTGTGACAAAGTATCCAACAAAGGCATGTTAAGGATGAAGAGTTGGTCTTGAATTAAGAAGGAATCTCCTGCTTCCTGTCCCGGCCGCCATTGCAGAGCAGCAGCCATGGTCCTGTGCTACCCCATAGCCGTGGGCCTCAACAAGGGCCACAGGGTGATGAAGAAGAACGTCGGCAAGCCGAGACTCAGCCTGCGCTGCGAGCGCCTCACCAAGCACACCAAGTTTGAGCGGGACATGATCCGAGAGGTGTGCGACTTTGCGCCTGACGAGCGGTGAGCCATGGAGTTGCTCAGTGTCCAAGGACAAGCGCGCACTCAAGTTCATCCAGAAGAGGGTGGGCACGCACATCCACGCAACGTGCTGGCAGCCATGAGGAAGGCGGCGGCCAAGAAGGATTGATGATTGATGAACCCTCCCCCAATAAAAGATCGTTCCTACCCGCCCCCCAAAAAAGTAGAAGAAGAAGAAGGAATCGCCTGGTGTTGTTGTCTGCACTTTAATCCTAGCACTCAGGAGGCAGAGGCAGGTGGATTTCTTGAGTTCATGACAGGGTCCCAGCTTTTCAGTCTGGAACCCAGAATATGGAATGGTGTCACCAATGTTTAGGGTATGTTTCTCACCTCAATTAATTCAATTTAGAAACCCCTTCACAGACAAGCCTTGAGACTTGTCTTCTAGGTAACTGGATCCTGTTGAGTTGACAGCCACTATTAACCAGCACACCCACTGATAGAAATTAACATAACTCTGTTTTTCAACTTTCCAGAAGATACTACAATGATCAGTGGTGAATCTGTTCTTGTAGATGTGTGCCAGACTCTTCTTAAAGAGCGCGTTCCTGGGAATGGAAGAGTTGAATCACAAGGTGTACCGATGACAATGGAAGATGCTACCACTTGTCCTCCCAGTGGGTGTCCCCTTCTCATCCACGCATCTGAATTTGAGAATTTGTCATTTCCTTTTGTCTTGACAGTTCTTGACACTGCTAGATATTTCGATTTTTATCAGTCTTAGTGGTAAAAACATTTTCTCGCTGTTTACTTTCTCTCTCTGTCCTCTTTCCTTCCTTTCTTGTTTTATAAAATAATTTATTTTTTTTATGTACACTGGTGTTTTGCCTGCATGTATCTCTGTGTGAGGGTGTCAGATCCCCTGTAACAGGAGTTACAGACAGCTGTGAGCTGCCATGTAGGTGCTGGGAATTGAACCTGGGTCCCCTGGAAGAACAGCCATTGCTCTTAACTGTCAAGCCATCTCTCCAGATCCCCCTCCCCCTCTCCTTCCTTTCATTCTTTCTCTTCCTCTTCTTTTTGGAGACAGGGCTTCACTTTTTAGCACTGGCTGTCCTGAAGCTTGCTTGATAAGTAGACCAGGCCGGCCTTGGACTTGTCGAGATCCACCGTCCTCTACCTCCAGAGTGTTGATATTAAAGACGCGCAGCCTACCTATGACCTTTTTCTCACTGTTTTGTAAAAGATAAGATTTTTAGCTTGCCAATACAATTTCTTTATGGATCTGTAAATCCCACTGAAGTTTTCCATTTCTTTTTCTATTCTCTCTCTCAAGTACTGGGGTCACAGATGTGCAACAGCATACCTGTTATACGGGACATTAGGGCTTGATCCTTGGACTTCAGGCATGCTAGGCAAACACTTTACCAGCCAAATCTCCAGCCAGTGTGAATTGTTTGAGTGTTTGTCTATTTCCCTCTTTGGAGTAAGTTCTGGTTTGCTTTGCTTTGTTTGTTTCTAAATTCTGAGTCTCTCCTTTACTGGCTTCCACATAGATAGCCACTAGTCTACTCTCTTATCCAGAACTTGGTTTTTTATTGTTAGAATCTTGCTATCTCACCCAAGCTTGTCTATATGAGCTTAGGATGGTTTCTAACGCAATCAAGATCCCCGAGTGCTGGGGTTTGGGGTTACAAACATAGATCACCATATCTAGAATATTCCATCTTCACCCTTACATTGGCCTTTCTGCTGTATAGACAGTGACGAGATCTGACTCACAGAGAGTAGAGTGTCCTCAAGACCTCCCTCAACAGTCAGCTGGCTACAGTCAGGGTTCTGTTCTTACCTTTGCTGTGTCTTGAACCTTGATTCTTTGTGTACTTCGTTAGTCATAATGCTTGCACCTCATTTTTTACTACCAAGAAGTTGACACACTTTCCAGAAGGCTGATTGCCTTTTGCTGGTTGGCCCTTGACTGACAGGCTGGGAGTGCCAATGGTAGCTACTGCCCTGTGGGGTGCGGGTGGGTTCCTGCTCCCAGGGCAGGGTCCTGCTCCTGGTTAGATTGCTCTGCAGCCTCCCGAAGGTGCGATACAGATACATTTCCTGTGGAATTACTGCAGCTCCTACTGGCCCTTGGTCTGTGCAGTGCTGCTCTGTGGGGAGGGGCATTTGATAAGCGCAGCTGCTGAGCCTTGGGACAGCCCTGGTCTGCATGTCCAGCCTTGGGTGTGTTGCTCACAGGACTCTCGGCTGCTTGTTACATTCCCTTTTCTAGAAGTATTTGCGTAAATTGCGGTAAACGGATGATGTCATCCTTGAGGTTTTGTATTTGAAATCTCAGTCCACATGTCTGCCTGCCCATGTGGTCTTTGATTTGGGATGGGTTTATGGCTAAAGTTGGGACTGAAATCACACTTACTTCTAGCCTGTTGCTTCAGCCTTCCTATCATGTCTCTTACTAACAGAGCTGAGCTCCCTAGGAAAGTAGTTTGTGGCTAGCTTCCACCACCTATTGGTATCACAAGAAAACTAACGAGGCCCACTGGAGGTGAAGTATCAAAGTGCCATCTCTGTTTCTGCATGCAAGCTCAGTTCTCAGTTGGGGAACAAAGAGTAGACGGAAGGATGAAATGCTGGTGGGATAGCTTGGCTGAACAAGCACTCCTGCACAAGCCGTCCTTGCCTCCTCACTCAAAGGAAAGACTAGTAGGGAAAATAGCACAGAGTTCATCAAGCAATGATACGCAGCTCAAAAGCTGAGGGAACCATGTGACCTGCTGATGCCAAAAATCAACTCCGCAGTAAATGGAGCACAGCAACCATCAGCTCTTTTCTTCCCCTCTTCATTTAAAAAACATGGTGGCTCACAGCTTCACTCCTAGCGTTCAAAAGGCAGAGGCAGGTCTCTAAGTTCAAGGCCAGCCTGGCCTACAGAGCGAGTTCCAGGCCAACCAGAGCTACACAGAGATTCTTTATAGGATACAGACTATAAGGTCGAGCTGGCCTTTAACCCCAGTGTGTAGGAGGTAGAGGTGAGTGCACCTCTCTGAGTTTAAGGCTAGCCTAGTTGACATGGCAAGTTCCAGGCCAGCCAAGGATACAAACAAACAAACCTTACAACACTGTGAGTGGATCTGAGCCCAGGTTGGCTTAGGGTATCTCACTGTACTGATTTAAAGTGGGTTAAGGCTGAAAGTGTGATTGCAAGCTATTTGTACCAGGTTCACCCTCCTCTACACTGCCGCTCTGAGCCAACGAGGAGGGCAAATTTCACTCCTTAGATTTGTTGTGCAGTTCTGCAAGAAACTTAGCTGATACCATTTTTAAAAATCAGACGCCTGTGCTCTCTCACAAGTCTGGAACATTTTGTGGTGACCACTTTCAAGAACTATAGACTGTTGCAGGATATTTGATCACACTGAACCTAGAGATTGTGTTATTTACTAAAAAAAAAAAAATGTTTCTAGTCATAGCATGACTCAGCCCTTAGAACACACCTTTAATCTCCCCAGCTGGAATACATACACACACACCCTTAATATACACCTTTAATGCCAAATAATGAAGGTAAAGTTAGTTTGTAGAAGGAAGCATCCAGTGATGTCTAGTTGAGTGGCAGACAAAGTGACAAATCAGAAAAAGATTTGACAGAATAGGATGTGCCCAACTCTCACAAGAAGAGAGAGGAAATGGGAAACAACAGGAGGCAGTTTTGTAGAGACAGGTTGAAGAAAGAACATACTCGGCTCAGGCGAAGGCAGAGCAAGCCAGAGAGTGAGAAGGAACCAGAAGATTAGAACACATTGCTGAAGTTAGTATGAGGCCAAGCAGAGCCATTCAGTCAGAAACTGAGAGAAGCCAGATTGACTCAGTCAGCTTGGAGAGGAGTTTGAGCCAGAACGGCTGAGATGAGCCAGCCAGCCACAGCTCAGAAAGAAAGGGCGAGCTTATTCAGCAGTAAGCCTCAGAGGCTGAAAACATCTAGGCCTAGATTAGATTGTACGGAGGCTAGAAGCTTCTGGGACTAGGACTAGGACTAGATTAACAGTCTGAGGCAGTAAGCATCCGAGATAGTTACTTATAGGAAAATAAAAGTTACTTTAACAGGAGGCTGAACTTCAGCTTCTCAAGTTTTACTCCATCTCCCATTTTTTCCTGGAGAGTTTCCTTCTTCCTTGTTTTTCTCCAGTGCCTTGCTTCTTTTGGCTTTCCTGGAGAGTTTCCTTCTTCCTTGTTTTTCTCCAGTGCCTCCCTTGGGCTTTCCTGGATGGTTTGCATGCCAGGCATAGCTCTCTGCCTGAGGACATGAATTACACTTCTTTTCTGACTGTGTTGCCGGTTATTTTAGGCCTCTCTGCCTCAACTCAGCCCCTTGGACAGTCTGCCTCAGGCCTGTCCACTCCAATGCAATACAGCTGCCTTAAGTATCTGACACGCGTGATCAGTGTCTATGTGACCCTGCACCAGTCATACGTATACACCAGGGGTGCAAATATAAGCCAAATAGATAAAGTCCTTTTTAAAAAGTTTATTAAATCTTATTTATTTATTGATTGTATGTGCATATGCACATATGTGTTCACGTGATACAACACACTAGTGTTGGCCAGAGCACTGCTTCTTGTATGTGGGTCCTGGGAATCGAACTTGGGTCATCAAGCTTGATGGCTGGTGCCTTTACTTAATGAGCCATCTTGCTGGGAGAGCTCATCCAATGCCACAAAGGGAGGTTTGAGAGATGAGGCAAGAGTCCAGCTTACCTGTGCAGTCACAGTGAGACAGTCTTCTCAGAAGTTGAAGACGGTGTTAGCGGTGGCCTCATGGATAAGGTGAAGACTTACCTGACTCTAAAAGAATGTGTAGGAGTTTCCATAATCTCCCACCATCCGGGTTGCTATAGTTACAGCTAGAGTAGGCAACTAAATCTTAAAGAGTAGGAGGGCAAGGAGGGGTGAGAAAGTGTAAGGGAGACTACTTTGGGAGTTTTGTAGTTGGTCTACACAACTCCTAGAGAAGAACTTCTGTTTTTCACTGGTTTCCTCCACTAGCAGGAAGAATCTGTTTACATTTCATAAGAGGAGATTATAATGTGAGTATTACCATTTTCCATAGTAATTACTATTCATCGAAGGTAGAACACTGTGTCTGTGGATATTGTGAGCAGGGGTTCCTTCATGCTGGAAAGTCCTCTCGCTGTTCCCAGATTGCATTGTTCGAGGCTCCCCCTGCTGGTGATAATCGGAAATTCAGAAGTCCGTTTCTCCTTGTCCATAAGGCTGCATTTAGGTACCCTAGAACCCACCGGCACGAATAGGTATTCTAAGGTAGCGAAGCTCAGGCTGGTTTGGTTCTGTTTCGCTGGGTGGACAGCAGTGAAGGACATAGAGTGTGGAGGAAGCTTGTCATGCTAGACAGTAGCCAAATTCAGGCCCCAGGATCCTGTTCTCTGCTCACACAGTAACCATAGTTGGTAGGAGAATCTGCTGTAGATGTGGGTGGGAGACTCCGAGGGTGGGAGACTCCGAGGGTGGGCCCCCCTTTCCTCAGGCCACATCCATCGAGCGGACCCACACTAGTGATTCACATTTTATTCCTTCGTGGAGCATGGCCTCGGGGAGCCAGGCTGCTCCAGTTTGGGGATTTGGTCCCCATTTCCCTTCCCAGTTGCAGCAAATGGCGCATCAGTTACTGATAACGCAGCCCAGGGCTTGGCTTGCAGGAGCCACTGCCCAGAAGCAGAGGCGGATCCTAGCTCATCAGCTCATCACTAGTGGTTTTTCAGGAGAAGGTGTAGCTTCAGCTATGTTCTGTCGAGAGCCTTTTGTCACTGCTAAGGAGCTGGGGCCCTGGGTTTACATATTTATTTTTTAAAACCATCGTCTTGTTCATTAAATGCACTGTTGAGATGAAACACCATGACCAAAAGCAACTTGGGCAGAAAAAGGGTTTATTTGGCTAACATCCTGAATCACACGCAGTTCACTGAGAGAAGCCAAGGGAGGAACTCAAACCAGGCAGGAACCCGGAGGCAGCAGCTGATTCAGATGCCGTGGAGGGGTGCTGCTTCCTGGCTTGCTCAGTCTGCTTTCTTATAGAACCCAGGACCACTAGCCCAGGGATGGTGCCACCCACAATAGGATGGGCCCTTCCCAATCACCAATTAAGAAAATTCTCTACAGGTCTGCCTACAGTTCGGTCTTACAGAGACATTTCCTCATTTGCAGTTCTGTCTTTTCAGATGACCCAGTCCTTTGTCAAGTCGACAAACAAACAAACAAATAAACAAACAAAAAAATCCAGTCAGCACATTGATCTTCAGAGATAGGCCACAGTCAATTCCACAATGACCTTCAGAGATAGGCCTGAGCCAGTTCCGGCATCCAGTATTTGAAGGACCAGAATATTCATGAAACACTTGTCCTTTCTGAGTCATTGTCAAGGTTAGCCATTTCGACCGAATCTCCTTTACCTTCTTGGATCTATTGCTCTCTGTTTGTCCCTTGAGACACTTTCTGGGTTGTTCATATTCACCCTGCATTCGTGTCTAGCTGCAGTCTCAGCCAGGATGTTTGGGACTGTGGAAATGGATCAGTCTTTCCCTCCTGGGAGACTCCTGAGCTTCCTCTGCACCCCTCCCCCCACCCCACCCCCAGATCCCTGTATGCTTAGATAAGCTCTGGGGACAGGAAAGATGGTTCAGCTGTGACTCAAAATAAACCTTTCCTTCTCAGTGTTAAATTTTGGAGGAGAAGTAACTAGAATAGAAAGTCGGTACCAAAGTCTAGGCATCGCTGTGATAAACCTGGCCATGTGACTTGTAGCCAGTTGGGACTGGTCTGTGACATTTGGAATTTTTTCATAACAGCCTGAATGAACCATTCTGGTGAGAGTTGGAAGAGCAGAATCCCAAGAGAAATCTGACAATCGGCGCCTGGCTTATGACGTTTCACAGGCAAACATGGACTCTATCGAGAACTAGACTAGGGGTCACTTATGTGATAGTCTGGAGAAGAGTGTGACTGTATTCTGTCTGTTCTCAAAACTTGATTGAGGATAAATTAGAAATAGACTAGATTGTCTGGTGAAGTAATTTCGTTTAACATAGTATTAGGCTGTGCCATGGCTATTGCTTACTGCTTCCATACAGGTCGACTGTGAGAAGGAAGAGAGCAGCAGAAGATACACAAAACGTGCAATTTGGCAAGAAAAAGTGTGAGCAAGTTTAAAGTTACAGGCAAGGCAGATTCAAAAGCAGTGGTAGCCTGTGGCAGGTGGGTGAGTTGGCCCAAGGTCATGAGAGCAAGAGAGCTGGCCCTGACATGCTGCAGAACTCTGGAGAAGAGGCCCTGTGTCTTGCCTGGGCAGCAGAGCAGAGCTGGTCCTGGTGACAATGGTGTAGGTGAGCTGGCCCAGAGGACATGAGAGCCAGAGAGCTGCCTCTGCCCCTTGCTGACTGTGGCATTGGGTGAGCTCACCCTGGCAGTGCAGGCACAGGAGAGCTGGTGGACTGACCAACTCAGCTACTTCCCAGGCCCAGATCCAGGCTTTGAGCCTGCCAACCCCCTAATTTATCCCATCTCATGAGAGAGCCAGTCCTGTAGATCCAAAGCTGCAGGATCTCCATGACACAGGTCAACAACAGGATATCCATGAGGAGTCCCTGCAAGGATCCAGTATTGAAAGTCTAGAAGCCAGAGGCCTTGAAACAGACCATGGCTCACTGCAATGAACATTTACAAGATACGTGGACAAAAGGGTATACTATGTGACACACTGTGACACCCTGCAGCTTCCACGGCAAGATGCTTTTCTT
Organism: Rattus norvegicus; assembly: GCF_021556685.1. Lineage (NCBI taxonomy): Eukaryota > Metazoa > Chordata > Mammalia > Rodentia > Muridae > Rattus > Rattus norvegicus. The sequence continues at coordinate 89,582,942 of NC_141536.1, forward strand.
GTTTGTTTTTATTCTATCTTATTTTATTTTGCTGGGGAGGTTACAAGAGCAGAGGGTGGATATGGAGGGAGTGGGTGATGAGTGAGATTGGGGTGCAGGATGTGAAATTCGCAAAGAATGAATAAAAAGCTTTCAAAAGCAGTGGTAATTATGAAAGAGGTTAGCAGCATTGTAGAAACTCTATTCTCTATTGGGACAACAGAGTGAGTGTCCTGAGGGCAAGACCTCAGCACTGCAGTCTCTGACTCTTGAAAATGCAAATTCATTAAAAAAGAGAGAAAGCTTAACTGAGGATGCCTCAAGTGATGGTCTAGGGAAGTGTCTCCCTGGCCAGTGCACAGGAGCCGATAAAATTTGTAGTCCAAGATAGTATATGTTTCATAGTCATGAAAGATGAACGTTGAGGTTTGCCCTGTTGCTGTGCATTGTAATGCTACGTGCAGGCCCTCAAAACCTGATTGCCCCAGAGGTAAGAAAGTCTGCAGGTAGACCCAAGTGATGTGTGTGACCCTGCCCCTGAGTTATTTCTGATTAGTGAATAAAGATGGCTACAGCCTATAGCTGATTAGAATCCATATAGGCAGGGCTTGGTGTTCCTGACTTTGGGGTCCAAGGAGACCACAAGGACAGAGAGAAGAAGGTGGAAAGAGGAGAAAGTCTCCTAACCACGGGTTAGGAGTCAAGAAAGCATGGCCCTGAGTGCTGGCCAATGGGAGTTAAGAGCAGCCCAGATGAAGCATAGTCAGAAATAACTCGAGGTTATCCATAGAAAGTAGATAGATTCTAATGGCATGGAGAGTAGACAGCTGCCCAGCTCTAGTGCCGGTTAAGGTTTGTTGTAAATAATAAAAGTTGGGTGGCTTTTATCCAGGAACTGAATGTTCAAAGGCAGGGTAAAGGCCCCAAATTGAGACTAAATATTTTCTACAGCAGTGCAAGGTTGAGGAGATCAGAGTCTTGAATCATGGCACCCGAGAATCACTGGGGCTAGGCAGTACATGGCAGAGTCAAAGTTCCTACAAGGGATGGGAGAGCCTATGGAATGAAGCTGTGGAGGAAAACTTCCAGGGTGTCCTGGAGAAGTCAGGCTGTCAGAGATGCCAGGGCCTTGGGACCTCCACTGAGGAGAGTTGTATATGGATTAGAGGAGGCCCACAAAAGGGGATGAGTGTGCGTCCAGCAGTAGAACAGGAAGTAAGGGACTCACCAGGCCCTCTGAAGCCCAGGGAAGTCCATCTTAAGGTCTGGACCACACCTGGAGTTGTAGGATTTGTGTTTGCCCTGCTGAGCTTTGGTGGTGTTTTCCTTGCTATGCCCTAGCTCCTCCCCCTTAGAATGGAGGTGCTTATGCTGTGCCACTGTACATCAGAACAATGGGACTTTCTGTTTTTCATTTTTCCTGTATATGTGTGTGGCGGCTGGTGTGAGTGGATGTGTGCCACAGCGGTCGAGTGGGAGTTGGTTCTCTCCTTTAAAGCACCAAGGATCAAAATCAAGTAGTCAGGCTTGGCAGTAGGCACCTGTGCCCAATGAGCTATCTTGCTAGCCGGACTCATCTTTCGATGTTACAGGGCTTACAGTTAAGAGACTTTCTTGAGTGTTAGAAAAAAACTTTGGACTTTGGCGTTGAAACTGTGAAAGGCTATGAAGACTTTTGAAGTCAAACCGAATGCATTTTTGCATGGATCTGACCTTGGACAAAATAGGTTATGGCTTAATAATGGTATGCATACATGTCCAGTTGACAAGGACTAGACTTGTGAGGGCTAATGTTGATTAGCTCCAGACTGATAGGCTCTAGAACCACCAAAGACGCAAGCCTCCAAGAGACGCATGTCTCTAAGAGGTCATTGAACTTAGGTTAACTAAGGTTAATTTACCCTGAATGTGGGTGGGAGTCTCAGACTGCATAGAAAGGAGAGACCTATGGCTGGAGAGATGGCTCAGTGGTTAAAAGCTTTTCCAGAGGTCCTGGGTCCAATTCCTAGCACCCATGTGGCAGCTCAGAACTGTCTTCTGGCTTCCCAAGGTACCAGGCAGGAGAGTGGTATAGAAACCCACATGCAAGCAAAACACCCACACAATTATAATTAAAAGATATTTTTAAAGGAGAAAGCACCATGTGAGCCTTCATCTCTCTCTGCAGATGAAATATGACCAGATCCTCACGCCTTCCCCACAATGATGGGCTTTACCCTCAAAGCAAACCCTTCTTTAAGTTGTTCTCGTCAGGGATCTTAGCCTAGGAATGATGAAAGTAATTACGCTTCCTGTGAGTCCTAGAAAAGATACTTTACGGCTTGCTTAAGTGATTAAAGTCTTCCTACTCGTTTTCTACTTATGTTTTTTAAAAAAGCGATAAAGGGAGTTTAGTCTCTTTATGCCGGTTAACTTTCCCGTAACCTTCGTGGATGCAAGCCTGAAGACACAGCTGTGATAACTTTCAGGCATGTGGGCACACGATGACAGATGACAGGCGGCTCCTGGGGGACCGAGCGTTCTTCTTCTCATCCACTAGAGGGTAGTATCCTACAGAGGTGCTCAGGAAATCGCACTTTAAATCTAAGTTAGACATCTCAGACTTAAAATACTGATACAAACACACACTTCTGGCACATTATCAATCAAATGCAGCTTGCTGAGAAATGGACGTGTTCCCTCCCTCTCTCCAAATCGTGGCGTTCTGACAATCTTCAGTTTTATGTGGGTAGTGACTTTTGAAAAATGTCCTTATCTCGCCGAGATAGGGAAGTACTGTATGCTTACAATATGTTAGTATAAGTGTTTTTTTTTTCTGGTGGAAATTATGATGTTTAAGTTTACTAGAAAAGCCACTTTAATTTTATGATCACCATCCCAGAGCTGGTCCTCTAATCTGTGTAATTAGTGTTTTGTTTAATTGTCTTCCTCATGAATAGTCCCATGAAAGACACAAAATGTTATTTTTCTTTCATTAGCTTAAAACCACTTTTTCTCGTTCTCATTCCATGTTCCAGTGAGAGAAAATACAGCGATCTACAGTAAACCTAGACACTGGAAGTAGTCCAGAGGCCACAGCAGACACTAGGAAGCCCACGCTGCTGTGAGAACTAGATATTGATATTAGCCTATTAATTATATTATGTACAGGTTATAGCACTATCGCAGAACTACCAAGAATGCATCTATCCACAAAACAGTGTTGACTATCTATGCCATGTGGTTGATGAATGAGAAGAAAAAGCCATACCAACTCTTGAGAAGGTAAATTGCTATGCACGGGGCATATAGAGGGAAGAACTTGTAACCAAATACTTAGAGGGGCAGGATTATAGTCATGGGGTCTCTCATGCATTTATCATAGGCTGGAGCAAAGGAGTTCAGTGTCTCTGGGCCTGCCTTCTGTTGAAGGGGAGACAATCACCAAACATAATATTATAATTTCTTCTTTTGAAGATGGGGTCTTGCTGTGTAGTCTAGGCTGATCTTGAACTTACGGTTTCCCCTGTTCCGCTTCTCAAATTCAGAGACTACAGGTATATCCTACCACACTTAGCTCACACATCTTCACTTTATTGGGAAAATAAGTAAGACTGTGCACATCAAGCTGAACATCTGGTGAACATCTGTTGTTAATTACAGACCTAGGTACACGTGGCATTCCCATGTGCTTTAATTATGTCTGTTGCTGTGATAAAACACCACGACCAAGAGCCACTTGGTGAGGGAGGAAAGGAGTTATTTCGGTTCATATGTCCCAATCACAGTTCATCATGGAAGGGAGTCTGAGCAGGAGCTCAAGGCAGGAACCTGGAGGCAGGAGCTGAGGCAGAGGCCATGGAGGGATGCTGCTGACTGGCTTGCTCTTCATGACTTGCTCAGCCTGCTTTCTCAATCAGGACCACTTGCCCAGGAATGGCATGGCCCACAGTGATTGGGACCAACTGCTCTTCCAGAGGCCCTGAGTTCAATTCCCAGCACCCACATGACCACCGTCTGTGATTACAGTTCCAGTGGATCCAACACCTTCACATAAACACAGATGAGGGCAAAACATGGATACGCATGAAGTAAAATAAACATTTCTCCAAAAAGATTTCATTTTCCCAGATACGTCAAGGTTTGTGTCAAGGTAAGTAAACCAACCAGCACACTCCGTATCCTTCATGATCGTCTTGCTTTTCTGTTGCTATAACAAAACACCACGACCAAGGCAACTTATAAGAGGAAACATTTAGTTTGGGGCTCATGGATTTGGAGGGTTTGAGTCTTAAGGCCATCATGACAGGGAGCCTGGCAGCAGATAGGCAGACATGGTGGTGGAGCAGTAGCCAGTAGCCGAGAGCCTACATCTTTATCTGCAAGTGGGAGGCAGAGACGCTGGCAATGGTGTGGGCTTTTGAAACCTCAAAGCCTGTCCGCAGTGACACACCTCCTCCAGTAAGGTCATACTTCCTACCCTTCTCAAACAGTTCCACTAACTGGGGACCAAGTATTCAAGCATGTGAGCCTCTGGGAGCCACTCTTATTCAAACCATCACAAAGACCGACCGGTCCGTGCCAGCCACAGTGGGACGATAGACACGCCATTCTCCCCGGCTTGCCGTCTCTGCTCTGCACTTTGGATTTCAGCATGGCTTCTGCCTGCTTCACCTTGGCAACCGGTCTGGCTCCTGCTGCTTTCTGAGCTCAGCTCCCATCTGACTCGTGGCTCAGCAGTTTTCCTGGTTATCAGCTTGCTCCCAGATTTTCCTGAGAGAGACACCTTTTCAGCGGTTCTGGGCTCCCAGCCCATTTCTCAGGGAAGCACATTCCGTCTGAAGTTGGCTAACCACGAGTGAGAGGCCCGCTTCAACCGCTGTGCCCCGGTATTTCCATAGAAAGAGAGACTCAGGTCGCCGTAAGAGAAGATTCCTCTTTGGTGACGTCCTATAAGCCAGGCAGTCACAAACTACTGGGCTATCTAGAAAGTTAGATTTGGGGTGGGGAGCAGAAAAATGGCTCAGCAGTTAAGAATACTCGTTACTCTTGCAGATGAGCAAGGTTCCCAGAAACCATGTGGCCATTGCAAAGCCTGTGTAACTTCAGTTCTTGAGGATTCAGTGCCCTCTTTTGGCCTCCTCAGGTACTGCAAACCAAGATGCACTTGGAATACAAGCATACACTCAATTAATTTTTACCTTAAAATTACATTTATTTATTTATTTTCTACTATACACACATGGACATGTGTACTATGATGCATGTGTAGAGGCCAGAAGATACCATGCGTATTCTATTCTGTATTGAGGGGCTGGGGATTTAGCTCAGTGGTAGAGCGCTTACCTAGGAAGCGCAAGGCCCTGGGTTCGGTCCCCAGCTCCGAAAAAAAGAACCAAAAAAAAAAAAAAAAAAAAAAAAAGATACCATGCGTATTCTATTCTGTATTGAATTCGGGTCACCAGGCTAGGTGAAAGTGCTCCTTCCCTTTCTTGCTGGCCTCCGGAGCATTTGTTAGGAAGTGTTTGTGTAAAGAAAGTAACAACACAGAGGAGGGCAAGCTGATATGGTAGGGAAGAAAAAAAATAGTACAGAAATGAGGCCTTGGAGAGCATGAGGGCATATGGGGTCTGGAATACAGGGCCCATCATCCACTTCACCAGGAAGGCAGGGTATGTGCATGCTTGGCAATTTTTGGTCAGTTATAGAGTCCCCAAGTCCTTGGGGCAGTGAATTTTTGGTGATACTTAGCCCTGAGGACAAGTACTGGATTAAGAAGGGACTTTCAGGGTCAAGTCAGATGCAGATTGGCACGAGGTGAACCTAAGGGAAATCTATGAATTGAATTTCAGTCTTTCCTTTCCAACTGTAAACGTGGATAAGCCAGGCTTGTGAGTGGCTTTCTGCCTTCTCTGCCTGGAAAGCCATGGTGGTGATGATGTGTGTCTATTTTTTTTAGATTTCCAGACATGTGCTGTTCAAACTAAATCTTGAGGGGATATGACTTGGGTCTGCCAAGATGAGATTTTGGCTACCATCTTCTGTTTGGGTACAGATAGAGAGAAATGGGCTGGCGAGCTACCTCAGTGAGTGAACATGCTTGCTGCCAATCTTGAAAACCCGAGTTCAATCCCTGGGACCCAGAGCTGGAAGGAAAGAACCAAGTCTGGTAAATTGTCCTCTGATCTGCATACTCATGTTGTGGGCGGGCACCTGTGTGCTCATGCGCACACACCATTAAAAAGAAAGAAAAACAAATAGAAACATCTTAGAGGGGTTTGTTTGTTTGTCTTTTTTTTTGTTTTGTTTTTAAGAGAGAGTAGAGGAGAAGGATAAATTGAAACACATCTTGTGACTGGGATGGTTATTTTAAAATGTAACAAAAGTAAAAAGACTCATAATAGTTACAACTAATTAAGTACCTGCCCTGGGTAGGAGGTTTTCTTTTCTTTTTTTCTTTTCTTTTCTTTTCTTTTTTTTTTGGGGGGGGGTAGGAGGTTTTCTAAGTCTGTAAATAAGAGTGTTGACATAGAAATCTTTTTCTCCCTGTCATGCAATTAAAAGGATTTTGGTTCTGGATCTGAGCCCTGCGGATCTTTGGATGTAATATGTTGCACAATATGTATTTTGTTTCTAGCTGGGCGCTGGTACCACTGAGTTTCAGGTGCTTCAACTATTTAGATGGGGGTTAAAGTTTGGATCTAGAATGTTCCCCCAAAGGCCCACAAGTTAAAGGCTCTCTCTTGGGCTTCCTGCTATTGGGAGGGGGTGGTAACTTTGAATGGAGGACCTAAGTGGGAGGTTTTCTCCTCACTGTGTGTGTGTGTGGGGGGGGGGGAGCCTTTGAAGGATAGTGGGATTCTGCCCCTCTTTGCTTTCTGTGTTCCAGCCTTGAGATGACTGCTTTGCTCCTTCCTCACTAGGCTCCAAAACAACAGACTCACAAAACATGGGCTAAAGCTTCCAAAATTAGGATCCAAAGTGTGTGTGTGTGTGTGTGTGTGTGTCTGTCTGTCTGTCTGTCTGTCTGTCTGTCTGTCTCTTTTCTTCTCTTCTCTTACATTTGTCTCAGGTGCTGACTGACTCATGGAATCAGAATTTGCATGCAGGACCATCCAACTCCAAAGTCACATCGAAGCCATTTTGCACAAATATGTGGACTCAGGCCTCTGACTAAGGATGTGGACTACTGTGGCCGAGGAACTTGGATTTGAAAGCACTCCATTTATTAGTTATATTGTCAAGGGCTGTGTATTTCATGTCTAGAAGTCTGCTTCTCCACATGAAAGTTGGACATAATAATAGAGCCTTAATCAAGGATTGCTCTGAGGATCATGTGACATAATAGCTGAGCGATATGGCCCTAGCAAATGGAAGATCAGTGTTATGACAGTGTGCCAGTCTAGCCTCTGAAAGGGGCACTTGGGCGTCTGTCTGCGCCAGTCAGTGCTAGCACTGGAAACATATATCCTGTCTTGGAAATGTCTCACATAATGGATTGTGTCCGCTTAACTCACTCCGAATTGTGCTTCCAACTAGGCATCCGAAATGCTTGGGATGACGCTATTACCCAACTGCATGAGTGGATTTGATAGCTTTTCCAAAGGGCTGGTATTTCAGTTGAGCAACTGTAACTGCTTCGTGGCAGTAGAAAAGATTTATTTTTGGACCCTAATCAACCCTCAGACCATTTCTCAAACTCCAGTTCCATCTCAAGATGTCAGAGTCACGCAGTATTAACGTTTGGTCAAAGGTGCTGGTGGCATTTTGTGGATGTAATGAAGAACACATTGTCTAAGATTGCTTTGTGATGCCTTCTGCCCCGCATCCAGCTCACTCTTTAAGACCTGGCTGGTAGAAAACATCAGCTGCAAGCTCACCTAGAAGGCAATGAAAGAACAGAAAAGTTGCTCAACTTTGTGGAGCTTGGATTAGGGGACCAGTGGACATACTGGGGGGAAGGGGGAAAGAGCCACTCCTCATACCAGGAGGCCAGAGAAAAAGATCTCCGGCAATTAAAGAATTAAGCATAATGAAGTCATTTTCCAATTTGGAGAATTGCTCAACTCCTAAAGAGGAAACGGAAATGGGGGTGAGAGCACAGAGAAACAGGAGGAATTTTCTACTAGGCAACCATTGTTGTCAGAGGTAAATAGAAAAGGCAGTCATTTCCCTCCCTCCCTCTTCTTTCCCTCACTCCCTTCCATCTATCTGTCCTCTTTTTATTTTTTCACTTTCCTTTCCTCCTTTATTGTTATTATTTTTAGTCAGGTTACTCAGGATCTCATTATATAACCCTAGCTGGCTTGAAACTCACTACATAGATCTGGGTGGCTTATATCTCACAGTGATCCACCTGCCGCTGTGTCCCTACTGAAAGTGGGAGCCACTATACCTAGTGACATCGGTCTCCTCATCTGCCAATAGGATTAGTGGAGGGACTGATGGCTATAGAGAGTATGAAATGAAAAATAAAGAGTATTCCAAACCAAGTGACGATAGCCACCCCACCCTTTTAAGGAGGGAGGCACGCTTGCTGTCAGTGAAGGAATATTTTTCCTCCTCCTCTGTGCTTGAGGTCAAGGGCTGCTATTAACAGAGTGTATTTATGGTGCTTGGCTACAGCAAGTAGGGAATGGAGATGAATGCACGTGGAGAGGCGGGAAAGTGCAGAATTATCTGCCCAACCAAGTGGAAGAAAAAAATAACTTGAGGGATTTCTAGTGATCAGTGAGGGAGAGCAAGAGAGAGGTGATCCAAGCTCTCTCTCTCTCTCTCTCTCTCTCTCTCTCTCTCTCTCTCTAATCTATGTGCCTATCTGTGTACATATGTGTGTATCTATCATCTATCTATCTCTGTATCTATATATGTATTTTTCTATCGTCTATCTATATGTCTATGTATATATGCCTGTCTATCTATCTATCTATCTATCTATCTATCTATCTATCTATCTATCTATCTATCTATCTATCTAATCTATCTGCCTATCTGTGTACATATGTGTGTATCTATCATCTATCTATCTCTGTATCTATATATGTATTTTTCTATCGTCTATCTATATGTCTATGTATATATGCCTGTCTGTCTGTCTATCTATCTATCTATCTATCTATCTATCTATCTATCTATCTATCTATCTATCACAGAGGTCAGGTCTTAAAGCATCCAGAGGGCCAGTTTGTATTTATTATATATGTCAACATGCAGAATAATTCTTGGCACATGAGCTAGTTAACATGGATCATCGATGTGATGGGAATCTAGATGCACTGGGAAGATTCTGGTGCTGATTGTGAGGGACTATGGAGATTAAAGTAGCCTCTGGGTGTGTTTATGAGAGGTTATCTACACTAGGGTAGCCATCCCATGAGCTGTGGTTCCCAACTGAGTAGAAAGGGCACACGAAGCTGAGCACAGCATTCATCTCGCTCTGCTTCTTCTTTTTAAAGATTTATTTATTTATTTTATTTATGTGAGTACACTGTCACTGTCTTCAGACACACCAGAAGAGAGCATCAGATCCCATTACAGATGTTTGTGAGCCACCATGTGGATGCTGGAAGTTGAACTCAGGACCTCTGGAAGAACAGTCAGTGTTCTTAACCGCTGAGCCATCTCTCCAGCCCCACTCCCCTACATCCGGATGTTATAGACTGTACCCCTAAACTGTGAGCCAAAATATACCATTCCTCCTTTAAGGTTTCTTTGGTCAGGCATTTTGACACAGGGACAGCACAAATTAAGTGAGTATTTAATACATGACACCATGACACTGAATGGCCTACAGTAAGGTCATCTTTTTCATTGCTTATTTCTCTCTCCCTGGTGGAATAATCTCATCTCTCACGGTGGTGGTGGTGATGGTGGTGTTGGTGGTGATGGTGGTGTTGGTGGTGATGGTGGTGTTGGTGATGGTGGTGGTGGTGGTGATGGTGGTGGTGGTGGTGGTGGTGGTGGTGGTGGTTGGTGGTGATGGTGGTGTTGGTGATGGTGGTGTTGGTGGTGATGGTGGTGTTGGTGGTGATGGTGATGGTGGTGTTGGTGGTGGTTGGTGGTGGTGGTGGTGGTGGTGGTGGTGGTGATGGTGGTGTTGGTGATGGTGGTGGTGGTGATGGTGGTGGTGGTGGTGGTGGTGATGGTGGTGGTGTTGGTGGTGGTATTGGTGATGGTGGTGGTTGGTGGTGGTGGTGATGGTGGTGGTGGTGGTGTTGGTGATGGTGGTGGTTGGTGGTGGTGGTGGTGGTGGTGATGGTGGTGGTGGTGGTTGGTGTTGGTGGTGGTGGTGGTGGTGGTGTTGGTGATGGTGGTGGTGGTGGTGGTGGTGGTGGTGGTGGTGGTGATGGTGGTGGTTGGTGGTGTTGGTGATGGTGGTGGTGGTGGTGATGGTGGTGGTGGTGGTTGGTGGTGGTGGTGGTTGGTGGTGGAGGTGTTGGTGATGGTGGTGTTGGTGATGGTGGTGTTGGTGATGGTGGTGATGGTGGTGGTGGTGGTGATGGTGGTGGTGGTGGTGGTGTTGGTGATGGTGGTGGTTGGTGGTGGTGGTGGTGGTGGTGGTGGTGGTTGGTGGTGTTGGTGATGGTGGTGGTTGGTGGTGTTGGTGGTGTTGGTAGTGGTGGTGGTGGTGATGGTGGTGGTTGGTGGTGGTGGTGGTGGTGGTTGGTGGTGTTGGTGATGGTGGTGGTTGGTGGTGTTGGTGGTGTTGGTGGTGGTGGTGGTGGTGATGGTGGTGTTGGTGATGGTGGTGATGGTGGTGTTGGTGATGGTGGTGATGGTGGTGGTGGTGGTGGTGATGGTGGTGGTGGTGGTGGTGGTAGTGGTTGGTGGTGTTGGTGATGGTGGTGATGGTGGTGGTGGTGGTGATGGTGGTGGTTGGTGGTGGTGATGGTGGTGGTTGGTGCTGGTGCTGGTGGTGATGGTGGTGGTGGTGGTGGTGATGGTGGTGGTGGTGGTGGTGGTGGTGGTGCTGGTGGTGGTGGTGTTGGTGATGGTGGTGGTGGTGGTGGTGATGGTGGTGGTGGTGGTGGTGCTGGTGGTGATGGTGGTGGTGCTACTATGTGTCTGTTGCCAGTGAGGGTAGATGGCAACAGACACAAGGGATGTAATAGTCCAAATTCTGATTCTAGATGGTTTATTTTTCTGTTTATTTTCCTTTATCCAAGTTTAAATCAGAACAAAAGACCTACCTTACCTCATCTGATTTATGTGTCATTTAAATGAGACAGACCAGTGATTCACTGTCTAGACACTTAGTTACCCTCCCTAAGTGTTAACATGGATTACAAATTTATAATAACCCTATGAATACAGTACACTCTCCTACAGTGTGTGCTCTAAGGTTTTATTTAACACATGTATTTACTTATTTGTTTATTTATGTATTTATTTATGTATCTATTTATGATTTTTTGAGACAGGGTCTTTCTGTGTAGCCCTGGCTACCCTGGAACTTACTCTGTACACCAGGTTGGTAAATAGTTATTTCTTTTAAATTTTAGTTTGATTATTTTTGCCTGCATGCGTGTTTGTATGTACACTGCATTATGCATATTTGGTGCCAAGAGAGGTCAGAAGAGGGCATCAGATCTTCTGGAACTGGATTTAGGAAGGTGGTGAGCCTCCTCATGGATGCTGAGAACTGAACCCAGTAACTCTGAAAAGGCAGCAGGTGCTCTCACCTGAGAGCCATCTCTTCAACCCCTGTGGTTATTGTTGTTGTTATTATTATTATTATTAATTTGTTTTTGAAACATGGGGTCTAACTTTATAGTCCTGGATGTCTTGGGACTTGGTATTCAGACCAGGCTGGCCTCAAACATCAGCCTGGCTCTGCCTTCCAAGTTCTGAGATTAAAAGTGTGTACACCAAGCCTCATGACTTATCCGTATTTTCTGGGTATGGGTGTTTTTGCCTGCCTGTACCTCTATGCACCACATGCATTCCCAGTGATTTCAGAGGCCAGAAGAGGGTGGTGAGTCCCCTTGAACTGGACTCACAGAGAGCTGAGCTGTCACATGGGTGCTGGGCATTGAACCGGGGACCAACCAGCAAGTGCTTTTATCTACGGAGCTGTCTTTCCAGCCCCATTGCTTTAACCTTTGTATATATGCTCACTGAGGGAAACCTGAACAACAGAGACCTTAGAGACATAGCAAACAGTCCAAAGCCTTTTTGAGTGTTTTTTCCTTCCCAAATGTTTTTTTTTTAGTAGAACATTGTGCTATAATCTACTTTTAAAAGTAATCCTAGCAATTGACTGTGATCCTTTCTCTGCTGACAAACTGTCTCTTAAAATACATATTCTTGTAGAAGTAGCCACACCCTGGGCCAGATCATTTATTACTTAAAATTACTTCAAACCATTTTTTTTAATGGGAGGGTGGAGTGGGAGGAGGGGATTGCCTGTGGCTGTCTAGACTTGGGAAGCATGGTACACAATATCTCAGAAAATTAACAGCCCTCGTCAGCATGCAGATGGCTCTGAGGAGCTCTCCTGTAAAGAATCCTCTTGCTTTGATTAGATCAATGTTCTCTGAGCTAATTTGACTCTGTGGAACCATTTATCCTCAGGGCTCCCGCTAGTGTCTCGGGGCTCATTTGAGGAAACATTGTTGCAGGGTCATGGCCCTTAGGAGTAGGGGACAGGTCTTCATCGCTGTGCTGTTCCCACACTACTTTACAATTGGGCTTATTCGAAATTATGAAGAAGTTTAGATTGACAAAGCCACTTCCTGACCAACAGCCACACAAATGTGACTTGGGGGCCAAGGGTAACGACCGAGGCTGTACTCCAAAGGGTGCCTCTCAGTGTCAAGCTAATTGGTCCCTCTGGGGAAGAGCCTGTGAACTTGGTCTCATTAGCGCAGCACAAGTGTACAAAACAGCTGAGTTAGTTTATACGGGAGCCCCTGACATTCTTTTCTTACCCTGATTCTCGTGTTGCCCTCCAGGTGGCGATGCTGGTTTGTCAACTCCTGAGATTCCCAAAGCCTGAGCCAAGCGCCTGAAGGTAAGGGAAACATTGAAAGCCGGGGTGTCAACCAGGTGCGGGCGTGCTAGGTCTGGGTGTCCAGACCCAGGCAGGATTTTGATAAATCAGTAAACAAAGAAAAAATGCTGTTAGCCTTTATTTACCATAGCTATGGGGCCAGCAACATTCCAGATGTCTCTGTCTCTGTCTCTCTCTCTCTGTCTCTCTGTCTCTCTGTACAGGTATGTGCATGAATGTGTGTGTCTCAGCACATGTATGAAGGTCTGAGGACATTTGAGGGAGTTGGTTCCTCTCCTTGCATCATGTTGGCCCCAGGGATTGAACTCACATTCTCAGGTTTGGTGACAGATGAGCCATCTTGCTAGCCTGACTTTTCTTTCTTTAGCTGGGCCTGATAGAACACCAGGGTTCTCTTTGTTAACCACCTGCTAAATAAACGATATGTCCTTGTGTTTCCATGGGGGGTTGGTTCTCTTACTTGCTGGCTGTACTAAAATTAATGTATACTTGGGTCTTTATGTAGAGAGGAACATTGTTTCTACATAACCAACACATGTCTCCTGTATACTTTGTACTTCAAATCGCCTCTACTACAGAATACAACAGTAAGTAATGTGTAAATGGTTATTCCTTATTTTTAAAAAGGTCCCCATTCTGTTTTGATATTTTGTTGCTATTGTTTGTTTTGAGACACATTTCTCTATGTGGCCCTGGCAGTCCTAGAACTCACTCCGTAGACCAGGTTGACCTGGAACTCAGAGATCCACCTGCTTCTGCCTCCTGAGTGTTGGGACTAAAGGTGTGCGCCATCACTGCCTGACTTGATGTAATTTTTTTTTATATCTTTTACAACATAAGGTTTTATGTATCTCAGGCTGCCTTCAAACTAACCGTGTAGGTGAAGACGATGTTGAACTCTTTCTCTTCTTACCTCTCCCTCCTGGATGCCGGGATCACAGGACTGCACCACCTATGTGGTCCATGTGATGCTGGGGAGGAGCCAGTGCCTTCATCCCTGGTAGGTGCATGCTCCATTCTCCTGGCTATAGTTGTTAGAACTACAACCTGGGAGGTACAGAGTTTTAATGCCTCTTATCTCTCTATGCCTGGTGGACATTAAGCGATATTGGCATAGCCAAATTGAATGGTTCTGAAGCCATGAGGCTGAGGGACTTGAGAACCTGTTACAGCATGGCCACCTAGAAACACGTGGACATTCTTTTTAAAAATGCCCACTTCTCCTAGTGAACGACACACTTCTTTGTTTTGTTTTGTTTTTTAAGTCATTATTTTTAACTGTGTGTCTGCTGGTGCTCACAGAGGCCACAGGCATAGGGTCTCTCCAGAGCTGGGGTTAAGGTAGTTATGAGTCACCTGACAGAGATGCTCCTTCTCAGGGATTCTACAAGTGCACATTCTTAACTGCTGAGCCGTCGCTCCAGTAGCAGAACCATGCGTTTCTTGGGGGAAAGATCTCTTCCCTTCATTTCTTTATTCACGGGCTAGCAATGTACCTGTTACCTGATAAGCAACCATGGGAGCAAGTGAATGGGAGATGCTTCTGGCAGAGAGGAGGCTGTCCCATAGTTACGAGGCTGTCCCACA